>NC_057713.1:103198126-103317992 GCF_004010195.1 Chiloscyllium plagiosum | reverse complement strand
GTGAGCTGCCAGAGGATGTGGTGGAGGCCGGTACAATTGCAACATTTAAGAGGAATTTGGATGGGTATATGAATCGGAAGGGTTTGGAGGGATATGGGCCGGGTGCTAGCAGGTGGGACTAGATTGGGTTGGGATATCTGGTTGGCATGGACGGGTTGGACCGAAGGGTCTGTTTCCATGTTGTACGTCTGTATGACTCTATGAACACAATGACGTTTTAAGAATTGACTTACAGTGGAGTATCATCTGGAAGATACCATAGAATGTTTGACCTGACACTGTTTCCATTTGGCAAAAAGGCTGTTAGGAGGTTTAGAATGAGCAGACCCTTTTTCAAATTAGCAAAGGCTTTGATGGAGTGAATGGAAAAAACTATTACTTCTGGTTGGAGAGTTAGCACAAGCTCAAGAAAGAGAAATCGGGAGAAACATTTCCTCAGAGTGTAGGAGCACAGAAAGCTACATGGATTGAAAGTTACCATTGCTTCCTTTAAGGAAAACTTGTGGAGTTAATAATCACACAACACCAGGTTATAGTCCATCAGGTGTATTTAGAAGTACAGCAATCTAGGTTTGTTCAATATATCGTATCAGTTGTCTGACACTGATCTTTTGCTATAAATTCTGTGTCTTACGATCCTGCTCTACAGTTACCTGATGAAGGAGCAGCTCTCTGAAAGCTAGTGCTTCAGAATAAACCGAACTTCCAAATAAACTTATTGGATGACAGCCTGGTGTTGTGTGAGTTATAATTTTGAACACCCCAGTCCGACACTGGCACATCCACATCATGGAAAATTTGTGTAAATACTTGAAGCAGAGAAATACGCAGGATTGTGATGGTAGTCATGTCATGAGGAACTTGGATTTGTTTCAGAGTGCACCATATGAAAGTTGACACAGATACTAAATTCTGTGCTCAAAATTCATTGTTCTATGCAAAAACATAATTTGATTCTTATACTTGTCTAAAATTAATTAACATGCTTGGCAAGTTTTTTTGAGTATATCATAGGAGTGATGCAAAGCAGTTGCTTTCACTAATTGTACAACTTCCATAGTTTTCTTGGATAAATTTAGAAATTTCCCCATCACATTGCACATTGTATAGTATATCTCAGAGGTAAACTTGCAGAATAACGGCACCCTCTAATTACAAAAGTCACTGTTGTTTCACGCATGAACTTACTGAAGTAGATTTTGAATAACATTCAGGTTGGTCTTTTGGTATACGGAAGCTGCGTTATTTCAAAATTTGAATTGACATGAAAGTAACTTCCAATGTTATGTTGTTACTGACTGAATGGAGGATTGTCTAAATCTTTTGTTAACTATTCTAGCCAGGCAATATATCAATATGTTTTTTTACTCTCCTTCAGATAATGACAAAATGTTAGCAGACTATGGCGTTTTGTTTGTCGCTGCATGGAAGAACACACACCATTTCAGAGTATGGAATAGCAACAAACATCCTGCTGTCACTGAAATCAATCCTGGGTAGGATAGTGTCATTTATAATGTGTTTTTCCTTATCCAGTTACTGTTGGGTGTTATGAACAGTAGATATAATTTGGAGACTTTCTTTACAGGTTTTTCTTATAATTTACAGATCTCAAAACATTTGTGTGTTGTTTGTATTCTTAATATAATGAAAAGTTAGTATTTATAGCCAGGTGATATTGGAAAACTTAATTCCTATTCCTTTCTTGTTACGCTCATGTGTCAGCTTTTGTTTTGCTTAATTCTGATATCCACTTACTGCAGAAAATCCCTGTTTTGAGTTGTTCCATTCAACATTGTTCTAGTTTAGCATCCTGGTTATAATGAGGCTGATATGTGCATTTAATGTTGGGATTTCTGCACTCATACCTTTTGCACCAGGATTGACATGGAGTCATGTGACCCAATCAGCTGCAATTTGGAGGGCATGCTCTCCTACTCCCCAATCTTCCTGTTCACTGTTTCAATCCCAGAACCTCCATCTCTCATCTTCTCTAACTTCCTCACTCACTGGCCAGCATGTATTGCCCATTCCTAATTGCCATGGAGAAAGTGGTTGTGAGCTGGGTTCTTGAATTTCTGTTGTCTATTTTGAGCAGATATACCCACAATACTATTAGAGAGGCAGTTTCAGGATTTTGACCCAGAGGCAGTGTAGAAGAAACGATATACTTCCAGGTCAGGTGGTGATTGTCTTGAAGAGCAACTTGCAGTTATTGATGTTCCCATGTATCTGCTGCCCTTGTCCTCCTAGATCAGTGGTTTGCAATTGGTGTGCCAGTAGGCTGTGACAAGGTGAGAAATCTGCTGTGAAATTTTCAGGAGGCTTTACCTGACTGTCGAGGCAGTGTCCATGATTCTGATTTCCTCTGGAAGTTCAGCTTCCATTACTGAAGGCCATATCAGCTGACACCAGGCACCTCTATCAACTGTGCATACACAAGCCTCTAAAACTGTACGTGTGTAGACTTCAGATGCTGGACATGTACAGAGGTTCTGCACTATGCGCCTGCAGTGAAAGGACAATCCGCTCAGTTATACAGCTTGCTTGCACATGAGCATGACCGACATTCGGTTTGAGTATGCGCAATGATTGCGTATTTCTAGCGTAAAGAGACGTGCACTTGAAACAGCTGTTGAACTAGCCTGCCTGCCTGGTAATGTTTCCACATCACGGATTTTAAAGTGAATTCTAGTTTTGCTCCTTCTCTAGGTCTTAGATTTTAAGAACCAATCGATTATTTTGTCAAATGAGGTGATTTCTCTGCTAATTCATTTGATGAAGCATCTGATTCAAAAGGAAAACGTACAAGAACTGTTCAGAGAGCGTATATTGAGAGTTCTCTGGCCTTTAGATTTTCATCAACAGATGCTACTTACCCTTTACCTGAATGTCTTACCTGTAGATACAAGTTCACAAACATTGTGATGGTACCAATTACGTTAAGGCACTCTTTACGGTTGAAACGTCTATCTCTTGTGAAGAAACATGTTCAATCCTTCAAGAGCTTGGAGAGAATAAATTATCTGGCAAGCACAATAACTCATGGAGTGTGCATGGATATTTTAAAGCTCTTAACTGGTGGCTGAGCTTGTAGAAGAAGCCCCATACCATTGCTGAAACCTTAGGCATGTGAAAAAAAATGTAAATGCAATAGACATCGACAAAATTTCATCTCTGATTTTAATGGCAAATTGACAACATCAGCTGATATAGAAGAGGTATTGCAAGATGCAAGGTGCCCTGGATCAAAATGCTTGGCAACACTAGCATGTCCAGGTTGCTCACTAACCCAGTAAATTGAAATTTACTTTGTGTTTTGCTAAATGTTTAGAAATAGGTGAGTTGCGCAGATATTAAAAATGTGTCTGTGCTTGCATTGAAAGATGGTGTATTTTTGGTGATGGATTTCAGACATTAATGCTTTTGATCTTTCTTTAGCTCATTGTATGCACTGTGTTCCAAACCTCTCTAGTAAGGTGTAATGATAATAAATGCATATTGAAAGGGTTGGGAACCAGTATTCTGGATGGTGGTGGTCATGGATTTTGATAGTGCTGTTTAAGGAGCGCTGGTGAATTTCTGAAGAGTGTCTTGTGGATGGTGCACTCTGCTGCTACTAATGTCAGTGTTGGAGGGAGCGAATGTTTGTGGATGTAGTGTCAATTAAGTGGGCTTCTTTTTCCTGGGTGGCACCCAGCTTCTTGAGTGGTATATTGTATGCCCTTGCTTTTGCTGAGCCTCTTCTGAGTTTGGGAGAGGGAACAAGTGAGCAAGACAGATGGTGAGCAGGAGCCAAGTAGAATGGGTTAGGGTGTTTATTTTATGTTTTAAAATTTATCTTATTTTAAAAGTTATTTAATTTGCAAGTGAAAGGAATTTAGGAATGTTTAATATTTAAACTTGTGTATAAAGTTTTAACATGATTAGGAATACTTTGGAGAAGATGATGATGAGCAGCCACTTGAACTACATGGGGTCTAAGAAATTCACAGTGGTGTTAGAGAGGGAATTCCATAATTTTGATCCAATGACAGTGAAAGAACAGCGATGGCATTCAAAGTAAGGATATATGTTTTAGAAGGGAACTTACGATAGTGGTGATCTTATGTATTGACTGCCTTTGATGTTGGAGGTCCTGAGTTTGGAAGCTGCTTTTAAAGGATCCTTGGTGGGTTTGCTGGTTTTCTTTGTAAATGATGTATACTGCTCTCATTGTGCATCAGTGATAAAGGGAATGAATGCTCACATTGGTTTTAATGGGAAAAACGAAACTGCTTAGAGTTCAACTTATCAGAAATTCAATTACAGCAATAAGTGAGGAATTATTCTACTGGATTGTGTCCTGTAAACTTGTAAGATTGTAATTGCACATCAAGTTTGTAAATCAGCAACCCACGGTGGACTGCGGGTTGCTTATACTTCACATGAAACTCTTAACTGCCCTTTGGGCAATTAGGGATGGACAATAAATGCTGGCCTACGTAGTAACACCAAAATCTCTTGAACAAATGGAAAAAAATCTCCATTTCCCAAATTGGCCAATGAATGTGTTAGCTTTGACGCAAGTGCCATGATCACTCACATCACCACTATCCAGTCTTTGATTTAACGCGAACTGTTCATCAGCAAAGCATGAGCATTTGAGGTGAAAAGTACCTAGTTTACTTCTTTATACTGCCAGGTTCAATGTTGAAGAATTAATTTAACTAATTCTGACAAAAGAGCCATGTGTTTTAAAAATGCTACCCATACCATCATAAACTTTCACCTGCCAGGGCCTTTCTTCCCATCCCAAATGACTCTCTTTTATCATGTTCTAATTCTCCTGAATGAAGCTATCTTGGATCAGCTTTTCTGATGCCCCAGTGCTCTTGAATTTACTTTGAAACTTCAGTCTTGATGAAAACCTATCACCAGCAGGAATACATTCAAACATGCAGAAAAAATTGAGCTAATTTCAGTACTTCAGAGAACAAGAGGATTATTGCACAGAACAGAGAGCAGTTTTGAATTTTAGCTACATATTAATTGATAGAGGCAATAGCTAGAGAATTGCTGAAACAGCATTGACTGAAGTTGTGTATCAGGGCCAGGTGAAATTCCTGACGCAACTAAGTATGGGAATTACCTGGGAAATGAAACTTTCTGATTGGTAGTTCCCCTGCCTCAGGAAGCCTCCAAAAGAGTTCATTAAATTTGGAAACTTTGGAGGGTTCCAACTCTCTTAAGCCGAACAGATATCCAGGAAAAATAGACAATTAAACATCTACTCTAATCTATTCAGTAACTGTGGGAAAAGGTCTGCCACCCTGCCTACCCATAGTAAGCCCACAGAACATAAGAATGCAAATTTGGCCAGAAACACCCAGAATGCCTCAGCAGCAACCAAGCAGGCTGACAAGTGAAACCAGACAGCACTCACAGACAAGGGAATACACTTCCCAAAACACACTAACAATACCAGGTCAACACAGTTGTCCCAAAGCCCCGAGGGCAGTCTCATAACACAGCAATACCAAAGCCACACAAAGAACAGGTCAGACGGAGAGGCACCACCAAGGACCTCCCTCCCAGGATAGGAACAATGGAAACACTTTACTGTTTCAAAAGAGACATTTTCACCTACCTGCAAAGAGACCTGGAATCTCCTGATCCCATCAAGAACTCATTGATACCGTCAGGATGTTACATTGTATTGACAACCAGGTCATTCTTCCGCTAACTGTTTTTCAATTATCATCATTGTAACTGGATTACTTAATTTCAAAATACATTGTATCTTTCCCCATTTTAATTAACCTTTTTATACAAGATTCCTATAAAACCTGGCTTCATCCTCAGCTCGAGAAAGAGAACCCTTGATCTACCTGTACAGACTGTCAGTTCTGTATCAGCCGAATCAATTTCTCTTCCAGCGATATCGCTTGTAATAAACAGCTTGTCAATTTCACCCGATCTAGTTTGTGTGGTCTCCGCTTTATTGAGCTAATTTTTCTAACAGTAACTATTATAGTGAATTCACAAGTCACCACTCAACCAATCACCCATTTCTGTCCAATTGCATCCCCCCCAAACCTGATGCATCTTTGCCAATGGTAACTGTCCTCCTTAAAGTCATGCAGGAATAGGGCATTTATTTGTCATTTGTCTGAATTACAACATTGTCTTTGTTCTTGTCCTAAAAGTTTTTCTTTGTTGTGTCTTTTAAGGGAACCTGCCTCTTCAGTTTGGTCACAACACATAATGGTATTTCAGAAACCACCTGAAGCATCTGTTGTGTTCCTTAGACATTCCCAGGGTTCATTCACCCATTGTTTTTGTTTCAGTTTTGTATTTTCTAACAGCCTAGTCTGTTAAGGGTGCTTTAACCTCATTCTGCCTGACATTAATCCTCCTGTTATATTGATGCCTGTTTCCAGTACCTTGATTATTTCATAATCTGGCAATTGTTGAATCTTCTATTGTTAGCATCACTACAGAATTTATTCCATGAAGGCTGATGGGAAAGAGAGCTTTCTTAGGCATGTTTTCAAAGCAGCAAGCAACAGATTGAACCGGTTTCCCCTGTCGAAAAGTAGAAAAGAAGTTAGAAGCAATTGCTTGTCTGTATGCAACATCTTAATACACTGCAATGACAGTTCTGATCCAGGAATCCTCTTGTTGAATTTCGTCAAACTCAAGGGAATAAGAGTGTTTTTAAATTTATCAAATTCTGACCATACCTCCTAAGCATCATTTTTATACAACCAAAAACTCCAATAGAAGATCCAAAACCCTCAGCAAATCTGGCAGCATTTGAGGAGAGAGAAACAGACTGAAATGTTAAATCTATTCCTTTCTTCACAGATGTTGACAGACCTGTTAAATTTCTTCAGCATTTTCTGTTTTAGTCAAAACCTATCCATCTGATGGCCATCTAAGGTACAAAATATTTCTGATCTCACCTCTTGTAGGAACTGATAATACCAAAGCCAAACCTTTTATGTTTGTTGGGGCATACCTGTGAGTCGTTTCAGATTTGTGACATTTTCCAAGGTAATGATGTCTTGATGTCTTACAGTGGTCCTTTTCCATTTCCAAAAATGACCATTAGGATTTTATTCCTCTGACTGAGAATTTATTTTCTTGGCTTCCAACCTTCATTTGTAAGTAGCTGCTCTCTGCTACCAAATTCTAGTCCAGAAAGCCGGGTGATGAAACTGGAACCAATCTTTATACTTGTTATAAATTTTTATTTACAGAAATAAGAGTAAACTAACATGCAAATCTTCAGCAAGCTACCAATCTCATCAGTTCCTGTAGGAGGGCACGTGAATCCCCAGTTAATGGTTTCATCTACCCCACCCTCACCTATTTAAATCAATTGCTGATAACCTCAGTTATAGTTCAGAAAAAGTAGAAAACGCTTTGAAAACCTCTTATTGTGTTCTTGCCACAAAAATGTTCTAAGCAGCTACTCCATCAAAAGTGTTCATAATGTTCAAGATCTCTATTAAGTTATTCCTTAGCCTTCTCCTTTCAAGAGAAAACAAACCAAGACTGTTCAATTACTCTGATATTAACATTGCATTTCTGGTTTCATTCTTATGAATTAGTTTTGCACTCTCTAGAACGCCTTCATGTCACTTAAATAATATGGTGAACAGACCTGTACAGATTACTCCAAATCTAGCAAATGCTTCGATATGTGTTTATCGTAACTTCTGTACTTTTTAATCATGCCCCTCTTGAAATAAACTTGAGTGCCTGATTTCTTTAATGGCCTTATTAATCTATGTAACTAATTGAGAGATTTGTCTTTTTGTACTCCCAGATCTCCTTTGTTTCTCTATCCCATTGAATTTCATTTTTCCAATATTATGTCCTCTTTCTTTAGCCGAAATGTAATCTCTTACTTATTAGGTTGAAATTAATTTGCCTACGTTATTCCTACTCATCAAAAGTAATGTATTCATTTCTCTACACAAATGCAGCAGCCAATGTCTCAATATCAGCAGTTGGATAAATTAGCAGGTAATCTGGCGATTGTTAGTATTAATTTGAGGAGTAAATTGAAGTCAACATTGAGTGAAATCTCCTAGTCTTCAAATTTTGCCAAGGCTTGTTTTACATCCTATTGTTCAAGGCCTGCAGCAGCTGAAGAAGGCAACTTACCACAATCTTTTCCAGAGCAATTGAGAATAAGCAGTAAATGCTGACCCGCCCAATGATGCTTACATTCCGTGAAAAAAAATTACACTCACTTGATTATCAGTAACTAACTTAATTATTTCTTGTTAACACTTGGTATTTTGATTTTTGCTGCAAAGGGCAATTTTGACAAGTTTCTTGTCTTGTACTAATCAGGACATGTCACAAGAGTACAAATTTAACAGGAAAAGTAACATTTATACCTGCATGAGAGGAGAGTGCTGTTCAGATGGTCACTGGATTCTGACGTGGTGTTGCTATGGAGAATGTCCCCATTAATTCTGATTAAAAGTTAACTACCAGGCTTTGTTAAATTGTAATGCGAGCATGTAATTTTGACATTGGATCACTTCTTCAACTAAATTGAATTTTGATTGTAAAGTGCATGTGTGTGCATCAGCTGAGTGTAAACTATAAATACTCTTTTTATCATTGAAAACCCACAATAGGTTAAACTTAGAAATGTGCAAATGGTTTTAAATTGTGATGTATGTGAAATTTGTTAGCCATATATAAAGTGCATTTGTTCAGAATGTGTAACAAATGGATTAAAATGTACATTTTTGTTTGGCGTCAAAATTGTTTAGTTGTCATAATACTTTTACAAGTATGTATAATGTAAATATTAATCTGATTTTACTTCCATAATGCATGTTTTAACTTTCCAGTAATGCTGTCATTATAGCAAGAGATAATTAGCCTATTTTAATTTGACTTTGAAGCTCAGTGCTAGTGTTGGGTAATGTTTATTTACTGCCAGTTCGGACACAACCTTTAATAGAATCAGAATTGAATTTTTGACGTACATTTCTCTTTGCCAGGCATCCATTCCAGGGACAGTACAACGTATCAGATGTCAAATTAAGATTGTCACAGTAAGTATTATGAAAATTTGAAATGTTATGTTTTATTTAACTCCAAATTGAATAATTTATTTGGACTGTCAAAAAGAAACTTTTTTTGTGTTATCAGTTGTGAAGAAAGAAAATCTTTCCTTATTTATTCATAAACCTCTCTTAACATAGGTAGATTTCATCCAAAACAGAGATGGTAGCCAGAAGAACTATTCATAGCGTTTTATTTTACATACTATTGTTGAATTCTCAAATGTTTCACTGATACAGAAGATACAATCTGCAAATACCTTTCACATGAAAGACTCAATGACACTATCTGAAGCAAAACAGAGTTTTTACACATAAGTGGGCATCATTTACTCCTCAACTAATGTTGCAGGAAATATTATCTTTTCATTTATCTTGTTTCTCCTGTTCATTGGATATTACTTTTTACAAAGCAGTAGTGAAATTTTCTTCATATTACAATAGTGATGAAACTGTAAAATTAATTGATGGGCCATGAAATTCTTTGCATTTGTCCCAAGGTTGCTATGTGAATTAAAAGTTTATTCTTCCAGTGCTTTTCATCCCCCCCAAATAATCAGCAACACTTGCACACAGGAAATATTCAATTGCTTCATTCAGATAACCTACACTTGGGCTTATCTTAACACTAATAGAATGTAAAGTATTGAGAACTATTTTTAGAATGAGACTGATGGACTTTTCTAAACAGCAATATTGTAATAAGGCTCATGATCATTTGGAAGGAAATTCTGCTGGCAAGTCTGAGTCCAAAACTAGAAGGCATAGGTTTAAGGTAAGATGGGAAAGATTTAAAAAGGACCTGAGCTGCCAGAGCAAATAGTGAATGCTGGTACAATCGCAATATTTAGCAGGCATATGGATGGGTATATGAATAAGAAAAGTTCGGAGGGATTTGGGCCAAATGCTGGCAAATGGGACATAGATTAGATTGGGATGGCTGGTTGGCGCTGATGAGTTGGACTGAAGGATCTATTTCCAAACTATTATTCTGTGACTCCACGATTCTGTAAGTCTCCCTGACGTATAAGATTTAAAAGGGAATTCCAACTTGGAATCTTCTTTCATGGTTTATCACAGCTACACCATCTAATATGTGTAACTAGAAACATAGCTTAGGAGAAAGGAGGATTTGGAAATGGGGAGTTTTCCCAGGAATGGAGACAGCTGGGTTTGCGAGATATGTCTCTACTTGGGCAATGGATAAAAGGAATTTGGCTCTAGACATTTAGCCACCTTCCTGGAGTGAGACAGCAGGTGACTCTTCTACTCGGCTGGTGAATAAGGAGATGATGAGGCTCAGAACGTTATTCAACATCCGGGAGTAAATATAGCTGGACTGGTGGGATCCACCTCTACTTGGGGCTCCTTGGCAGCTGGGCTACAGTTAACCAAAAATCCAAAAGTGGCAGCATAGGAGAACTCTCAGCTGCTGTTAGAGAGTAAGTTTAAAGAGCTTAAAAATAGAAGAAATGTATAATTCAGAAAGAAGTAGTTGCTACTTAGATTTCATTAAGGGACACTACCAAAAGGGAATTCAAGTTAAATGAAGTCAAAATAAAATATTGATGGACTTACAATTGGCAAATCGTGTTTGACAAACTTGTTGAGAGTTTGTTCAAGACTTTACTAATAAAGTTGATAAAAGGGAGTCGATAGATGTATATTTTTGGTAGACTTTTGATAGGATCCCTAAAAGAAAGTTATTAAAACAGATGGGAAGGGGGTAATGTACTGGCATGAATTTACGATTGGCTAACAAGCAGAGAACCAAGAGTAGGAATAAGCAAGTCATTCTCATGTTGACCAACTATAACTAGTGGTATACTGCAAGAATCAATATTTGAGGCTCCAGCTGTTTGCATATATGTGAATGATTTGGGAGGTGTGTACCAAATTTGCTGTAATACACGTCTGAACGAGAATGTGTTGTGAAAAAAATGAAGAACAACTTAACGAGGATTTGGTCAGACTTAGTGAGTAATCAAAAGCATGTCAGGTGGAATAAATAGTAAGTGGTAAAATTTGAGGTTATCCACTTTGGTGGATGGAACAGACATTAAATGTTAAAACGTTAGAAAGTGTAGATGTACAAAAAGACCTAGGTACCTTTATTAATAAGTTACTGAAGACTAATATGCAGCTGCATAAAGCAATGAGGGAGACAAATGGAATTTTAACCTTTATTGTAAGAGGTGATGAGTACAGGAGTGGTAGAGCTTGGTTAGACCATACCCGGAGTACAATGTGCAGTTTGGTCTCCTTACGTCAAGATGTTGCTATAGAGCAAGTGCAACAAAATTTCACCAAACTTCCTGAGATGGGGGGAGTCCTGTGTCCTCTGAAGAGAAGTTGACCAAAAATGCTTCAAGGGATAGATGGAGTTGATGTAAATATTTCTCCTGGTTTTTTGATTTGGGAGTCGAGAACCAGCGGGCACAATGTAAAAATAAAGAGGGGGTGTAATTTAGAACAGCGATGAAGTTATTTCACTCAGAGCATTGAATCTTTACAATTCTCTCCTTCAGAGAGCTGTGGAAGTTTGGTCATTAAGAATGTTTAGAGATTGATAGATTTCTGATGGGGCGGCACAGTGGTTAGCCTGCTGCCTCACAGCGCCAGAGACCCGGGTTCAAGTTCCGCCTCAGGCGACTGACTGTGTGGAGTTTGCACATTCTCCCCGTGTCTGCGTGGGTTACCTCCAGGTACTCCGGTTTCCTCCCACAGTCCAAAAGTGTGCATTGGTGAATTGGCCATGCTAAATTGCCTGTAGTGTTAGTTCAAGGCGTAAACGTAGGGGAATGGGCCTGGGTGGGTTGCGCTTCGGCGGGTCAGTGTGGACTTGTTGGGCCGAAGGGCCGGTTTCCACACTGTAAGTAGTCTAATCTAATCTAATGGTGTAAAGTATTGTGGAGATAATATTGCTAAAATGCATTGAAGTGTTCAACCAACCATGGTCACGTTATATGACAGAGCAAGCTCAATAGGCTGAATGGCCTTACTCATGTTCCTTTGCTCCTATATCCAAAGATAGATATATGTTATTTCCTGTCTATAATTTTACTGTGACTACAAAATAAGCCACACACATGAACAAAGCTACAGCTTTAGAAATTTAATGTAGCTTGCTGCATTTTTGCGAGTTTTTAATTGCCCTTGAACTGAATGGCTCGATATGTCATTTCAGAAGTCAGTTGAGTCAAACACATAGGTATGGATACACATGGCCATTCAGGATAAGGATCCTAAATTTCTTTCTGCAAAGGATATGGTCGCCATAGTCACCATAACTGAGGCAAGCTTTATGTTCTTGTTGTTAACTGACTTTAAATTCTACCAACTGCCATGGTGGAATTGGAAACCATTTCCTCAGAGTATTATGTTGGACTTCTGGATTACTCATGCAGTGACATTTCCACTCCACGGCCATCTCTCCTCTGAATAATCTTTGTTGAAGGGAACTGATTATGTTTATAAGTTGCATGAAATAACATTGGAGAAGCCATTTTTATGTGCCATTTTTTCAAACCATCTGTTGTCCTAAAGCGCCATCTTGTGGTAGGTTCTTTTATGTCAGGCAGTCATCAAAACTATCTCCTTGCAAAATTGGACAGAATAACGAAATTGGATTCCCATTAATCTTGTTTTGGTGGATCAAAATGTAGAATCGATTGAGTGAAAAGAAGTCACAAGTGGGAATGGATTTATGCACACCCTACACTGTACAGCATAGGAATAGGCCCTTCGGCCTACAATATCACGCAGAACATGACACCAAATTAAGCTAATCTCTTCTGCCTGCCCTTGGTCCATTTCTCTCCATTCTTTGCATTTTCATTTACTTACCTAAAAGTTCTTTAAACACCCTAATGTATCTGCCTCCATCACCACCCCTGGAAGCGTGTCCCAGACTTCTACTGTCTGTGTTTAAAATAAAACTTGCCCCTCACATCCCTTTGAACTTTCTCCCCTTCATCTTAAGTGCATGCCCCCTGGTATTAGACATATCAATCTGGGAAAAAGATTCTAACTGTCAACCCTATGCATCTCATAATTTTATAGACTTATGTCAAGTCTCCACTTAGCCTCTGCTGCTCCAGAGAAAATATCCTGAGTTTTTTCTAGCCTCTCTGTCATGCCGTCTAATCAAGGCAGCATCCTGGTAAATCTCTTCTACACCCTCTCCAAAGCCTCCATGTCCTTCCTGTAATGAGGCAACTAGAATTGACCACAGCTAGACATTGAAATACCCCACCCAGAGTAGTACATTCTGTCAAGGATTCCTGAAGAAGGACTCATGCCCGAAACGTTGATTCTCCTGCTCCTTGGATGCTGCCTGACCTGCTGCGCTTTTCCAGCAACACATTTTCAGCAGTAGTACATTCTGTGCCTTGTCAACCCTTAGTTCTTCATCCAAGAGTTGCTCAACATGGAGGACTGCTGTTTAATCAGCCGAGGCCCGGGGGGGAGCACTGTCCTTGCCCATGCCCATGTTTAACCTGAAACCATGAGAATTCAAGGGGTGCACAGTCAATGTTGAGTACTCCTGAGCAACTCCCTCCTGACTGTATACCACTGTGCTGCAATCTCTGCTGGGTCTGTCCTGTGCCAATGAGACAGGACGTAGCCAGGGTTAGTGATGGTCATGTCTGGGACATTGTCTGTAAGATATGACTCCATGAGTATGTCAGCATCATTGATTGACTAGTTTGTGAGACAGCTCTCCCAGGTTTGGCAGCAGCTTCCAGATTTTAGTAGGGAGGACTTTGCAAGATTGACAGAGCTGTTTCTGTCATTGTCTTTCCTGGTGCCGGGGTTGCAGCCAGGTGGTCCTTCTGATTTCATTTCTTTTTTGAAACTTTGTGGCTATTGATACAACTGTGTGGCTTGCTAGGCCATTTCAGAGTTGAGAGTCAGTCACATTGCTGGAGTCACATAAAGGCCAAACCAGGTGAAGACGGCAGATTTCCTTCCCTTCAAGGATATTAGTGTGCCGGATGGGTTTTCCGACAATGGTTTCATGGTCATAGTAGATGCTTAATTCCAGAATTTTTAAATTCAAATCAAATTGTACCATTTGCCATGTGAACCCACGTTCCCAGAACAAGTTGATGACAAGTTGTGTAATGTTGCAAAGATTGCTGTTAGTCCCAAACATTGGGGAAATTTGAGAATCCAGAAAAGGATGACTAAAATGTTATGAGGAAGAAATTGGACTGAGAAGAACAGGTAGCAAGAATTTAATAAAAAGACAGTGAAAGCTTTTACAAGTACATAAAAAGCTAATATCTCAATTGATCTCTTCAAGGATGAGACTGAATATTTAATACTGGAAAACAGGCAGTAGCAGACTTTGAACAAGTATTTTATGGTTGTCTTCGCAGTGAACAATGCAGAAAGTATCCCAATATAGAGGCAAAAGGAAGGGAGAAACTTAAAGAACTCAAGAGCACTAGCAAGAAAAAACTAGAAACCTAATGGAACTAAAGACTAGCAAATCCCCTCAACCTGATGACCTCATCTTAGGGTCTTGAAGGAAGAAATATCAGATGTGTTGATTGCAATTTTCCAATATTCTTAAATTCTGGAGTAGTCCCAATAGATTGGAAGATGGCAAATCTAATGCCACTATTCAACAAAGGAAGTAAACAGCAGTCGGAAAACGATAGGAAAACGAAATCTATTATCTATCATTGGGTCATTACTGGAATCCATTGCTAGGGTGATAGTAGGTATACATTTACAAAATCATCATATAATTAGAAACATTTTGTTTTGTGAGATAAATTATTTTATGAATTTATTAGTATTCCTTAAGATAGTAGTAACAAATCGGGAGGATAAAGGGGAACCTGCAGATGCTCTCTCAAAATCCATTGTTACAAAGCTTCTGGTTCCCTCAATGAAAACACAAACTGAAAAAGAGATTGAGCAGGAAAACTGAAACTTGGTAACTCTGTCTAAAGGGAAATAAAGCCATGAAAGTTCAGCAGTTGAAGTTGTTAAGTCCAGTGGTACAGTGCAGGCAAACTGAAAAAGACAGGTGAGATCTAGAAACTGAGCATAAATATAGATACAGTTGCTGTTGCTGATTCTGTTATTTGATGGGAACATTAGCGGATCTGTGTCATCCGGACCATGTTAAAAAGGGTCTGCTGTTGTGTGCCAGTTTTTTAAAAACCCTATTGTGACTCTACTTTCAAGGAGACCTGCACTCCAAGGTCTCCTTGTTCAGCAACACTTCCGAGAACCTTACCATTAAATGTCGAAGTCCTGCTCTGATTTGCTTTTCCAAACTTCAGCACTACACATTTATCTAAATTAAACTCCATCTGCCACCGCTCAGCCGATTGGCCCATCTGATCAAGATCCCATTGTAATCTGAGGTAACCTTCTTCACTGTCCACTACACCTCCAGTTTTGGTGTCATCTGCAAACTTACTAAATATACCTCCTACGTTCACATTCGAATCATTTATATAAATGACAAAAAACAGTGGACCCAGCACTGATCCTTGTGGCACACCACTGGTCACAGGCCTCCAGTCTGAAAACCAACCCTCCACCACTACCCTCTGTCTTCTACCTTCAAGTCAGTCCTGTATCCAATTGGCTAGTTCTCCCTGTATTCCATAAGATCTAACCTTGCTAAACAATCTCCCATGAGGAACCTTGTTGAATGCCTTACTGAAGTCTGTGTAGATCACACCTATTGCTCTGCCCTCATCAATCCTCTATGTTACTTCTTCACAAAACTCAAATCAAGCTTCTGAGCCATGATTTCCCACGCACAAAGCCACACCGATTATCCCTAATCAGTCCTTGCATTTCCAAATACATGTAAACCCTGTCCGTCAGGATTCCCTCCAACACCCGACGTCAGGCTCACTGGTCTGTAGGTCCCTGACTTGTCCTTGCCACCTTTCTTAAATAGTGGCACCACATTAGCCAACCTCCAGTCTTCCGGCACCTCACCTGTGACTATCGATGATACAACTATCTCAGCAAGGGGCCCAACAATCACTTCCCTAGCTTCCCACAGAGTTCGAGGATATATCTGATTAGGTCCTGGGGATTTAACCTTTTTTATGCATTTCAAGACATCCAGCACCTCCTCCTCTCTAATATGTATATATTTTAAGATGTCACCATCTATTTCCCCACATTCTGTATCTTCCATGTCCTCCTCCATGGCAAACACTGATGCACAATACTCGTTAATATCGCCCCATCTCCTGGGGCTCCACACATAGGCTGCCTTGCTGATCTTTGAGGGACCCTATTCGCTCCCTAGTTACCCTTTTGTCCTTACTATATTTATAAAATCCCTTTGAATTCTCCTTAGCCCTATTTGCCGAACTTATCTCATGTCCCCTTTTTGCTCTCCTGATTTCCCTCTTAAGTATACTCCTACTGTCTTTATTCTCTTCTAAGAGTTCTCCCGATCTCTTCTGTCTATACCTGACATATGCTTCCTTCTTTTTCTTAACCAAAACCTCAATTTCTCTAGTCATCCAGCATTCCCTATACCTACCAGCCTTCGTTTCACCCTAACAGGAATGTACTTTCTCTGGACTCTCATTATCCCATTTCTGAAGGCTTCCCATTTTCCAGCCGTCCTTTTACCTGCGAACATTCGCCCCCAATCAGCTTTTGAAAGTTTTTGCCTAATACCATCAAAATTTGCCTTCCTCCAATTTAGAACTTCAACTTGTAGATCCGGTCTATCCTTTTCCATCACTATTTTTAAAACTAATAGAATTATGGTCGCTGGCCCCAAAGTGCTCCCCCACTGACACCTCAGTCACCTGTCCTGCCTTACTTCTCAAGACTAGGTCAAGTTTGGCAACTTCTCTAGTAGATGCATCCACATACTGAATCAGAAAATTTTCTTGTACACACTTAACAAGTTCCTCTCCATCTAAACCCTTAACTCTCTGGCAGTCCCAGTCTATATTCGGAAAGTTAAAATCCCCTAATGTAACTACACTGTTATTCTTAAAGAGAACGGAAATCTCCTTACAAATTTGTTTCTGAATTTCCCGCTGACTATTAGGGGGTCTGTAATACAATCCCAATAAGGTGATCATCTCTTTCTTATTTCTCAGTTCCACCCAAATAACTTCCCTGGATGTATTTCCGGGAATATCCTCTCTCAGTACAGCTGTCATACTATCCTTTATCAAAAATGCGACTCCCCCTCCTCTCTTGCCTCGCTTTCTATCCGTCCTGTAGCATTTGCATCCTGGGACATGGAGCTACCAGTCTTGTCCATTCCTGAGCCACATTTCTGTAATTGCTATG
This sequence comes from Chiloscyllium plagiosum, assembly GCF_004010195.1. Classification (NCBI taxonomy): domain Eukaryota; kingdom Metazoa; phylum Chordata; class Chondrichthyes; order Orectolobiformes; family Hemiscylliidae; genus Chiloscyllium; species Chiloscyllium plagiosum. The sequence continues at coordinate 103,300,611 of NC_057713.1, read as the reverse complement.
ATACCCCAGTCCCATGTTCCAAACCATGCCCTGAGTTCATCTGCCTTCCCTGTTCGGCCTCTTGCATTGAAATAAATGCAGTTTAATTTATCAGTCCTTCCTCGCTTTCCTACCCTTACTAGCTCATGGCACCTGGAGTAATTCAGATATTACTACCCTCAAGGACCTCCTTTTTAAATTCCTGCCTAACTCTCTATATTCTCCTTTCAGAATCTCATCCTTTTCCCTTCCTATGTCATTAGTTCCAATGTGTACAATGACCTCCTGCTGGTCCCTCTCCCCTTTTGAGAACATTCTGCACCCTTTCATAGATACCCTTGATCCTGGCATTAGGGAGGCAACACCATTCTGATTTTTCGATGCTTGCCGCAGAAACGTCTGTCTGTGCCTCCGACTGGAGAGTGGTCTAACACAATCGATCGGTTGGAACCCAACGTACCCATCACTACATTAGAGCCAGTCTCGATACCAAAAACTTGGCTGTTCATGCTACATTCCCCTGAGAATCCATCACCCCCTACATTTTCCAAAACAGCATACTTGTTTGAAATGGAGAAAGCCACAAAAGACTCCTGCACTACCTGTCTACCCTTCCCACCTTTTCTCAAGTTAACCAATCTACCTGACTGTATCTGTGGCTTTTCTCCCTTCCTATTACTGTCATCCATCACATCACATCAATTTCTTCTTGTCTCTAACTGCCACTTCAACCAATCCATCTGATGTGATAGGATTTGCAACCAAAGCCACTTCCTGCAGACATAATCATCAGTAACATGGAAACTCTCCCTAAATTCCCAAATCCGACAGGAAGACCATATGACTCTACTAAAGGCCATCTTTGCTCCTTCACAATCTACGGACCCAGAAAATAGCACTGTCATTTTGCTCTAAAAAACAGTCCTCCGGGCTAACTTAGTACTTACGGTTTATATTGTTAAAATTTAATTGACAGATTTCAATTAAACATATATTCAAGAAAGGACCACTCTACCATCTACTGTCAACTTACAACATGATTACATGTTAAAAACTATGCTCCTATCTGTTCCTGTGCTGTGAGCTCTCCCACACAGGTTCCTTCAAGGTCAGCTGTGAATTTCACTGTTTGTTAATTTTTCTGAGAGACACTCCAATGTCCAGGGATACATGAGCTGAAACTATAAAGGCAGTAACTGCAGATTCACTGCTATGCCAGTTACCATTGTAGGTTTCTTTTCTTTGTCTCCCTTACTGACCATGTGGTCATTGTCTTTTGTCTGTCCTCCTTTTTTCAAAAGTGCCGTTGCTTTGGTCTTTTTTCGCCCAAAGTTCCAAAACAATGCAATTGCATATAAAACAGTAATTGCTGCTCCTGGAATTTGAGGAAATCACCTCCAACACCTAAACTACCTCAAAAAAGGAGCAACTCCTACACCCACAATTTATTCCCGCCCTCCATCTTCAGGTCAGTGGCCTGTAAGCTGAGTAGAGTGTTCAGCCAGTTCGTAAGATCTGCCATTTAATATATACTTTCTGATTTGTAATGAATTGCATTTTACCTATTAATTCATGCTAATGTAAAGTTGATTTTAAATTTTAAAGTATAGGTGATTAACTAAGTTAGTGTTTACCTTGTTTGATTTATGTAGAGTAAAATTTCTCATATTTTAAACATGAAATCTGATGGGTTTCTCCTTTTAGTAAATAACTGGGATTTCAGGTGATTTTTCTTTTAAGAAAAAACACTAGTCTCAACTGAATTCCAACAATACACCCTATTTGGGTTTCCAAAAGATGCTATAAGAAGTTACCAGTGTTGAAACTGATGTAATAGCATGGTTATAGAATTGGCTAACCAATGATAAATAAATTTGCAATAGTTTTTCAGGTTGGCAAGCTATAACTAATGGCATGCTGCAGGAATCAGGACAGGGACCTCAACTGTTTACAGTCAATATTATTAGCTTTATTAATGGAACTTACTGTATTGTAGCCACATTTGCTGCTGATGATAAAACATAGGTACGAAAGTAAGTTGTGAGGAAGATATAAAGAATCTAAAAAGGAAAATGGGCACAAATTGGCAGATAGAATATAAGAATGTATAAGGTTGTATATTTTGGCAGGAAGAATAGAAAAGCAGAATGTTACATTATTTGGGAGGGACTGCACCACGCAGAAAAATCTGAGTGTCCTTGTACATAAATCACAAAAAAAAACATAGAGTTATAACATGGCCTTCGTTGCAAAGTGGGATGCAGCATAAAAATGGTGAAATCTTGGTATGACTGTACAGGACATCGGTAAGACTGCATTTGGAATACAGTGTGCAGATATGGTCACCTTACTCAAAGAGGGATATAAGGGCATTGAAAGCAGTACAGAGAATATTCACCAGACTGATTCCTGGGTCAGTGACATCATCTTATGAGGAGAGATCGAGCTTGTTAGGCCTTTATTCATTGGAATTCAGAAGGAGGGGGTAATTTTATTGAAATATATGAGATTCTTAGGTAGCTTGGCAGGATAATTGCTAGGAGTATGTTTTCTCTCTTGGCGAGTCCAGAGCTGGAAGCATCATTTAGAAATAAAAGTTTTTCCGCCCCAAGACTGAGATGAAGAGGACTTGCTTCTCTCAGAGGAGTACTGATTTTGAAATTCTCTTCCACAAAGAGGAGTAGACGTCAGGTCTTGAAATATATTCAAGATTGAGTTAACAGATTTTTGATCTGCAAGATGATCTTGGGGTTTAGGGAGAGGCAGAACCTTGCAATTAACAGTGCAATCAGATTAGCCACAGTCTTATTGAATGGTGAAACCAGGTGGATGGGCCAGTTGGCTCCAGTTTCTTATGATTTTGCTAAGCATGTTTTTAAAACAAATGTCATGTAATGAAACTGGAAGTTGATATCTTAAGTCACTGTAAAAATGTGATACAGCTAAGTATGTAACATCATGAATACAGGTCAATCCATCATATGGCATAACCCCATTTTCTCACTGCTAAAACAATGTTTTGTATATACTGGGTACATACGTTGATTGACCCTTTTAGCAATGAAATACTATACTTGCATTGGTCATCAGCCTTGATTCTTCATCCCGAAAATGCAAGTTTTAGTCACCTTATAATAATCATCGGCAAATGGGGGGCAAGCAGGCAATATGAGCTGCATTGCAAAGAAAATGTAGGGCAGTTTAGGATATACCTGTGCAGCAGACTGCATATGGCATAGTAAGTAACAAACGTATATGGGTCCTCCAGTGAAAAGAATGAAGTACAAGGCTGTTTTCAGGATAAAAGCCTGACATTTGCTAACTCTTCAAAAACTTTGCTGCACCAAGAGAGTTCATGGCTAGTGAAAAACAATGGCACAAATAGAAAGACAAAGAATCCCCTGAAGGAAGTACACAAGACCAAATATACCATTGCAGGGACCAGCCACTATCATAAACTTAAGAAATATGTATTGGGATGGGTCCTGAAAAATCATTGGAATGGTCTCCAAAAATGAAGTGGTCCAATCAAACCCTGGGTCCAGAAAAGATTTCAGATCACCAGCTAATTGGTGTAACCGCAATTAATGAAAAGGTCAGTCTTGTTTGTCTGCAGAAGACCAAAAATGCTCAAAGACAAATAGAAGTTATAATAACCAATTCACATCAGCCATCACCATTGTTGATGAATCACTCAGGTATGCCCAGTAGCTGCACAAGGGAATTTTGAAAACCGTTCTTGTAAAAGCAGTGAGACACGAGAAGACAGATCCATGATGGTGCTACATGGCTAACAGACCAAAATTAAAGCCTACGGCAATTTTTGAATTCTCAAATGTAAAGTTATGCCAAACATCAAATTTGCTACGGTAGCTTTTGTGCATGTCCATGATAACAGTTGGTTGGATGAGGATAGAGTGAAGTTATGGATCAGTAATATGTGGAATAGTTGTCTTGGTGGCCCATTTAAAATACACCTTCTTAGTGTGTAAAATGTTCAGAACTCATATAAAATATGAGATCAACAGGTCCCTTCAAAGAAATAAAGCCCACCTTGTTGTTATATCTGAAGGTCTAACATATATACCTCAACAAGATTTGGAAGGATCATGTTCATGCTGAATGAACCAGGTGTATGGTTGATGGAGAGAAAAAAAAAATCACAAAGAGTGGAAATCTACATACTGGTCCACTGATTTTGTTTTGTGTGGTTTCATTATCAAATTGTGGGATGCTATTAATACACCAAGGGTAATTTATTGTTCAAAAACGTGTGAAATATCCAATTCAGCAAATGGAAAAAGAGAGTGTTCCTTGTGAAGAGATAATCCTGAAAATTAAAGGACCAGAGTGGGATCCTTATAATGATGTCACAGCCAAAGTGAGTCAAAAGTTTTTGCAAAGATGTTGAAGACAATTAATTTGACAGTTGTGTAACATGTTGTGAGATATTATGTGAGAGGTATCTTTATTAACTCATTCACCAGCTAGCCATATTCTTTAATACTGGGTTCCTGTCATTCATTTATAATCCTTTAGTAACCAGTTATTTATTCATTCATTCATTCATAAAACTGAAGTTCTGCAGTATATTTTACTTTTACGAGATTGACCAAATTAAAACATCCTTTTCAGCCATTACTGCTTTTTCACACCTCCAATTCTTATCAGCACTTGCTGCAAGCAATGATTAACCTACTTACCTCTGAATAAATATCAAACTACTAACCTATTCAGAAAAATCCCTCCCTGCCATCATGTCTCCAATGACCTACCCAAAACTATGAAAAGATTACAATATTAATGAGCCCATAACCACCATCTCTCGGACCTGAATAGATTACAAAACACCAATCATCTTCCATAATTACTATGTACCTATTAAATACCTTTTAACTGTATAAATAGGCTATTGTAAGAACTGTATTTCTATTGCCGCCTTGTGCTATTGCAGATGCTGAATAAAGAGGCTATTTTTGCCACCCAACAATTTCGGTTGTTATTTGAACATGATTCCACAGTGTTGATCGTGGTTAAATATACTTTTAATTAATTAATTCAGTAAACTCTACCACATTACTTTAGGAGAAATTACAGTTTCTTTCTTCACATTTCAAAATGGTGTCCACCAATACCAGCAGATTACAATTCACACTCTGCTTATAAGTCAATCTGTTTTTTGGAAGGATCGTCAGAGTCTTCCAAAATTGACTTATACTCTGCATTCTATGGTCGTGCAAGTTTAACTTATTAGTATGGCTGAATATTATTCTTGGAAAATATTATGAAGTGCTCTTGAATTCATTTGGAACTAAAGTTACATTTTTCATTAAAAATGTAATTTAATGAAATAAATTAACGTGTGGCTTGCCATTTAGTCTTAGTTAATATATCAAGTTAATTAGATGTATGGTGTTATAATCGAAGCTAATGGAATGTACTGACTCGAGTTCCATGGCTCCAAACAAAAATATTTTTCCCAGTTTCCATGATTGTCAACTAAATACATTATTGATATCAGGTTTTAAATAAGAACTGACAAGGAAATTACTTTAAAAGGTGCAATTATTAATCTATAATCAAAATAAATATATTCAAGGACGATGCAATAACTGATCGACATAAGGAAGTAAATAACCCAAAACACACAAACATAAACAAACACGCCCTAGATCCCTCTGTCTCTCCGTCCCTCCAGGAAAAGAGGAAAGCAATGGACTTCTGTCAGCAGAGGTTCCATTTAAAATATTATAAAAATCTTTCGGGTCATTAATATTATTCTTGAAGTCGAAAAGTACAAAGCATAGACTGTTCCAACTTCTGCCATTCTGATGTTCTGGTATATCTAGTCAAATCATTAATCATGCATTGTCATCTCTGAAGTCTTGCTAGACACAGCTTACTCAATATTGAGAAGTTCTTATAATCTCTCTTCCAGAAGAACAAATATGTTTTGCTGTGAACTCAACAAGAAGGTTTCTTTTAGGAATAGGAGAGATTACCTGGGCAACCCTTCCTCATGGGCTTCTTAGCACTAAGCTAATTACAAATACCAAAGCAATTTCTATCCAGTCTCAGTTGAAACAGCCGAAGAAAGGGTCTATAGGAAAACAAGTGGCTATCGCCCGTCATGTGATTTCCAGGAGGCTTTCTTCTTAAAAATCTTCCATGTCCAAGGTAACCTTGCAATTACCTCTCTTAAAGAAACCACTCCAGAGTCTCTGCAGAAGTTGAAATAAATCCATTCTTCTGCAGGCTTTCAAAACTTAAGACCTCCAAGAACTATTAAGTATGAGGTATCTTTGTAACAACTATTTTACAGAAATCAATTTCTAAACAAAGTATGAAGGCTCCTATAGGTATGTGAAGAGAAAAGCATTAGTAAAGATAGATGTATATCCCTTATAGTCAGAGACAGGGTAAGTTCTAATGGGGAACAGAGAGTTTGCAGACCAATTAAGTACACGCTTGCATTCTGTTTTCACAAAAGGAGAATACAAATAATGTTCCAAAAATGTTGGAGAACCACAGGATCTAGTGAGATGGTTAAACTGAAGCAAAGCAGTAATAATAGGGAAATGGTGATGAAATTAAAGGCCGATAAGTCTCCTGGGTCGAATAAACCTATATCCCAGAGTACTTAAGGAAGGGACCTTAGAAATAGTGGAAAGCATTGGTAGTCATCTTTCAAGATTCAATAATCTCTGGAACAGTTCTGTTTGGAGAGTGGCTAATGTAACCTCACTATTTAATAAAGGAGGTAGCGGGATAATGCTAGAATCCATTCTAAAAGATTTAATAGCAGAGCACAGCAACAGGATCGGACAGTTGACATGGGTTTGTGAAAAGGAAATCATGCTCGACAATTTTTTTTGAAACTCTTTGAGGATATAACTAATAGAGTTGATATGGGGGAGACTTGGATGTGGTTTACTTGGACTTTCAGAAGGCGTTTTGATAAGGTTCCACATTTTAATAAAAAAAAGCATGTAAAATTAAAGTGGTTGGGACTGGGTTTGTGTCCTGATATGCATAGAGAATTCATTAGCAAACAGGAAACTTAAACATAGGAATAAATGGGTCTTTTTCCAAGTGGCATGGTGTAACTATAGAAGTACTGCAGGGATCAGTAACTCAGACCCCAGTTATTCAAAACACATACTAATGATTTAGATGAGGGAACTAAATACAGTATGCAATATTTTCAGGTGATACAAAGTTGGGCGGGAGGGTGAGCTGTAAGGAGGATGCAGAGATGCATCACTGTGTTTGGGACAATTTGGTGAGTGGGAAAATGCACAGCACATGAGGTTATCCACTTCAGTAGAAAAATCAGGAAGGGTGGTTATTGTCTAAATGGTGATAGATTGGGAAAGGTGGAGGTCTGACCAGACCTGAAAGTAAGCATATAGGTGCAGCAGGGAATGAAGAGGGCAAATGGTTTTAGCCTTCATAGCAATAGGATTTGAGTACTGGAGCAGGGATGTCTTGCTTTAATTGTATAGGGCCTTGAAGAGACTACATTTGGAATAGTGTGTGCAGTTTTGGTCTCCTTATCTGTAGAAGGATGTTCTGGCTGTGGAGGGATTGCAATGAAGGTCTACCAGACTGATTCCTGGGATGGCAGGACTGACATATGAAGACAGACTGCATCAGTTAGGACTATATTCACTGGAGTTTAGAATAATGAGAGGGAATCTCAAAGAAATTTATCAAATTCTAACCAAACTAGACCTAATAAATGCAGTTCCTGATGACCTGGACGTCCAGAACCTGCAGTCTACATATATATGGGATAGGCCATTTTGCAGTGAGATGAGAAGACATTTTTTCACAGAGTGATGAGCTGTGGAATTCTCTCTCAGAGACAGTGGTTAAGGCCAAAACTGAATATTTTCAAGGAGTAGTTGATATTATTCTTAGAGTGAAAGGAAACAGATAGTATGGGGAGAAAGCAGGGACATGTTGCTGAGTTGCTGAATTACTGATCAGCCATGATCACATTGAATGGCAGAGCAGGTTCAAAGGGCCAGATGACATGTTCCAGCTCCTTGTTTCCTTTACATGATTCTATCCGCCTAGTAGTTGATTTGATTAACTGTCATTTTGGTAGCACCCACCTTGTTCATTACATTGCTATCTTTGACACAGAGCCCAAGCTTGATCCCTTCAAATGCACAAATCTCAGAAATAAATTCTACTAAACAGCACATCCCCAGAAGAGATTATGAAAGACTGGATCACAAAAAGTTAGCATGCACTTAGGAATTAGGAATGCTTGCCTTATTGAATGGAGAATGGTACACAAAAGCAGGTAAGTCCTGCTACAACTGTTCATGCGATTTACAAGATCACATCTCGAGTACGACAGAAGAGTTTTGGCCTTCATAAGGAGGAATTAACTCATTTTCTAAGTTTTCATAAACTTTAGAGAAGATTCTTCAGATGAAAGGATTGTCTTGGCGGAATTGTTGAGCCCATGCTTACTGGAGTTTAGAAGAATCAGATGTGGTCTTATTGAAATTTAAGGTTCTGACGTGACTGAAGTACATGCTAAACATTATTCCTGCTATGGAGAAATCTAGAACTAGGGAATACAGTTTAATTAAAAGAGTTTCCCATTTAAGATGGTGGCGAGATAGAATTTCTTCTCTCAGGACTGTCAATCTTTGAAATTCACTGCTGCAGAGAGCAATAGACACTGGAAATATATTCACGGCTGAGTTAGATTTTTTGTTCTATGAAGAAGTCCAGGATAATGGGGGAACAGGCAGGAAAGTGAAGTTTAGGCCACAATCGGATCCTAATAACCTTCCTTAATTGAGTAGAATCAATGGAGTGAATGATCTCTTCCTCCTCATATTTCTTGAGTTCTTATGTTACTGAGAAAGGTGATGAAAAATTATTTTCACTTGTCAATAATTAGATATAAATATATACTTAGCATTAGAAACAAAGAGGTAATTCGCAGAGTATTTTTCACAGAAGAGGTTATCAAGAATATGGAATGTATTATCACAGCAGCTCTTGAAGCCAAGCCAATCATAGCAATTAACATAATGAAATAAACATTCAATGAATAAAAGTATTAGAGGTGCAAAGGTAGACTGGAGAAATGAGACATGTGGAGTTTGAGACATGTGGAGAAATGAGACGTGGAGTTTGAAGCATTATGATCATTTGTTTTCAGAACTTCTGTGGGTGGCAAGGTAGTTCATTGATTATCGATGCTGCCTCACACTGCCAGGGACCTGGGTTTGATTTCACCTCGGGCGACTGGCTGTGTGGAGTTTGCACATTCTTCCTGTTTCCTTTGGATACTCCAGTTTCCTCCCAGTGTCCAGAGATTAGGTGGATTGATGATGTCAGCTATCTATAGTGTCCAGGAATGGATTAGCCATGGGAAATGCAGGGATAGGGTGGGAGGTTGGATCTGGGTGGGATGTTCTTTGGAGGGTCGGTGTGACTTGATGGGCCAAATGGTCTGATTCCACGCTGTAGAAAATCCATGATTCTATGATTCTTGTCTCATATTTCATGAATATTGCCTAATAATTGTTTACATCACAAGAACACAAGACTTCGGTCCAGAATGTCATTCACTCAGTCAGGTCATGGTTGATATGTTTGTGGCTGTAACTCCATTTTGCTGCTGGTCACCCCACAAGCCCCATTACCCTGGACTCCCCTGTCAAAAATCGACCCTGTCTCCATTGCTTTCTAGGAAAGACAATATTCCATAGGCTAATAACCCTCAGTAAAAGAAACGCTCTATCTTTGTTGTGTATCAAGGACCCTAACTTTTAATGTGTGACTCCTAGTTGAAAAGTCCTCAATGAGGGGATGGATCCTCTCAGCATCCACCCCAGCAAGTCCCCTAGGATCTTGTGTTCCTGTAAGCTGTTCAAGAAAACATCACCACTGCCTTCAGCACAGTTAAATGCTTAACTAACCAACAACACCAACATCCTGTGAATGGGTTTTTAAAAGTCATAACTTCTCATTCTTCTAAATTCGAATTACTTTTATTCTAATGTGTTTTGGCCGAGCCTGCTCAACTTTTCCTTGTGAGCACCCCTTTATCCTAGGAATCGTTAGAGATAATCTTCTTGGAATGGCTTTTAATGCAGTTAAGTCCCTTCTAAATTAAGGAGACCAAAATATGAGCTTCTGCTGACATTTGGCACCCCTTGAATTTGTTGCAGGATGACCCATGTGCAGGGAGCGTGGATCAGGGCATGTGCAGTAATGTGGACTTCAGCCAGCCCAGTTAAATGGGGTGCATGCAGACACTGTTCAAGAGTAACAATCAAGCGTGCATGTGCAAATGTCTCACTAAGTTATGCCGAGTGGTGTTAGCAAATGCAGCCATTATTGAAATTTAAAAACCAATAATAAAAGTAGTTTTGAAGTGATACTGGAGACGAAACATAATTTCTGTCTTATTCAGAAAATCAAAGCAAAATCAAATTATATTAAATCAAATGTTGTAATCATTTTGTAATAGATAGAAGTGGAATAATTGTTGATAATGAACATCCTTTACCAGAGATTTCTTTGTTTAGTTCTGTACAGAATAGCGAACGTGGGAAGAAACTTGGCAATGCAATGATCTCCACGAGTCGTAGTATGGTGCAAACAGGAAAGGCAGTCGGTAAGATAAAGCACTTCTTGGAAGTGTTTGTTAAGTAAATAATTTTCAATATGAATGCAAATAGAAATAGGAGTATTAATTGCGATTATCCAGTTTCCCTTCCTGGTAATTATGCCGAGCTGACTTAATGGGTAGGTTCCCTGTAAATGCAGTCGAGCTTCCTTTCAAAAACAGTCAAATACCAACCCTGAATTTCCCTCAATCCTTACAAGCAGCACTCTTATTTCCAAACATTTTCTCTTGAATATATCATTGCCTAACAAGTCCATCCCCCACCTTTCTTGCAACTTACTAGGGGTTGGAACTCAACAAAATTCGTGGAAGCTAAATAACAGCAATGGAGAAAGCAGTGATCCTAAGGAATGACAAATCAATAGGAACAAATGTTTTCCATGAAAGAAACAAAGTGTAAACATTACCCTAACTACAAATGGCCTAACAACAATCTTCCAATGTTCTTTCAGTTAGGGAATCATTCCCTTAGACTGGGAAACTGCTTATCTCAATCTCCCTTTTAAATGGTTGAAGCAAAACTGGGAAATTATAGACATGTTAGTTTTCCTAAATTTGTTGTGAAATCGCTAGTTTATATAAACTTCCAATAGGCATTTGATAAAATCCATCAAAGAGGTTTGTCAACTTGTGTTCAATCTTAAATTCCCATGAGCATCAACTTTACCTAACAAAAAAGGGAAAGTGGACAAGTACATTTATTTTGCAGGATGTGACTCATGTTCTGCAAGATCTGCATTTAAAAGCATAGATTTATAATGAGATATTCATAGAACACGTTAATGGACAAAACTGTGGCAAATATAAAGTCATCCACTTTGGATCTAGTAAGGCCCAAGTAACCAAAGGATAGATTAGGATACTTCATAAATTATTGAAATCCTGAAACAGTGAAGGACCATCTTATGCTAAGCTAAGGCCACCACCAGATCAGCTATGATCTGAACAATTGGCAGAACAGGTTCAAGGGCCTAAATAGACTCAAGATTAGAGTAGTGCTGGAAAAGCACAGCAGGTCAGGCAGCATCTGAAGAGCAGGAAAATCGACATCTCAGGCAAAAGACCTTCATCGGAAATTATCCATTCCTGATGAGGGCTTTTGCCCAAAGCGTTAATTTTCCTGCTTCTCAGATACTGCCTGACCTGCTGTGCTTTTCCAGCACCACTCTAATCTTGACTCTAATCTCCAGCATCTGCATTATCTGCTTTCGCCAAGGGTTTACATAGCTCTACTCCTTTTCCATGTTATGCCAATGGTTGAATACTAATTCAGTGCCCAAGAAATGCTACAACTCATGCTAAAAGACTACAATCTTAGAATAACTGATATAATAGTTATATTAATTACATCGAGAGTTATATCCCTTTCTCTAGTGCACAAGATGAGAGTTTTGGTTGCTTTGCAAATAGACATAGGTTGTCAAGTGTGTTATCTAACTTTCAAAATATGTCCATCATTTGAGTATTTTGTCTACCAGTCAAGTATTTTAGAGAAGCAACAGAAAACAAATGCAACTGAAAGGAAATCAGAAATGGTATAGAAAAGAATCACTTGTCCCATTATGTCAGTCTCAGCTGAAAAATCAATTCAACCAGCCTGATCTCACTTTCCAACATTTGATCTGTTGCCCTGCAGATTACTGTATTTGAAGCATATATCCAATCATCTTTTAAAAGAGTTATTTGAAGCAGTACATTCGACTTCCAGCACCCCCGGGTGAAGACATTTTTCCTCACCTCCCCTTTAATCTTTCCATCAATCACTCTAAACTTACGCCCCATGGTCATTGTAATTTTTACTTTAGCAGAAAGGTCAATCAAATCTCCCGTCAGCCTCGTCTGTTCCAAAGAAAACAACCCAACCTATCCAGTCTTTCCTCATACCCATATTTTTCCAGTTCTGGCAACATTCTTGCTCATCTCCTCTGTACCCTTTCTGCTGCAATTACGTCCTTTTTTTAAAGAAGTGACTAGAACTTTGCACAGTACTCAAGTTGTCACCTAACTAATCATCTATACAATTTCAGCATAACATTCTGGTTGTTTGATCTGTATCTCAGCTGATAAAGGAAAAGTTACATGCTTCACCACTTTACTGATTTGTCCTGTTATCTTTTGGGTTCAATTGCCATTCACTGGAATTATACACATCTCGTACTCTCCCATTGTGTATCCCTGTTACTTATTTAAGCCCCCAAAATGCATCACCTCGCAGTTCTCTTGGGTTGATTCACATTTATCATCTTTCAGCCCACTCAATGAGTCCCTCCTGCCATCTTCCTACAGTCTACAACTATCCTTTTCAGTGTTAACCATGGGGGTAATTTTTGTGTCATGTGCAGGTTCTTGATCATGTTGCCTGCATTTCCATCCAAATCATTTAGATGATAAGATATAGGAACAGAATTAGGCCATTTGGCCCATCATGTCTGTTCCGCTGCACGATCATGTTTGATATGTTTCTCAACCGCATTCACTTGCCTTTTCCTTGTAACATTTGATCCCCTTACTAATCAAGACCTTACCTATCTTTGTCTTAAATAAACTCAATGGCTTGGCTTCCACAGCCTCCTGCTTCAATGAGTTCCACAGAGTCATCAATCTCTGAATGAAGAAATTCTGTTCAAAAGAATTGTCTCTTCATTCTGAGACTATGCCCTTGGTGGTCCTAGTCTCTCCTACTAGTGGAAACATCTTCTCCATGTCCATTCTATCCAGACCTCTTAGCACCCTGTAAATTTCAATCAGACTCTCCCTCATGGTTCTAAACTCCCAAAGTCCTCAACCACTCCTTATATGACAAGCCCTTCATAGTCGTACAACATGGAAACAGACCATTCCATCCAACCAGTCCACGTTGACGATATTCCCAAATTAAATTAGTCGACTTGCCATATCTCTCCAGATCCTTATTATTCATGTACTTATCCAGATGTCTTGTAAAGGTTGTAACTATACTTGCATCTACCACTTCCTCTGGTGCTTCATGCCACACTGAACCACTCTGTGTAAAAGAAAATGCCCCTTGTATCCTTAAAAGTTTTTCCTCACCTTAAAGATATGCCCCCTAGTTTTGAACTGCCCCACCCTAAGGAAAAGACCTTTGCTATGCACGTTAAAAATGCCCCTCATGATTTTATAAACCTCTATAAGTTCACCCCTTAACCTCCTACGCTCCAGTAAAAGAAGTCCCAGACTATCCAGCCAATTTTTATATATAACCTTCCATCCCCAGCAACATCCTGGTAAATCTTTTCTGAACTCGCTCCAATTTAATAATCTCTTTTCTATAGCAGGGAGACCAGATCTGCATACAGTACTCTAGAAAATGCTTCATCAGCATTCTGTATAACCTCGACATGACTTCCCAACTCCAATACTCAGAATCATTCTTGGAAACCTTCTCTGGATCCACGCCAATGCCAGCAAATCTTTGTGTAGATATGGGACCCTAAAACTGCTTACATGTCTTAAATGTGGTCTGACCAAAGCCTTACACAGTATCAACAATGCATCTCAGCTCTTATTTTGTGGCCATCTTAAACGAATGCCCACATTGCATATGCCTTCCTAACCGCTGACTAAAGCTCCATACTAACTTTAAGAGAATCCTGAACTAGGACTCCCAAGTCCCTCTGCCCTTCAGATTTCCGAAGCCTTTCCCTGTTTACACCTCCATCCTTCCTATTAAAATGTATAACCTCACTTTGCCACATTATATTGCATCAGCTACATCTTTGCCCACTTGCCTAGTTTCTGTAGCCTGCCCGTATTCTTGGCACTATGTTTAGTCATCTGCAAATTTAGCAACAATGCCTTCAGCCCTTCATCCACATCATTAATATATAACATGAATTGTTATTCCAACACCATCCCCTGCAGAACTCCATTAGTCACCAGCTGCCATCCTGAAATAGACTCCTTTATCCTGCTCTCTGCATTCTGCCAGTCAGCCAATCCTTTATCCATACCAGTAACTTTCCCCTAACCTTATGGGCTTTTATCTTATTTAGCAGCCTCCTATGCAGTACTTTGTCAATGGCTTTCTGGAAATCCAAAAAGATCATGTCTACTGACTCTCTTTTCTCTAACTTGCTCATCACCCTGTCAAGAATTCTAACAGATTTGTCAGGCATGACCGTCCCTCGATGAAGCTATGCTGACTCAGTCTCTTTTACCATGCACTTCCAAGTACTCCACAATCCCACCTTTAATAATGAGCTCTAAAATCTTACCGACGACCAAGGCCATGCTAACCGGCCTATAGTTGCCTGTCTTCTGCCTCCCTCCCTTTTAAACAGGGGTGTTATATTAGCCACTTTCCAGTCCCCTGGGACTTTCCCTGACTCCAGTGTTTCCTGAAAGATTGCCACCAATGCCCCTACAATCTCCTCAGCCTTCTCATTCAGAATTGTAGGGTATCATCCATTCAGTGATTTATCCATTTTCACACCTCTCAGCTTCCCCAGCATCATCTGCTTAGTGATAGCCACTACATTTACCTCTGTCCCTTGACTGTCTTGAAGTTCTATTATGTTACTAATGTCTTCCATCATAATGACCGATGCAAAGTACCTATTCAATGCCTCTGCCATTTCTTTGTTCTGCTTTACTACTTCTCCAGCCTTAGCATCTAGTGACCACTCATCTCTCTTACCTTTTATATATACCTTTTAAAGATATCACTAGGTAGCTACCTCTCATATTTCACCCACTAATCTTAATTCACATTGCATGCTGAAACTTTTATGCTGTTCCTGACTTCACTTGTCAGCCATCATTGCCTTATCCTCTCCTTAGCAGAAATCCATCCCAAGGAAGAAGTAACATTCTGTGTCTCCCGAATTACCTTAGGGTAACATGGTGGCTCAGTGGTTAGCACTGCTGCCTCACAGTACCTGGGCCACAGGTTTGATTCCAGCCTCGGGCGATTGTGTGTGGAGTCTGCATATTCTCCCCATGTCTGCATGGGTTTCATCTAGGTGCTCTGATTTCCTCCCACAGTCACAAAGATGTGCGGGTTAGGTGAATTGGCCGTGCTAAATTACCCGAAGTGTTTAGTCAGGGGAAATGTAGAGTAATAGGGCAGGGAAATGGGATACTCTTCAGAGAGTCAGTGTGAACTTGTTGGGGCGAATGGCCTGTTTCGACACTGTAGGGATTCTGTGAGAAATTCCTGCCATTGCTGCTCCACTGTTATCCCTGCTAGGCTCTGCTTCCAATCAACTCTGGCCAAATTCTCCCTCATGTCTCTGCAGTTACTTTGGGGGTTCCTTCACCTTCCTAATGAAGCCTGACTCGCCACACATCACTAAATCCAGAATTGCCATTTTTTCTAGTGGGCTCTGACAAGCTGCCCAAAATAAAATCTCAGACAATTCACAAATTTCTGTTCTTGAGATCCATTACTAATCTGATTTTCCCAGTCCACCTGCATATTGAAGTCTCCCATAATTATTGTAATAGTGCCTTTCTTAGATGCTGTTTCTATCTCCTGACTTATTTTCTTCCTCACAGCCTGGCTTCCGTACACAACTCCCACCATGGTCTTTTTTTTCCCTTTGTAGTTTCCCAACTGTACCCTCTCAGATCCTACATCTTCCAAATCTGTAACTACTTGCTATCAATTTAATTTCATTTCATACTAACAAGGCAACCCCACTCTCTGCCCACCTACCTGTCCTTTCGATAGGACGTGTTCCATGGATATTTAGTTCCCAGTTCTGATCTCCTTACAGCCATGTCCCTGTGATACCCACATACCTGCTAATTTCAATCTGCACTACAAGCTCATTCACTTTATTATATAAAAGAAAAACAGGGTATGTAGTACCTGTACAGCCCCACTGGTACGAGTCTTCTCGTCTTAAAAGTACCCATTAACAATGATTGTTTGTTTCTTGATGAACCAATTTTGTATCCACTTATATTTCCCTGCATTCCACAGGCTTTTATTTTAAAACCAGTCCACGACATGGAACCTTGACGAAAGTCTTGCTAAAATCCAGAGACAATATGAAGCAAGCTGCTTTCAATCTTCCTTGCCTTTTCCCAAAAGAAAATCAAATTAGACACAATCTTCCTTATACAAATTCAAACCACCCTTAATTATTCTATGCCTTTCAAGGTGTCAGTTGATTCTCTCAGAATTGATAAGTCGTTTACTGAAATCAGCTATTATTGAGGTTATAATCAAGAATGTGGTGCTGGAAAAGCACAGGTCAGGCAGCATTCGGGATGAAGGGCACTTGCCTGAAATGTCGATTCTGCTGCTCCCCGAATGCTGTCTGACCTGCTGAGCTTTTCCAGCACTACACTCTGGACTCTGATCTCCAGCATCTGCAATTCCCACTTTCTATTATTGAGGTTAGACTAACTGTCCTGTGATTATTCATTTTATCCCCTCCCTTTTTAAATCAAAAGTTACAACATTATCAATCCTTTAATCCTCCAGCACCACATTTGTATCCAGTGAGAAGTGGAAAATGACAGTCGAACCTTCCATTGTTTCCTCCCTGGAATCTAGGCTGGAGTACATTTTATCCAGCCCTGTCTTTCCTGTATTTGTTAGTTATGTATGCCAGTGGTATAGTTAAACCAAGGTCAGCTTTCTATTTTATATATGTGCACAAGAGACCTTAAAAAGTTCAAATACAGACGCTTGAAATATGCAACAAGTCTGTCATCATCTATAAAGAAACAAGACAGATTCCAAAGTTCTAGCTGTGCGCCTTTAATCAGAAACAAGGACCGATTTTTTTTTTACTCTTTTGAACATATTGAATTACTTGCTTTGTATTTCGTTTTATTTTAAATTACAGAAGTAATATGCTTATGTTTTTACAATTTAGCTAAATTTGCAGAAGCAAAGCCTGTGACCTGCATATTTGAACTGCATAAAGGGATTTGAGGTTTGTCCTCATTTCCCTGAAAACTAGTTGAATGGCAGCCTGGCTTTGCTGCTCCTCTCCCTTGTAAAATTGCTGTTTCTCTGTATACAGCTGTTAATTGTTTTGTAAACTGAATTGTTTAATAATTGTTTCTTGATACAGGTCAGTCTGTAGGAGGGGCACTGACAAGTGCCAAGTCTGCTATGACTTCTTGGTTTTCCAACTTCAATCAACAGGCCACAGCACCCTACTCTGAAAGGCAAAGTGGGAAGCACTGATCACAGAGGAGTCACATTGCTTACATGCACTGGATATGTCAATATTGCATAGAGAGCAGGAACTCGACAGTAACCATTCCTTTTACAAATAAATCAAACTCTGTACCTTGTTTCCAGTGCATAAAATGAAGATGAGGTGGATCAGTGTTTATGTATGTCATGTATATAGTTACAAAGTTTTCACTATTGAATATCTGCTGATTAAATGTAAAACGTGTTTTTGAGCAATTCTTAGTTGTTTCACTGACTGTCACAGTAATCAATTTTTCCTCATTTTATGTTAAAACAATAAAGGGCCATGGATTAATTAAATTCTTCCCCCTCCAACTAATACACTTTCAATTTTTTCATTGGGGTTATTAACTATAAGTTGGAAAACAGGTTACTTTTTCATTCAATTTGCAAACACTGCCACAACCACAATTGCTAAAATGTGTAATCATTTTTAATTAGGACCTATATCTGTTTTTAACTCACTTTGGTCAGACAGCATTCACTGGAACATAAATTCCAGTTTTTAAGCAATTGTTAAAATATTATGAAATGACCAGTACATGTATTACAATAACATTAAAAGTAGCAGTAAAAAAAGCCAAATTCAATTATCCCTGCCTCCAAAGAATGCAACATATTCAAATCATGAAACTGAACACTAATTTTAATCAATTTTTATGACATTCATTGATTCCAGTCCCTAACTTTCATTTGATTTGATAGTGTGCTGGTGCATGTAACAATTAACATTTTGCAGAGCTTATATCCAGCCTAAAGAATTGAACCAAACTTTGCAAATATCATTGTCCAGTCATGCTCTAAGATTTTTTTTTAATTTTGTGAAAGCCATTCTCAGCATATGATTTACCTGTGAAGTTGGTTAGCAATTGTGACAGGGAAGCTTAAAATACAGTTCACAAAAGTATTCTGATATCAGAAAAGCTATTTTTGGATGTTGCTATCTTTTCATTTAGAAAGTATTCAGGTGATCTTTGGTAAAAGCTACCAGAGGAAATAGACAGGGTTACCTACTTTGCCATCTTTGAAAGATGAGTAGTGAAGTTCCATATTAGAATCTTTTGGGGCTGTGGGAAGGGTTTGGGAATGGAAGGGACAAGAGAATTAAACACTAGTCTGTTTAAAAGTCCTGTTTAAAGCATTTTTTTTTGATATTGGGATATAATGTCTTTCAAATCAACCAAGACCTTCAAAGCATCACATACAGTCCTTATCCTGTCAACCTTCTTTCACTTTTAATCCATCTGGTATGCAACATTGTGAACTATGTCATCCAAATACCACCTCTTGAATGCAGAATCCATTTATAGCTGCACAATAAGACTGTCAAGAGTATTGTTTCATAAAAGATCTTTGTAACGGGTTTATCCCATAGTTGTATTTTATTCAAATATTTAAATTGTGAAACTACAGAGATGTATACTATAGTTCGTTATTCTATAAAAATTATAGCTTTGCAAATGTTTTCCTGTTATCACTCTAAAGTGTGTACTTTGATATAAATATTACATACCAAAAAAAAGTACTTCTACTTGTAATTATGTCATTGGAAAGGTTTTCCTGTTCGAGATTTTTGCACAGCTGTAAAGTTGTTTAGAATTGATTAATACTTCCATAAAACTGATTTCTCCAACAGCAATGTGTTTAGGATCTTATTGCTTTGTTCTACATAGAACATGAATCTTGTTTATTCAGTATACAACCAAAAGGTCCTATATACTTCATAAATCTGCTAGAGAACAAGCTATCCCCAAATTAGGTATTGGATGATTGACAATGAGAATTTCTTTTATCAAAATGGAGCACAAAATGATTGATTCTGAGGTCCTGAGCCTAAAGAGGGCATTACGATAGCTGAGGCACGAGTTGACTATGATAGATGAGGCAACATTTCTTAAAAATATTACAGTGGTGAGATATGACAACAAAGTGCACATGGGTGAACTGCAATTATTCATTCCTGTATGGTGCAAAAGTAAAATGGGAAAGGTCACCAAACTATGGCTTACAAAGGAAATTAGTATTAAATCCAAAGGAAGAGGTATACAAATTGTTTTTTTTCCCCTCTGGCCAATCAGCAAAGGAGGACAAAGGGTTTGTTTAAGAAATGGAAACAAGTAACATAAAACTGACTTATGAAGACTAAAAAGTTAATGAAAACAGGAGGTCCTCTAAAGTCAAAAACGGAATTTATAATGACCAATGAAAAAAGCTGACCAACTGAATACATACTTTGGTTCTGTGATTACAAAGGAAGACAAATAGCATAAGAAATGCTGGGCAATACAGGATTGAGAGAGGGAAGAACTGAAAGAAATCAATATTAATAAGGAAATAGTGTTAGGAAAATTGATCAGATTTAAGGCAGTTAGATTCGCAGAGTCTGATAATGTATATCCCAGCATATTTAAGTGGGCCTAGAAATAGTTTATATATTGGTGGTCATCTTCCAATTTTCTGTAAATTCTGGAACAGTTCAAACCAACTGGAGGATAGTTAATGTTTACAACAGGAAGGCAGAAAGAATAGCAGTAATTAAAGAACAGTTAGCTTCCCCATTGATAGTTGGAAAAATTTGAGTCCATGACAAAAGATTTAATAAATGAGCACTTGAAAAACAGTGACAGGATTGGACCATCAGCATGGATTTATGATTGGGACATCATACTTGCCAAATCTACTGGAATTCTTCAAGGGTGTAAGTCTTAGAGTTGATGAGGTGAGCCAGCAAATGTGGATTATTTGGACTTTGAGGGTTTTGTTTTTGGGGTGGGGCACAAGCAATGTGAGACAAGACCTGAGCATTGTCATACACCAGTCACTGAAGGTAAGCATTCATCTGCCACTGATAGTCAAGGCAACAAATTGGATGTTGGCCTTCAAGGAAGACTATTTGAGCACAGGAGCAGAGACATCTTGCTGCAATTAAACAGGGACTTGGTGAGACCACACCTAGAATACAGTGTGTAGTTTTGGTCTCCTTATCTGAGGCAAGATGTGCAGCAAAGGCTTCTCAGACTGATTCCTGGAATTTCAGGGTTGATGTATGAGGAGAGATTGAATCTGTTAAGATTATATTCAGTGGAGATCAAAAGAACCAGAACCAAGGATCACAGTCTAAGGGTTCAACGTACACCATTTAGGACTGAGCTGAAGAGTGCTGAGCATATGAAATTTGCTGAAATAGCAGTTGAAGCCAAACCATTATATGATTTCAAGAAGGTGGATATAGCACTGAGGGCTAAAGGGATCAAAGCATAAAGGGGGGGGGGGGGCGGGGGGAGAAACAGGAACAGGCTATGGAGTTGAATAATCAGCCATGGTCATAATAAATGACAAAGAGCTAAATGGCCTACTTCTGCTTTTCATGTTTCTATTGTGCAATGGGACAATGTTCTCTAACTTTTCCAAAGCTTGGAGACACAATATGATGTATTCAAAACCATCAAGCTTTGAAGAGTAAAGTTAAGCTTTTCAGTTCAAAGAATGGTTATTATTCCTTCAAAACCATGTCACATTGCTCTAGGAAATGTCAGCGTTTGCAGTTCAATTTCAGGTTCAAAGAAAAGTCCCACTTTAATCTACAGCTACATTGGAAAAAACAAGGATATAACCCCAATACTAGAGCAACAAAATGATCCCTGGAAATTGTGAATATCAACATAGGGAATACATTCTGGACTTGATGCACAAAGTTCCACTGTAATATCAACTGCCAACTTATCCACATCTGGATGAGAAACTTTTCCAAAATGTTTGACAACATGCAGAGGTTAATACTGTATAGATATTCTAAGTTCTGCATCACAAAAAGAAAGCAAACATTTACTTGTGAAGGTTTTTAATAAATTAATTTAATTCAAAATACAGTGCCAGAGGAACACAATGCAGCTGAACATGCGAGTAGGGATTACATGAAGCACCTGTGCTCATGTTAGAATGGAGAGCCCAACAACTGCTAGTGGTTCCTGGGAGTTATGCCAGAGCAGTGCTGGGTCAGTTCTGCTCTCCTGCACGCAGGATACAGTTCATTCTTGAAACATTTCAGTCAAACCAACTGTATTAAAACCTAATGACTAGGATACTTGTACACAATCACACTACAGTAACAGTTGCCTTAAATTAATGAAATACAAAATAAAGACCTGGTTGTTACTCACTAAAACTTGTTTTACAAATGAAAATTCAGCAGCAGGAAGTTGTAATATGGATGAACCTATGTTACTTGCAATGTGGAGGAACATGAAGTGATTTAAGCTCCACACAGACCCGCACTACAAGCAGCTGTCAGTCACTGAACAGCCACCCACTAATTAATCTGGTAAACTACCAGCTGCTTGGTAGACCTGCAACCTGGAATAAATGGGAATATTTTATGGAAATTAGAGAACACGGATTGAATAGATACAACCTTTGACTGAACCTGCAGTCAGCCACCTTGCTCAGTCTACTTTTTCACTGGGACGATCCCTATGATTTCTTACCTTTGTGGTCAAATCCAGGGATAATTGTGTAAGTAAAACAATGTTTCTCTTGTAAATTAGTCACATTGTAACAATAATACAATAATCTCTTTAGCAGAACACATGGTATCTAGGAGTAGATGATACAACACAACTGGATTCTCAGTTATTTACACAATACTATGCAAACTTAGTGACATGCTGTGCTGAACACAGTTACTGCTTAATCTGTTAGACTAAACCCTGTCATGATCTGGAAGCTTGTGACGTACATATTGCTGTTCTATGCATGTCTTAGGAATCCACAGCACGTGCCCATTTTTCACTAACTATTCAACGGCAAAGCAACCACATCGCCATCCAATTCAAATTCATCTGCTCCATCTTGTGAGAATAGAGATGGTGGAGGTTTCCACAGAGATTCTTCCAGACACGAGGGGTAAAGTTTCCCCATAGTGCACCGAAAATCTTTGCCAAGGTCCCAGAGGACTCTCTCTGAAATAGACTGCCGCAGGATCCATTGGTCATGTTCCATGTTGTACTGATAGATTGCATACTTGGGTTTCTCATTCATGTGAGTGTCTCTCATGAACACACATAGACAGTTCAAGACCACTACTGCTCTCACACAGGGGTCAGAGTAGCGCTTTGCAGGGATATTAGTTGCTACCTTCCACTCATTTTTCATCACATCATAAACTTCGACAGTTACAGATG
The DNA here is from genome assembly GCF_004010195.1 of Chiloscyllium plagiosum. NCBI lineage: Eukaryota > Metazoa > Chordata > Chondrichthyes > Orectolobiformes > Hemiscylliidae > Chiloscyllium > Chiloscyllium plagiosum. The sequence goes on along the minus strand of NC_057713.1, from coordinate 103,277,606 downwards.
AACCATCAACAGTGCTTGAAGGTATTCGAATGCCTGAGTTATTTCCAATATGCAAACCACCAATGTAGAAGATTTTGTCTCCAAATGCTGCAGCTGAAGCAAAACACCTGCTCGTTTGACGTGCAGCCATTTCAACCCACGAGTCAGTACGTGGGCAGTAGCAAAATGTTAGATTGTGTGCCATGACATAAATGTAGTCTTCCACTGCTACTGCTGCATTCCACTGCCAAGCACAAGGCAAGGGCGTAACTAAAGTCCATTCATCTGTTTCACAATTATACCTTTCCACCGTCCGTTTGTTCATTTCCCCTCCAACACTGTCCCCTCCAATTGCATAGATATATCCTTCACAGCAAACCAAAGAAGGTCGGTTGCGAGCACACAACATTGGACTCTTTGGAACCCATATGTTCTGTTGAGCATCAAAAAGGTAGAAACAATTCACAGGTCTATAAGCAGCCTGAAGTTTGCTTGCCTTGCTATTGTTGCTGATTGGCGCTTTTAAAGGGACTTGTCCACCTGCAATGTAAATGTCATTGTCAGGAGTAACAAGTGTTCCTACTCTTTGCAAATCTCCAGGAGGATTACGGAGTTTATACACCTTCTCTGCCTGAGGGCTGTAGCAAACAGCACAAAAGGAAGAACGAGGACTTTCACTAGAGGCTTCAGTGAATATCAGCATCTCTTCTTTAGTCATACCAAGTCTAGGTTTGAAAAATTTTGGCATAGATTTATACAATCCTTGCACCACTACAGACTTATCATTAGGTGGTAAGCCTTGGAACCATGCCCTCTGTGTTACCTCAGAAAGTGCATCAATTCTTATTTGGCCAAGGACTGAAGATAGATATTGGGATCGTGATTCAGTGTCATATTCAAGCCACACCATAGCAGCTTCACGGACTGTCTCTTCCTTCTCCACATTTAAATTGTCACTGCTGAGAATATCTATCAAAAGATCATGTGAGAGCTGCAAAAAAGCATCTTGATGGTAAACAGCAGTAAATTTGTGCTCCACCATTCGCTTTGCACATATTTTCAGTTCTTCGCAGCTGTATAAATCTGCAAAGCTCAGTAATCGGACACAGTTCTCAGCATTAATTTTCTTTATTAAATATTCTCGACAACGTTGAGATACGGTTTCCACCTGCAAGAAGAGGAAGATCATTTAAATCAACACAATAGGATATACTTTCGAATTATATACATTAACTTCAAATCAGACTTCACTAACATTTTTCTAACACTATCTGAAACTATTAAAAGCAGCTAGTCTCATTAAAGCACATGTCCACCGTTCAGTCACAGTAATTCAACCTAGCACTTTTTATTGCGAATGATTTCATATGTTCAAACAAGTGCAATAATGTGAAGAAAAATTTAAATAAATTTAAACAAACTCATTAACAAGATCTTGTGCCTAGTATTGTCAGATATCCTTCTCCTCCTCCTTTCCCACTCCCATGGATGCTTTACCATTCTGTGATGTCTTTAAAGGCTTTCACAACAGGACCATGGTACGAGATAAGCACAAGATTAGGAATTACATTCATTTGAAAGATGTATTTGGATTAGTTGGATTAAACATGCCTTGCTGAAAATGTGTTGCTGGAAAAGTGCAGGTCAGGCAGCATCCAAGGAGCTTGAGAATCGACGTTTCGGGCATGAGCCCTTCTTCAGGTTTCCTGAAGAAGGACTCATGCCCGAAACGTCGATTCTCCTGCCCCTTGGATGCTGCCTGACCTGCTGCGCTTTTCCAGCAACACATTTTCAGCTCTGATCTCCAGCATCTGCAGTCCTCACTTTCTCCTTAAACATGCCTTTCCCATTATAGCTTCTACATTACAGTTTCACAGTTAAATTCCAAATTATTTTGTGTTTTGCAAGAACATAAGAATAAAGTGCAATAGGCCACAGAGCCTCCAGTCTTCGCAGCAATTCAATATGATCATTTGAAACTTTCATATCAAGGCCCCTTAACTTGAGACTGTTGTCTATCAAAACTATTGAACTTGGCCTAAAAGGTTTTTCACTTTGGTCACAAGAATAGAAAAAAACCAAAATATTTTATAAAGAGGTGCGACATTTGTAAGCATTCATGTTCAGAAAGACAAATGTGTTTGCACAGGTCAGTCTGCTATAACACACATTTCATCAACGCAAATTTGCTGTAACGCGATTGATGAATTCGGGACACTGTTTCTAATGCATGAACTTTCAAAACGAATGTTGGCTGTAACATGATTACATCACCAACACTAAGTGCTGTTTCTGAAGTGCAATTTTTCTATAACGCAGGGTAGCACAAGAACGCAAACCACCATGTTACAGAACTACCTGTACAAGGAATGTGGAAATTTAGTATACCGGTGCAGCAAGCAGTTCAGAAAAAAATGCATTTTATCTTTTATTGCAAGAGATTTAGAGCACAGATATAAAGACATCTTGCTAAAATTTATAAAGGATTTTGCTTAACGCACATTTGAAGTATTATGTACTGTTTTGGTCTCCATATTAAGGAGCTGATCATATAAAGATGAGGTGAGTAGAACTTTTTTTTAAAAACTCAAAGGGTTACAAATCTTTAGAATTCTCCATTCCTGAAGGTTGTGGATGCTCCATCATTGAGCACACTTAAGATTAGCGTAGACAGGTTTTAGTCTCTGAAAATCCAGGAATATGGGGAGCAGGCAGAAAACAGGAATTGAAGCCAAAGGTGAGCGACGATCAAAATTAACAACAAAGCAGGTTCAACTGGTCATACGGTCTACTGCTCTTTTAAGTTTTTATTGCATAACTGCATCTTAGTTATTTATGCACCAGGACACCCAAATCATTCTGTACTGTAGAGTTCTACAAGTTCTCACCAATTAACTAATTTCTTAAATCTTCCTGCCAAAGTGAACAAAAATCACCTTTTCCCATATCATATGCCTTCAGCCAAATATTTGTAACTTAATTCAAACCCCTTTCTAAACTGTCTTGACAACTTGTTTTCCAACCTAGTTTTGTCATCAGCAAATGTAGCTATCACAAATTCAGTCCCATCATCCAAGTCAGTGATTATAGATTGTAAACAGTTTAGTGCCTAGTACTCCTTAGTTTGCCAACTACAAATAACCACATATCTGTACTTTCGGCTTGCTCTTAGCTAACCGATTCTCAATCCATACTAATACGTTACCTCCTACACCTGGAAGTGTAATGATGCTGTCTGCTAATCCAAATGTACCACATCTTCAGGTCCCTTTTATGCATTGTGTCTCTTCCTGAGTTATCCAATACATTCGTCATATGTGATTTCCCTTTCACTAGGTCTCCCTGATTGTTTCATTATTTTTCAAATGTCGCATGATTCCCTCCTTAATAATGAATTCTAGCAATTTCTCTGACAAACATTATAGTTTATAGTTTCCTACTTTCTGGACTACCCCCTCCCTATCACTATACTCCATTCCCTTTGGAATAAAAGCTAAAGTTCGATTACACTTCCCATTCTAATTAATGCACAAGGACTTCCAAACCCATGTTGGAGCTTTCTGCAGTATTTTTTCAAGTAGATAATATTCAGCTCCTTCATTCTTCCACAAAAAAAAGTGCATATATAATCTCATATTTTCCCATATTATATTCAGCTTGTGTTGTTTTTGCCCACTCAACCTGTTCCTGTCTCTCTGCAGACTCCTTGTGCCATCCTCACCACTTGCCTTTCCACTATTTTCCTTTGGGTCAGCTGCAAAATTGGCTATAATACATTCTTTCCCACTAACCAGGACACTAACATTCAGTAAATAGCTGTCAGTTCCATTACTGTAGGTGTTTACATTCAGTTTTATCTCCTAAATCTCTCACTTAATCTCCTAAATTAGTTACTCCTTCTCAGAGTCCTTTTCTTTCTCAATGGAAAATAACTTTGCTGATTTCTGAAATTTCTTTAAATATCTAGCAGTTCTTCGCTACTGTCCTATCTTTTAATGAATTTCCCCGAGTTGAATTCAGCCAACTTTGCCTTCTGAAACTTAAATAAAGACAGTTATAAGGACAAACAGTCTTAAATACACACTTCTCACCAAACACAAAATGAAATGTCATGTTATGATCGCTGTTGCCTAGAAGCTCCTTTAGTTTTAAGTCATTAATCCAGTCTTACTGCACATGACCAGGTTAAGATTGCCCTACTTCTGATTGGCACTACAAGTGCTGTGCTAAGAAACTGTCCTGAATGTACTCTTGAAATTCATCTTACAGGCTACCTTTGACAATTGGATACATCCAATATACAAGTTTAAAATCTCCCATAATAAATGCACATTTTTTGCAAGTCCCCATTATGTCGTCTTTAATATTTCAGCAATTCCACCATCTTTTCCTAGGTCTCGATCCTTTCAAAATGTCAGATATCTTTGGACATTTAGGTCCCAGCCTTGATAATCATGCAACCATGAGGTGTTGAAGAGTTAATTTATTCTACTGCCATGTGAGAAATTGGATGTCTCGGGGGTGCGTTGTTCTGTCTTGTAAGCAGGATGTGACAATCTAATAATACACTAAATGCAGTTTAAGGAATAACCTAATCTCTCTCTCACACACACACACTTTTAAGAAATAATGTAATCACTTTACATTGTTTTTGGGTGGCATGTGACTATGGGGAAGTGGTAGGGGGTTGTGTCTTGCATGCATGGCCCCTGTGATGTAAATCCCTGCGTAAAGGGAGGAGGTTCCCTTGTTTGGACAGCCTTGCTTGACATGCTCCACAAGCATCGCGAAGAGTGTTAAGTGATCCTCAAAAGCTTGTACTTGCTGAGATAAATTGCGGCTGTTCACAGAAATTGACGTATTGCAGTTGCATCAAGCATGTAAAAATTTCAAGAAGAGAAGCTAACAATCACATCTCTGAAATGGTGATCCCTTCATTTTTGTTTTCCTATGCACGCTATCATCCATCCATTTTGTTACAAACGCTGCATGCATTCAGATTACAGATCTTTTTATCCATTATTCTTGCAAGCTTGCTTCCTGCTCTCACATGCCAGCGAGATCTTATGCTCTGCTCCTTCCAGCCACACAACGGTTGTCATTAAGCATGCAATTGCTCTGCCGTAATGCCTCATGCTCTTTCAACATCAGTCCCCTTATAGTCACAACCTCATGTACTTGACTGCAAACTAAATTCTCAGGACACAGTCGAACAGAACAAAGTGTCCCCCCGCCAGATGCATCAGTGTCTGAAGTGCAGATTCCAGGTCTTCAATTCCTAGCTAAAGTTATTCAAGCTGTAGGTACTTACTGTAGATGTGGTTGCTGTGGATTATGACAGCTGTCCAATGGCTCAAATACACAAAGCTTTTCTGCCATTTCTGTATTAATTTCAGAAATATAACAATGATGATCTAAAGTTACATCGAGTGATTAGGCTACAAATTTAACAGAACACTTAATTCTCCAGTAACGGTTTAAACTGCTGCATCCTTTCAGGGAGATAATTTTCAAAACTCCAACCTGCTTACCTATTAATGCTTCTAGACTTTCATCTCTCATGTCCCACTGCTGGTCTGACTCCCTTCCTCTGACCACTTATTTTTTGAGAGATCTGAACAGCATTCCTCCTTCACAACATCAAATTCCTAAAGATCTCTTTATTTCAACCTTTTCAATGGCAAGCCAAAATTACCATATTAGCTAATACCATTGCTTAATTAATGGATGGTAGGACCAACTGAATAATGGTGTACTTACGAGGAGCATTGAAGTAGACACAGCTGATACATTCCATGGAAACACAAACTGATCCAATTTGATTGTTTGTTATAAGGTAGACACAAGAAAATCCCCTTTCCTATGTGCAATTGTACATTTTTCCTGTAGTTTACTATTAATGCCAGGTCATCCACCTAATCAAAGCTTCTGAAGCCAATAAATACAGTTTGCTTGAACATTCTTCACACTAAGAAAAAACTCTGCAAACTGATATCAATGAGACCTGGGACAAGCTTCAAACACCACCTTCCAACTTTAAGAGGGTACTGCAGTGGCCTCCCTTTTGGAACTAGAATCAAAATGACAACACGAGGCTGCCATTCGGCCTCTCATAAATCCTTAATAAAACATTTTTAAAAATTGAAATCAAAGAAACGCTCAGTAATTGTGCCATGAAACGAGCATTGATGGTCATAAAAACCCACTTGGTTCATAAATGTCCTTGAGGGAAAGAATTTCTACTGCCCAAACCTGAACTGATCCGCATATATTACCAGTCTCCAGTCCCAGCTTAATATTGAGCATATTCTTCAGCTCCTGACCTCATTACAGCCTTGATCCATATTTGGATCAAACATCTAAACTCAGAGGTACGGCAAGAACAACTAGCCTTGACAGTGCAAATTCAAGGATCCCTGTATCCCAGGAGATTCTTAATTTAAGATTTCAAATACGTTGTGAGCTAAAATGAAGTTATTTAAAGAAATGGACATAAATGGACTGAATTTATGAATATGTAAAACAAAAAAACGCCTGGAGTAATCAGACAACATGTTTGTTCAAATTTAGGTGACTGTCCTGACTATAGAATATCCATATCCAAGCTATACCCATGAACATTTAAAATAATGAGCACAGCTGCACTGTCAGTAAGAGGCGTCACAACTTGAAAACATAAGTCTTCAAATTATTTCAATAACACTGATTCTGACAAGCCCAGAATTTCTCTATCAAACCACCTTTATGTTTGTGGACTATTCACAAAACCTAGAATATGGAATTAGCAAAACCAAGGAGTTAAAAAAAAACGGAGGGGTGGTTGAAACTATATCAATCATGGACACGTGATTTGCATACTATATGCAGCATGTATTTAGGAGTCTGCTGATACAGTATGCAAGGATAACACTGGATAGGTCTCATCACCTGCAGAGACGGGAACAATTCACTGAGAAATTGTCAGGGTCAATACCGCTTGAAATAAAGGAAACACAGGAAACAGCATTTGTTGGTATTAACCAAATTTGATGGGAGAAATGTACTGATGTTTGTACATTGCACCACAGAGTGCTCACAGCAATCAATCCAGTATTTTACAGGCGCATCCCAAAATTTTCTCATTTTCCTCCTCCTAAATTTCTCCAGCCAGAACTGGTAAGATTACAGAAGGCCCCATTGTTACTGCGCGAGTGCCACCCATCCCCATCATTTCTCACTTTTTTCTTCCCCTTTCAGATAATTGGCCACTTTGGCCTTATTGAGTTGTGAACATTACTCAGACAGGATCAGGTCAAAATCTGGAACTAGAGTTTAACAAGAAAGCTGCAGGTTCACCTCCCTCAAACAGCAACAGAGATAAAGACACACAAAGTTGAGTGGGTGTTTCTAGAGGCAATTGAGAATCATAGTTTTAGGCAAAGGAGTTGCAGATTTAAAAAACAGATGACAAGGAATTACATCTCTCAAAAGTTCATGAATCTGTGGAATTCATTAACCAAGAGTATGATGGACACTGAATACTAATTAAAAATCTATATCATCTTAAATGTAACAGATTAAAAGGTACCAGATAGGAAAGGGGAGGGGATGCTGAGATTAGCCATGACCATTTGAAAAGATGGAATAGACTCAAGGAGCTGAATTGCCTACTCCTGCACCCAGCTCTTATATTCTTGCTTAATGTACCCAGTTGTCAAAAATTTTCCTTATACCTTAATTCATTAATGGTGTTTCATTAGTGTTTAGCTCACTTGTTTCTTTTTAAAAGTACAACACATTTTTCCTAAATTCTGTCAAATACATTTTTTCTATATCACTTTTTGCCAATATTGTTATTTTATTTTTTCCAAATTCATTCCAAGACCTTCAAAAAAGAAATGTCATCTCCAAATTATTACCCAGTTTTTTTTTGTCATGCTCACATCCATGGTCAACTATCTTAAAGTGAATCATATTATGGTCACTATTGCCAGTATGTTCCCTTGCTTCTCTGGTTCATTTCCCACTGTTCAATCCACTCTTGAAACCTCCTGAATTAAGTGTCGTGCACGCTCAATTAGAAGGAATCCAGCACACGCTGTGGGAACCATATTCCTTTATCTTCCACATTTGGGCAATTAATTTTAAAGTTGCTGAAATTCCCCAAAATTATTATTCCATTTTTTTTCTTCAATTACTTAATTTATTTGCATACTTCTTACTCGAACACGTTTCCAGCATTAGGCGATCTGTAGATTACCTTTACAATTGAAAATTACGCGCAAGTCAAATGCTATTAGGTGATTGCACACTTTTTCCACTGTTTTTGTGTCCTTTCCTCCATTTAACCTGATTTCACCCCCTCTTTTTTTTTTAAAATGTCATATCCTACTATGGGTAATTTCTAGCCCTGAAATGCACCCGTTATCTTGATTTCCAAACTATTGCTTATCTACCCAGACATGACAATAAAAAAACCATTGGCCCATTGAATCTGCACTGGTTTGTTTGAACAGCAATCTTAACACCATTCCCCAATGATGCTCTGAAATTTTCTCTCCTTCAAGCAATCAGCCAATTTTCTTTTGGAGGCTACTATTCAACCATCAACTCTTCAGACCACATATTCAAAACCCATCCGATGTATTAAAGCTTTTGATAAAAATTAAAATAAAACATTGCAAAAAAGAACCAAGAGACTAAGCTTTTCATCTTCCATTCATTAGATCTAGGACACAAGAAACAAGCTCAGAAAAAAACCACCTTTCAATATAGAATAAGAAACAATTCAGCCAATAACATGAAGGTGTAGCAAGAAATTAAGATCACTCTTAAATCTCAGATATGGCAGGTTGATCGATCAGGTCAACCTCTAGTCCCCATTTAGCAATGTTAAGTCAAATTACTTATTGCTTCTTTAACGTCAAAGCTTCTCCATATTCATCAGAGCATCATTAGGCTCGTAACAGGCCCACACTCCATTCAGTGTAATGTGTCTCTGACAAATTTACTCAATTGGTTTCCCTATTCCTGCCAGCCTATTACAGTTCTGCAACACCTCTGTTTAAATGTTTCAGTCAGTCTGACAGTGCTCCTCTGGTCTCCAGCACTCCACAAAGCATTGTGCACAACTCCACTCTTAAAAAGAGATCATTGGATTCTTGATCACATATTTCAGAGTACCAACTTGCAGAAGTTATCTTTTAGTTAATTTCTTACCTGCAGAAAAGACGATGTCTCATAGAGCTGTTCCACAGTGCTGTCATTTATTGCCAGGTTACCCGTGTATGCATATCTAATGATTATCTGAAGTGTGGGTGCGTCCACATTCTGCAAGTGAACATGTGTTTGCTTGCTTTCACTCAGTCCACTCATAAACATAGCCCTGAAGAGAGATCCAATGTAGGTAATTAACTTTAAGTAAAATGAGACAATAGAGAACAATTACAGAGCCAAAGCAGATAACAATTATTTGTCACTTGCATTTTTTTTTAAAAAGAAATTGTGTCCTTACTTGCTTTTCTTTCTTCATTCATTCAAGATGTAAGCTTTCTATTCTCCTTATTACTACTGCCATTTATACCGCATTTTTTATTTTTCTATTCAGTCATAGAGCACACCATAATTTAGCTTGGTGCCAAATTAAATCAGAATAAAATAATCCCAGTAATTCATTTGGATTAAATAAACAGTTAAATTAAACAGATGCAAATACATACTGTCAATACTGGTACATTCCAATAATATTCGTGCTTAATTGGTTTTGACACAGAGTAGCAGCAGTGTACGTCATCAACAAGATGCACTGCAGAAATTCACCATGGCTCCATAGACAGCAATTTCAAAATCCATGGCCCTAATAGTCAGCAGGAAATTGAAAAACAAATTTGTATGGAGATCTCAGTTATCTGTAAGAAGAATCAGGTCGCTATGGCAGAGGGCTTTAACTTTCTAAACATAGATTAGGACTGCCATACTTAAGGGTTTAGATGGAGAGGAATTTGTTAAGTGTGTACATGAAAATTTTCTGAATCAATTTGTGGATGTACCTACTGCAGAAGGTGCAAAACTTAACATACTCTTGGGAAATAAGACATGGCAGGTAACTGAGGTATCATTGGGAGGGCACTTTAGGGCCAGCGACCAAACTTCTATTAATTTTAAAATACTGATGGAAAAGGATAGAACAGATCTAAAAGTTGAAGTTCTAAATTGGAGGAAGGCTAATTTTGATGGTATTAGGCAAGAACTTTCAAAAGCCGATTGGGGGCAGATGTTCGCAGGTAAAGGGACGGCTAGAAAATGGGAAGACTTCAGAAATGAGATAACGAGAGTCCAGAGACAGTATATTCCTGTTAGGGTGAAAGGAAAGGCTGGTAGGTGCAGGGAATGCTGGATGACTAGAGAAATTGAGGGTTTGGTTACGAAAAAGGAAGCATGTAGGGAAATAGATGGCGACATCTTGCAACATGTCCAGATTACAAAGGAGGAAGTGCTGGATGTCTTGAAACGGGTAAAGATGGATAAATTCCCAGGACCTGATCAGGTGTAACCGAGAACTCTGTGGGAAGCTACAAAAGTGATTGCTGGGTCTCTTGCTGAGATATTTGTATCATAGATAATCACAGGTGAGGTGCCGGAAGACTGGAGGTTGGCAAACGTGGTGCCACTGTTTAAGAAGGGCGGTAAAGACAAGCCAGGGAACTATAGACCAGTGAGCCTGACCACGGTGGTGGGCAAGTTGTTGGAGGGAATCCTGAGGGACAGGATGTACATGTATTTGGAAAGGCAAGGACTGATTAGGGACAGTCAACATGGCTTTGTGCGTGGGAAATCATGTCTCACAAACTTGATTGAGTTTTTTGAAGTAACAAAGAGGATTGATGAGGGTAGAGCAACACGTGATCTATATGGACTTCATTAAGGCATTTGACAAGGTTCCTCATGGAGACAGGTTAGCAAGGTTAGATCTCACGGAATACAGAGAGAAGTGGCCATTTGGATACAGAACTGGCTTAAAAGGTAGAAGACAGAGGGTGGTGGGGGAGCCAAAAAAGACAAAATGTGGGAAAATCTCAGCAAGTCTGGCAGCATCTGTAAGGAGAGAAAACAGCTGATGTTTTGAGTCTAACTGACCCTTTGTGGTGGTGGAGGGTTGTTTTACAGACTGGAGGCCTGTGACCAGTGGAGTGCCATAAGGATCGGTGCTAGGCCCTCTACTTTTTGTCATTTACAGAAATGATTTGGATGCGAGCATAAGGAGGTATAGTTAGTAAGTTTGCAGATGACACCAAAATTAGAGGTGTAGTGGACAGCGAAGAGGGTTACCTCAGATTATGACAGGATCTGGACCAGATGGGCCAATGGGTTGAGAACTGGCACATAGAGTTTAATTGAGATAAATGCGAGGTGCTGCATTTTGGAAAAGCAAATCTTAGCATAACTTATACACTTAATGGTAAGGTCCTAGGGAGTGTTGCTGAACAAAGAGACCTTGGATTGCAGGTTCATAGCACCTTGAAAGTGGAGTTACGGGTAGATAGGATAGTGAAGGCGGCGTTTGGTATGCTTTCCGTTATTGATCAGAGTATCGAGTACAGGAGTTGGGAGGTCATGTTCTGGCCGTACAGGACATTGGTTGGGCTACTGTTGGAATATTGCGTGCAATTCTGGTCTCCTTCCTATCGGAAAGATGTTGTGAAACTTGAAAGGGTTCAGAAAAGATTTACAAGGATGTTGCCAGGGTTGGAGCATTTGAGCTACAGGGAGAGGCAGATCAGGCTCGAGCTGCTTTCCCTGGAGTGTCGGAGGCGGAGAAGTGACCTTATAGAGGTTTACAAAATTATGAGGGGCATGGATAGGGTAAATAGGCAAAGTCTTTTTCCTATGGTCAGGGAGTCCAGAACTAGAGGGCATAGGTTTAGGGTGAGTGGGGAAAGAATTAAAAGAGACCTAAGGGGCAATTTTTTCATGCAGAGGGTGGAATATGTATGGAATGAGCTGCCACAGGAAGTGGTGGAGGCTGGTACAATTGCAACATTTAAGAGGCATTTGGATGGGTATATGAATAGGAAGGGTTTGGAGGGATATGGGCCGCGTGCTGGCAGGTGGGACTAGATTGGGTCGGCATGGACGGGTTGGACGGAAGGGTTTGTTTCCATGCTGTACATCTCTATGAGTATGACTCTATGTCAGGTAGAGACAAGATAGATCGAATGAATCCTTAGAAGAGTATAAAGGCAGTCGGAGTATACTTAAGAGGGAAAACAGGAGGGCAAAAAGGGGACAAGAGATAGTTTTGGAAAATAGGGTTAAGGAGAATCCAAAAGGTTTTTACAAATACATTAAGGACAAAAGGGTAACTCAGGAGAGAATAAAGCCCCGCAAAGATCAGCAAGGTGGCTCATGTGTAGAGCCGCAGGAGATGGAAGAGATACTAAACGAGTATTTTGCATCAGTATTTACTGTGGAGAAGGACATGGAAGAGATAAAGTCAGGAAATAGATTATGACATCTTTAAAACTGTCCATATTACAGATGAGGAAGTGCTGGATGTCTTGAAACAAATAAAAGTGGATAAATCCCCAGGACCTGATTGGATGTACCCTAGAACTCTGTGGGAAGCTAGGGAGGTGATTGCTGGGCCTCTTACTGAGATATTTATATCATCGATAGTCACAGGTGAGGTGCCAGAAGACTAGAGGTTGGCTAATGTGCTGCCACTTTTTCAGAAAGGTGCTAAGGACAAACCAGGGAACTATGGACCAGTGAGCCTGACCTTGGTGGGCAAGTTGTTGGACGGAACCCTGAGGGACAGGATGTACGAAAGGCAAGGATTGATTAGGGATAGTCAACATGGCTTTGTTCATGGGAAATCATGTCTCACAAACTTGATTGAGTTTTCTGAATACGCAAGTGAAGGATCGATCAGGGCAGAGCGGTAGACGTGACCTATATAGACTTCAGTAAGGTGTTCGACAAGGTTCCCTACGGGAGACTAGTTAGCAAGGTTAGATCTCATGGAATACAGGGAGAACTAGCCATTTGGATACTGAACTGGCTCGAAGGGAGAAGACAGAGGGTAGTGGTGGAGGGTTGTTTTCAGACTGGAGGCCTGTGACCAATGGAGTGCCACAAGGATTTACTTTTTGTCATTTATATAAATGATTTGGATGTGAGCATGAGGTATAGATAGTAGGTTTGCAGATGAAATCAAAATCGGAGGTGCAGTGTACAGCGAAGAAGGTTACCTCAGATTACAATGGGATCTTGATCAAATGGGCCATTGGACTGAGGAGTGGCAGATGGAGTTTAATTTAGATAAATGCGAAGGGCTGCATTTTGGAAAAGTAAGTCTTAGCAGGACTTGTACATTTAATGGCAAGTTCCTAGGGAGTGTTGCTGAACAAAGAGACTTTGGAATGCAGGTTCAAAGCTCCTTGATGGTAGAGTCACTGGTAGATAGGATAGTGAAGGCGACACTTGGTATGCTTTCCTTTACTGGTCAGAGTATCGACAAAAGTACGGAATGAGCTGCCAGAGGAAATGGTGGAGGCCAATACAATTGCAACATTCAAAAGACATCTGGATAGGTGTAATGAATAAGAAAGATTTGGAGGGCTCCGAGCCAAGTGCTGACAAGTGGGACTAGATTATGTTGCGATAACTGGTCAGCACGGACGGGTTGGACCGAAGGGTCTGTTTCCGTGCTTATATCTCTATAACTATGACCATCTGGAAGAACAAGGGCAGCAGATACATGGGAACATTACTACCTGCAAGTTGCCTCCAAGCCACTCATCTTCCTGACTTGGAAATGCAACCATGTTCCTTCAGTGTCACGGAGTCAAAATCGTGGAACTCCCTTCCTAATGGCATTGTGAATATAGCTACACCAAATGGACAGCAATGGTTCAAGGAACTAGCTCCCCATCCTCTCAAGGGAAAGGACAGGCAATAAAAGATGGCCAGCAACACCCACTTCAAATTAATATATTTTTTAAAAATCATATGCAGGTTTAGTGGTAGTAAAAGTAGAGAACAAAATATTTTCAAGAAATTGATGGATAGATTGACCATTTTGCATGTTGCAGAGAATAAGTGTAACACCACACACCCACATTATACTAATGATCTCCTTCTGTCAAATCAAAAAGGCTCATAATGCCACTGGGCCTTGGAGCATCTGTCTCTGTTACATGTTAGGCAAACTAAAAATATCATGAAACTAAACATTGGGATCCAAGTCTCAGTTTAATTTCTGATGGATTGCCTAGCTATCAGTAATGCAGGCACTGGCATTAACTTTGTTTAAAATGCAAGGAAAATGGGGAAGATAAGTTCATAACTAAAAACTCATTGAAAAATTTCAAAAAAGCTTTGTAAGTGTAGTTGTAAATTTGTAGAATTAATATTCTGCACAATATTTTCCAAACCTCCAGGATATTCCCTTACACAGAATTAAGGAAGAAACCTGACAGCCAGCTCAGAGAACTGTATTTTGGTACTACATCCCTGAGAACGTTTGGAAGAAGGGATGGAAGGGAAATCAAATGGTCCATTTATTTCCAACTTGAATTAGACAAGTAGTTTTACAACATTAAGTGCAGAAGTTCAAAGAAGTAGCTTCTTCAATAATTAAAGAAAAAGAAAGTTTAAGAAACTCAAGGTGATCTTCTTTGGAATAGTCATATTGAATCTGAAATATTAACTAGTTTCTCAAGCATTTTCTGTCTTTATTTCAGATCTCCAGCATCCACAGCACTTTTTGCAGTAGATCTTTTGATCCTGAACAGGTGTTGAGCAATTTATGGTGACATTTTCATTTCTCTTTCTTTCTAAAGATAAACATGATCCTGCTTGTGATGCTTCAAACTTACATGGATATAACCCATGCCAATTCTGATCTCTAAAATTTAAGACATGCCTGTATATGACCATTAAGTATGGTTATGATAGGACAGATACAAATTATAGGTTTATTTTGTTTTATGTAGGTTTTATCAAGCAGCCATTTCAACTCAGGTTTTTGTTTTAAAGCAGCTGACTGTTTGCATCAATTGAAATTAATCCAGGATTGATCTCCAAAAATAAGTTTTTAAATTTCAGTGTTCAGAAGCTAAAGATCAGAAAACTCAACATTATGTAAAGAGGAAGTTGAATGGTTAAGTAAAACTCATTTCAAATTTATCTGGAAAACATTTAGAAATCTCCAAAAGTGAAATAACAATATTCAAATATAGCAGTTAAGAAAATAAGACGACTGCAATTTACCTGAAATAGGAGCTACATGTAGCAAGAACCATCTTATGACACGGAAATTCAGTGCTCTCTGCAATTAAAACTATATCAGTCAACAGCTGCTGGTCATAGAAACATTTAAGCTGCTCCAACAAAGATACAGCATATTCAGTATTGATCTGCTTGTCTTCCTTATTGGACATGATTGCATTCCATTAATGAATATCTTCACCCAGTTTGAAAACTCTATCTTGAGACTTGTAATTTGTTGTTAAAATGACAAATGGTGAACGATTTATATGCTAATGTTGAAAGCTGGAAAACCCTAATAGACTCGACTTCAAAATATTCCACTTTGAAATAGCTCGGGGTCATTCCATACAATCATATCACACTTCCATTCCAGATGATTTATTTTTGTAAGCTGCAGCATTTCCGTTGATACAAGTTGTGTCACAGTACATGACTAACTTTGAGGTAGAGTAGATTTGGTGGACACACTAGCAATCCTGTTGTTGGACAGAATCAGTGCTGGAATAAAAACAGAAAAAAGATTAGACACTAAATTATATAGTGTTTGCCTTTGTTATTAGTTACATATTATTTGTTTTCACAAAGGTAGTCTGTGTTAATTGGAGTTTTGAGTACAAAGAGACTTGAGAGATCTTGTGGCATAGTGGCAGTGTCCCTACTTCTGCACCAGGAAGCAAATGTTACCTGAACTTGCCGTGTGTCATGACATTGCAACAGGTTGATTAAATAATTTTCAGAATCTTATGGTCATTTGCCTACACTGTAAATTTTCAATACACATTATCAAAAATGTATTCGAGAGCTCATGGCTGCTCATTTTTGGTCTTGCAGGATAAATTGAAAACTATTTTTCAACGCTAATGCAATTCATGGCAAATAAACAAACTTAAAAATGTGTTTATTAGCACTCAAAATCAAGCTTTCTCCAAAACCAATGTAAAATTACAGGCACTTCATTGCAGTTTGCCAGAATAACAGAACCACATTACTAGTGCTCCTAGGACAAGCAGGAATATGGTGTACATCTGGCTGTACCCAAGTATAATTTAGAATTAGGTAAACACATTTTAAAAATAATTTTTCCTGCCACATTCAACAGATATTTTGTCCATGTACAAAAATATTCTAATTGTTGTGAAACTGCACCAATTACAATAATTTATTTTAAATCCTTATCATTGAAGTTAGTGCATATTACAAAATAGATGACCAAGAACCAATTACTTTGGCTTAGTAATTTGAAAGAATTCCTTTTCTGCTTATTATAACAACTCAAGACAAAGCTTTATCATATATTTTTATTTGGAAAGTCAAGCAATTTTTCAAAATTTGAACAAGCATCATTGCAAAAATTAGATGACTTGCTGAGAAATGTTTTCTAAGTTAAACCTGCCCTAGGTACACATCTCATTGGAAAAATCAAGGCAGTGAATGAATGGTCATGTTATTTAACAAATTTTGATTTTAAGCAAGAATCCAATACATTAGCAAATTAAATCTGTCTTCGCACAACAGAAGGAGAAATCAGACTTCAGTAACCCAAAGGTTTGCAGAGCTAGAATTGCCATTTATTCTCCAACATGTTATCATGCTAAACCCATCATTTCATTGACCTTTTCTGCCCCTCACTAAAAGATGCAACGTTAATACACACTTTGAATCTTGGAACATATTTGAACACGGGAAATTAGAATAGAAAGGGGCCATTCAGCACCTCAGCCCACCCAAATTTTAACTCCATTTAATCGACTCCATCAAAGCCAAGGACAATCAAAGAAAGTAAAAGGCATAATATAAATGTCAAATTCTCTCTAAATATAACCTCAACTGAAACTCAACTGAATTTTGGCATTTGATGTGATTGATAGTTTAGAGAATATTCAGCTGTTTAGCCAATTCTACAGACATGAAATATGTTGGGAGACATGACAGGCTCAACGTAAATGCTCTCAGTCAGATGCATCATCTTTGTAAGGAGCAATGTAACAATTCAATAGAATTGTTCCTCTACATATAGTTCATTTCTGTATCAAAATAGTAACCATTTTAGAGAAAAAGGACGTAGTCAAAGCAATCATAGACATTAGAATTTTGAAGCTAAGAAAGTGTGACTGCTTCAAAGAATATACTCAGCAGATAATGACAAACTACAAATGAGTTATACATTCCCACCAATTAGCAATATTAATTTCTATTTTCTGGATTAGTGGTGCTGGAAGAGCACAGTAGTTTAGGCAGCATCCAAGGAGCATACAGCTTTGTTCTATGGAAGTATACTGTCTGCCAGAAAGCTATTCGCTATAATTTAATTTTTCGGAGAAACCACATTCAAACACTGGCACAATTGGTAATCCCAGCCCAAAAGACATGGCTTGGAATTTTCACCAAGGGTAAATGATAAGGCTATCAGCACTCAATTATAATGAAGGAAATCTTAAAAATTTCACAGCATGCAAAAAAAATCCATATTTTTTGTCAGAGATACAGTACCCCTATCTTCCGCAGGGTCACCTGGTATTTTCATGGCAGGTTTTCTAGAAGTCAGATACTTACTGTCAAAGCTTCACAGACTAAGCTCACAGTTTCCGAGGGCACTAAGGAACCAGTCAAATCGAGCCACACGCCCAACCAGAAACAAACACCTCAGAATTGAGATGCACATTTATCACACTTCACATAACCTATAGGTGATGTCTCACCACTTCATCTGATGATTTTAGAACATTTCCTGCCTAATGTAAGGAGTCAAGACTATTTTTTAAAAAGTGAAGTTGAGAGATAATTAGGCAACGGCTAATTTGATTGTGTTATAAGATCTAAGTCTTTCAACGAGCAAAGATTGGTGTAAATATACCAGAGCCAAACTTCATGACAGTAATACAAAGACAGTCCAGGATACAAAGAATCCCAATTGTAGAACTTTTTTTATGCAAGAAAGAAAATCCCATAAACACAACTGAGATAGTTCAGGCCCTTCCAGAATGGAGGGAGACAGCTCGAATGTATTTCACCCAGCTATATCAGCAAAAGCCAAGGTCTGGGTGGACAATGTTCAGCATGACAAGACAGAAAGGGACAAATGTGACAAAGTCAGACTAGTCCAAAACTGTTGTCGATAGAACGAATTAAATTTATCTCCATTATCACTGAGCTGACAGCCAGATATTTAACAACATAAACATTCCACTTACGTATGAGGCACTTATTTAAATAAAAAGAATCAGGATTAAAGTAAGCATTAAAGGGGAGGGAAATCTCTGGTGGAGATCATTCTTGGCTCATAAGGCCAACACTGAATCAAGCAATCAGTTTTTCAGGCCTTCCAACTTACATGTCACACCTGATACTCCAAACAGATTTCAATGGCAGCTTCTCACATTCTGTGGAAGAGGGCAATGGAAGTATCTCGCATGGACAGTATTCATGAATTGGGGACAGAATTCCTCAACATCAAAGTCACATTTGACCAGGTGTACCATCAAAAGACCTAGCAAAATTCATCAAGGCTCCTTAGACAGCATTTTCCCAACTCTCAGTCATTACAGTGTAGAAGGACATAGGTAGCAGATACATGGGAAGACCACAACCAACTTCCTCTCTAAGCCATTCACCATCCTGACTTGGAATTATAACTACCATTCCTTCACTGTTGCTGGGTCGAACTTTTATAACTTTCTCCCTAATACTCATGTGGGTGCACCAAACAGGCTGCAGCTCACCACCACCTTTCCATGGACAAAAATGGTCAGGTAATGAATACTAGCCCAGACAGTGAAGCCCATACTCTGAATGACTGAAAAAAAACGAAAGCCCAACTTCTTTGTTGTAGCTACAGTAAGAGGAAATTTACGACTTCCATTTGAGATGATAGTGTGATGAATCTTCTAAGCAACAAAGAACTGCAAAGACATTAAAGAAATATGATTTTAATTAGTTCAAATGAAAGCCCTGCAAAAGACAAGAGGTAGCGATTCACATATTGAAAGTGATTGACTGGGATCAGTGAAAATAAGTAAGGCTTGAATGGTGAGTAAAGAAATCCATTGTTTTGAAGGAGGAACATGAGGGAACAGCTTTTGAAAACTTCAAATGACATTGTAGCCCTAAATTCCAGATATACAGATACCAAGTACAGATACCTTCTGGGAGCTTGGGACTGACAAATTTGTCTCTTTTTTTTTACAATATTCTGAGAGTCTGCAGATTTGAATTGGTATGTTCTTAACAGTGAAACACTAAATCAGAACACCAAGATCTGTCAACATTCAAATCTTAGAAACTGAAAATTGAAATGACAATTCTGTTAGAAGAGAATAAGAAATTTGAATATTTGTGTTTCTTAAAGCACACTATCTCCAATCCTACATGATTGCACATTGTCCAAAAAGCAGTTAATTAAATATCAAATAAATGTGCTACCACTCCAACCAACTAGTTCCAGCATGAATCAAACATTCACTAACTATAAGAACCCAAATTCAAACATCAAAGCCAAAGAACCAGAAGAACAGCACCCTACAAAAGTTACCATTCCACAATAAAGCTATGGAAAGGAGCAATACAAGCTTATCCCTCATATACAGATAAAATTCCAGAAACTGATTACAAAACCCCCTAAAAATGTTGATAGAAGAACGAGCATAAAAATGCTGATACTTGCACATACTGATCCAATCTTTATGTCACATACTTCACTCTTTAAAGTACTGCTCTGTCTAGAACTCCGGTTGTTCAGAATGACCCAGTAATGCAGCCATAATTACAAAGGTTTTGATAAAAAAAAAATCAGTTTTGCTTTTCTTTTCCTGTACTTTTATGCAAGTACTTTTTTAAAAAAATTGGTGGAAGTACCAATGATCAGCCATGGACAACAAACTAAAAAATGCTGTAAACTTAAAAGTAAGTAACCTTCATTAACTTCTTCCTTTGTTTTGAAGATCAATTTTAAGAGATTTATTTTACTCATAATAGGAAGGAAATGTCAATTCCGGCAAAACTACCATCCAGAGAGCAGAGCACAATTTAGTGCTAACCATTATGATGAAATAGTTCAAATTTTCAGAGATTGACTCAACAAGTTTTTGGAAAATCATCACCAAACAGCCCATTTCCAATTTAATGGTGAGCAATGGGCCTGAATTAGTCAATAATGTCATAGTAAGAGAATGCGGAGTTAAAAGCGACTAACATGATTTAATTCAAATTAATGTTTCAGGGGAATGGGACAAGTCGTGAACCGAGCCTAAACTTAAGAGTAGGCAAGGAGCAGTGGTGATCCCACTGATTGACAAAGAATAGCAAAGGAATATTTAGTGCTACAAGGCAAGCACTAAAGATTTTTAAGAATATATTTTTAAAATGCTGCTGATAGTATTAAAGGCTCCTTAACAAGAAATGCAGGTGTTAAGTGGAAATCAGGAAGTAATAAACTTACTAAATAGCTTCAGATGAGGATAAATAACCAAGAATACAAAGAAAACTGGGGTTACCAATTAGATTCGATGACCAAAACACAATGAAACGGCAAAGATAACAGAACTAAGGTTGGACAAATTTCCAGGGCTGAGATTTCCATCCCAGAGTATTAAAACCAGGTAAGGAAACTGTTGACACATTAGTCATAGTTTTCTTGAATTCCCTCGGATTGGAAAATTGCTCGTTGTTCTACTATCAAAGAAACTTCCAACCTGTGAAGTGATCGGATGTCTTACCTGACGTCCAGTGCTGAAAAGCAGAGATATTCCCCTACATTTAATTAGAAAGAATGTGTTGTCTTCAGTCCTAGCTCTAAACAAGACTGTTTAGCTCTGGATTCCCTATCCTCCCCCCCCCCGCCAAACTCTCCAGGTCAACAGCTGAACCTAAGTTTGAATAGTTGATTCCAATTACATACCTGTGCCATTACCAAAATTGCTTATGTCCATCTCTACACTATCTTCTGACTTGTCCTTACCTCAGTTCATCTGCTGCTGAATTCTTCATTCATGCTGTTAACTTTATTTTTACTTCACTCTACATACTACTCTTCATAAACTAGACGCCATCTAAAACAATGCTGCAATGTTCTTACTTGCACCAAATCCCATTTACCTAACACTTTGTACTCACTGAGCTACATTGCTTTAGATCTAAAATATGATTTTTAAAACTCAGACATAAGCAAAAACCCTCAGATGCTGGACAATCAGGTAGCAAAGAGAGGAAACAGAGTTAATGTTATGGTCTATGACGGAAAGTCACATTTTAAGTCTAAATACAGTGCAACAAAAACAAATCAACTAATAAATTTGCAAAGGAATCTTTAGGAAAGAACAACCAAAAGCTTTTTTTTTAAAACGTTTGATCAATACCAACTTCAATCAGAAGCCAGGGAAACTATGAAGGTCTGAGGGGCAAACCAACTATTATTAGCACTTCCTTTATATTTTGTTTTGGGTACCCTCAACTTCAATTCCACATGCTCTCTTCTCTCTTTGTCAACAAAATAAAAAACACTATTTTCTAGCCACCTTCAGTTCCAAGTAAGAGTCATATTGGACTTGAAATGTTAGCTCTCTCTCATCAGATGCTGCAAGTCCTACTGAATTTCTCCAGCAGAGTTACTTTTTTTATTTCAGATCTCTAGCATTCACATTACTTAGCTTTTATCTGATTACAGTTCAAAATATAGTTCTAGGCTATATGGTATAATGACCTCGCAGGGTTGTGGAAATCCAAAATCAGGAACTCACTGAAATTGAGATTGTCAACATTTTTGCCCTGCAAATCTAGGGGTTATAGAACCTAGACAGATACATGTTACAGATCTTCCATTATCAAAATGAGCAACTTTTCCTAATTTACTGTTATTCCAAAAGAAAATGCCAAATGCCCTTCAATATTCAGGTCACAGCCTTGATTAACCTGCATCCATCACCGCAATGGCTATCAAATCATATTTATTTCTACTGATTTAGACTCTAAAAGCTGTCTTTTTACCATTTTTCAATCTCTGTTCATATCTGCTGGTGCGCCTAAGGTTGTACATTTTGTTTCTTCCTGCCATTCTGATTATCATTACCAAAATCACCACCCTGCTCTGTCATCTTATTGCTTTCCTTAAATCGAAAGAAAGGCTGCACAAGGCAGATCTGGACAGAGTGTAAGAATAAAAGGATGACTTAAAAGAAGAAAACTGAATATGTCACAAAGCAAATTTGAAATATGAAAAATGATAGTGAGAGTTTCTGCAAATATTTAAAGGAAAAAAAAAGTAAAGCCAGCATTGGTCCTCTAGAGACAGAAGCTTGGGACTAATTAATGGAAAACAAGGAAATGGCAGAAGCATTTGTGCCTGTCTTCAATATAAAAGACTTAGAAAAATTCTTAAAGATACTTGAAAATCATGAGGTGAAAGGGAAGGAGATACTTAAAACAATTACCATTACCAGGAAAGAGGCACTGGGAAAACAATTAGACCTAAAGGCTGACAGATCCCCAGGAGCTGATACTTTCCATTTTAAGAGATTTTTTTTTAAAATGGCTGCTGAAATAGTAGAGGCATTAGTCATAATTCTTCTAAATTCTTCAAATTCTGGAAGAGGACCTACAAATCAGTAAATAACAAGAAATAAGCAGGAATAGACTATTCAGCTATGTTCTAATCTAATACTATTATTCAATATGTGGGAGATATAGAAAACAAGAAACTGTCCAGTTAATATAAAAGATCACAATATCACTGGATATTACTGGAATACATTGAGGTGACAGCAGGATATCTGGAAAATCATAATGGGAGTGAGAAGAATCAATGTGACTTTGTGAAAGCCAAGTTATTTAATTAATTTACTACAGTTCTTTCAGCAATTAGTAGGCAAGGTAGATAAAAGGGAACTTGTAGATATGGTGTGCATAATTTCCAAAGGATTTGGTGAAGGGGAACAACACTATACAAAATAAGAGCTCCTGAAGTAAGGGATAACATATTAGCATGATAAAGAATTGATTAGCTAGTTAACAGGAAGCAGAGACTAGGCAAGTTCTAACCAGTGGAGTGTGTACCAGAACAACTGGTCACACCAGTTCTCACTGGAATTAGTAATCCAGTGATTCAGTTAATAATTATGAAATCTAGTCCTAGTAAAGGAACCGTGAAACTATCAATTGTTGTAAAAATCCATCTGGTTCACTACTGTCCTTTTAGGAAGAATATCTGCCATCCTTAACTTGTATACTACATGAGACTCAAATGGCTATTATAAGGTCATGGAGATGAACAGCACAGAAAAAGACCCTTTGGTTCATTTTGTCCATGCCAACCTAAATTAACCTAGTCCTATTTGCCAGCATTTGGCCCATATCCCTCTAAACCCTCCCTATTCATATACCCATCCAGACGTCTTTTAAATGTTGAAATTGTATCAGCCTCCACAACTTCCTCTGGCAGCTCACTCCATACATGCACCACCCTCTGCGTGAAAAAGATGCCCCTCAGGTCCCTCTTAAAATTTCTCCCCTTAAGCTTTGACTCCCCCCACCCCAGGGAAAAGACCTCACCAATTAATCCCATCCATGCTCCTCATGATTTTATAAACCTAAGGTCACCCCTCAGCCTTCATCACTCAAGGGAAAACAGGCCAAGCCCTATTCAGCCTCTCCCTAGAGCTCAAACCCTTCAACCTTAGCAACATCTTTGTAAATCTTTTCTGAACCATTTCAAGTGTCACAACATCTTTCCCACAGCAGCAAAACCAGAATTGCACAGAAAATTCCAAAAGTGGCCTAACCAATACCCTGGATAGCCACAATATGACTTCCCAACACCTGGACTCAATGCACTGACCAATAAAGAAAAGCACACCAAATGTCTTCTGCACTATCCTATATACCTGCAACTCCACTTTCAAGGAACTATGAATGTGCGCTCTTTGTTTAGCAACACTCTCCAGGACCTTACCATTAAGTGTATATGCCCTGCCTTGATTTGCCTTCTCAAAATGCAGAACCTCACATTTATCTAAATTAAATTCCATCTACCACTCCTCAGCCCATTGGCCTATCTGATCAAGATCCCACTGTACACTGTGGTAACCTTCTTCGCTGTCCACTACACCTCCAACTTTGGTATCATCTGCAAACTTACTAACATTACCTCTTATGTTCACATCCAAATCATTTATATAAATGACAAAAAGCAGTGGACCAGCACTGATCCTTGTGGACACTGCTGGTAACAGGCCTCCAGTCTGAAAAGCAACTCTCCACTACCACCCTCTCCTATTTTCAGGCCAGTTCTGTATCCAAATGGCTAGCTCTCCCTGGATTCCATGTGATCTAACCTTGCTAACCAATCTACCAGAGGAACCTTGTCAAATACCTTACTGAAGTCCATAAAGATCAAGTCCATGGCTCTGCCCTCATCAATCCTCTTTGTTACTTCTTCAAAAAACTCAATCAAGTTAGTAAGACTTGATTTCCCACTCACAAAGCCAAGCTGATTATCCATAATCAGCCCTTGCCTTTCCAAATACATATACATCTGTCCCTCAGGATTCTCTCCAACAATTTGCCCACCAACATAAGGTTCATAGTATACAGTTCCCTGGCTTTTCCTTACCACCTTTCTTAAATAATGGCACGATGTTAGCTTACCCCCAGTCTTCCTGCACTTCACCCCTGACTATTAATGATACAAATATCTCAGCAAGAGACCCAACAATCACTTCCCTAGCTTGTCAGAGTTCTTCCCTGTTAAGCAATGCCATTCAATTTAAGGGCAATGAAGGATGAGCAACAAATGTTGGCCTTGTCCACAGGATGTAGATGTTGCTGGCAAAAGAGAATGTTTTGTAATATACAATGGCTTATATGAAGAAGTCAAACGTGGAGCATCTAAATTTATCAATGACACTAGGATATGTAGGAAAGGAAGTTGTCAAGAGTTGGTAGAAGGATGTAGATAGTTATTTTTTGGGCTGATGCTGTACAATATGGGAAAAACAACTATGTTCATCCTGCCAATATGAACAAAATGTCCATGTTAAATAGAGGGTGAATTCCATTTAATACAAATAGTCAAATGGATCTGACATCCTGCTAGGTGAATCAAATATACAGGAACAGAAGGTAATTAAGAAAGTAACTGCAATTTAGGCATTCATCGTGAGGGGACTGAAATATAAAAGTAGATATGGTTAATGTCTCAATAGGGTTTTGGTATAACTACAATTGGAGTAGTGTCCACAGTATTGGTCTCCAAATTTGACACATTAAATGCAGTCGAGAGAAGATTCATTAAACGCATTCCTACGATGCAAGATTTACCTTATGAAGAAAGGTTATACCAACTGGAATTTAGAAGAATGAGAACTGATCTTATTGAAACTTCCTGAAGCGTCTGGATAGAGTGGATGCTGAGATGCTTTCCCTTTTTGGGGAGAGAAGCAACAGGGGCAGTGTAAAAAAAAAATCATTTTAGACAAGAAGGACAAGATTCATTCTTAAAGAGCAGTTAGTCAATGGAATCTTTCTCCCCAAAATGCAACAGAAACAGGCTCAATAATTTTTTTAAAGATTACATTAGGTAGATCTTTGAGGGGTGAAAAACGGTTTATTAATCACATTTTTCTTAGAATATTACACTCATTTGCCCGTCTTGGTTCTGATCTTCCTCAAATAGAATTCCAGTTTCTTTCCTTCAATAGTATGCCCACCAGCTCTGCCACCCTGGCCAGGTCTTAAAGCTATGTAACCGAGCAGTTTCCCTTCTAGAAGTGTTATTCAAGCAATGGACTGATTTATGCATGCTTTCTATGATCATATTTCTTTCGAATTTTTTTTGACCTCTTGTTCAGCATTTCTTCCTCTTCAGAACCCATTGATTGTCAATGGAGATAAAGTGTATCCAAGGTAGACTAGGAAGTATAGTTGAGATCATAATCAGATAAGTTTTGATCCTATCAAATGGGGAGGCAAGCTCAAAAAAACATCGACCCCACCTCTGAATGTTCACATGTACGTACATAGGTTTGTACTTTATGTCTATAAAACCCAGATCCTCTGTGCCTCATTCGTCACGTTTTCAACCTGCTCTACCATATTGGTCAATTAGTGCACACATACCGACAGATCACTCTGCACCTATAGCCACCCACTTTAGAATTAAGTTCTTTAATTTTGTCTCTGTCTCCATTCTTCCCATCAAAAATATCTCACCGTACATTTTCCTATTATTAGGTTTCATCACTTCTTGCCCAACCGTTTCAACAACCCGTACACGTTTCTAAACCCACCACGAACTCGACTTCACAAGACTTGCAAAGCTCGAGTTTATTTAGGCAGACTTCCGCCAAAACCACTGCTTCCAAACTGGCCCGCAGCATAAAACACAGCAAAGGCTCACAGATAATTAAGAACTCCCTTTTCCTTAAGGATGACCATGCGGAGCATGATTCATCTTTACTTGTTAGATTACAGTCAGTAATTTTCGAGTGCATTCGCCTGGCGGACTTAACGCCGCGTAGTTTAGTTTAAACCAGTGAACCACTTGCAATCGCCCCAAATCACAGAAACGGTGCCGCGTCCTTGCGGAGGTCCCGGCTCCAGATGTCAATGAGTTTGCAGTTTGTCCCGCCGGCAGAATTACTCTCTCGCGACCCAGTTTCCGTCCTCGGGCCGTTCAGGGAAGATTCCACCCCCCGCCCCCGCTTCAGAGATGCGGCAAATGGCTGCAACACAACTTCCTTCCTGGCGGGGAAAGGAGCGGAGCGGAGCGGCCTGGCCCGCAGCCTCACGCCGGCCCGGCTCAGAGCCGACAACGCGGACCCTCACCACCCCCACAACCCCCCCGGCCTCCACTCGGAACCACCTCCGCGGGCCCTGGCGGTTTTGAGCGCCAAGCATCTGGTGACAGGCCGCACACCCTCCCACCCCCCGTGCGCCCCAGCTTCGCGCTAACCTGGCCCACTCGCCTACCTTAGTACGAAAGAAACCGCAAACTTGGGATGATTTTTTTTCCCCGCCTCCCCTTCCCCTCAGCGACCCCCATGAAGATTTCACTGCCAGCGATAGGTATTGGCGGCAGGCTCCGCGCTCGCGCTCAGTCCGTGCACAAAAACCGGCACCGAAATCCGCGGCCTCGCCGCCATCACAGGCCCCCCCTCCCTGCAGCCTGCGTCATAACGCCGCGGCGTGCGCGGCCCCGTTGCCGGCGCCCGGACTGGGCCCGCGCACACGCGGGAGCAGCGCTGAGCCGCCTGGTGGTACACGCGATGATTGTTACAGCGCGATGCTGTTCCAGAGCATCCTGCATTTGTGACCTGCCTCAGGGATGGATCAATGCTCAGTATTCTACTCGAGCCGGTCACAGACACACTTCTCTTTCTGGATTAGTGGTGCTGGAAGAGCACAGCAGTTCAGGCAGCATCCGAGGAGCAGTAAATACTTCTCTTGTTGATCAGGAGTAATCACGCGTTTATTATTTATAGGAAACGTTGAGAGGTTTTTACGACCATGGAAGCTAAGATGGATTCAGGTGAAACGTGGGACCAGAAGTGGGCTTTTCAGCTCATCGAACGTGTCTTGCCAGATCATGGCTGATCATCTACTCATTTTCATGCTCCATCTCCATATCCAGTAGTCTTGTTAGGCTCCCGAAAGCTGTCGTTTTCTTTTTGTCTTGAAACTGCTTAATGACTGAGCTTCCACAACCCTCTGAGGTTGAGAATTCCAAATATTCACCAAGTCCAAAACATTTTTCCTCATCTCAGTCTTAAGTGGCCAGCCATTCATCCTTTATGAGATTTTATAACTCTGACTCTCGAGTCAGCAGCCACATTGGATCTGTACTCACCCTGTCACACCCAGTAATAATTGTGATTTGGAGATGCCAGTGTTGGACTGGGGGTGTACAAAGTTAAAAATCACACAACACCAGGTTATAATTCAACAGGTTTAATTAGAAGCACTAACTTTCGGAGTGCTGCTCCTTCATCAAGTGGTTGTGGACACAGAACTTATAGCAAAAGTTTACAGTGTGATGCAACTGAAGTTATACATTGAAAAATACCTTGATTGTTTGTTATATCTCTCATCTGTTAGAATGACCATGTTAGTTTCATTTCTTTCACATGTAAATCACAAAACTATTTTTTTAAAGTTACATTCTCAGGTTAACTTTAACAATTGTTGTCAGCCCACATAATGTGTTGAAGGTGTTCGCCCCCTGTTTGCTGTTGTCTGTGCCATAATGTTTAGACTGATTCTAATCTGAAAAATGAGTTAACAGAGTCTTACATGGATTCATGCTGTTTTTTGAGCAAAGTATAATGTAACTCTGCAAGTACAAATTTACACCACAAAACATATATGTGTGCATGTGGATTTATGTGTTTGTGTGTGTATGTGTATGTGTCTGGAGTGGGGGGTTGTGAGAGTCTGTGAGTGAGTGTATATGTGTGTGTGAGTGTAAATGGGTCTAAGTCTGTGTTGCAAGTTGTGAAGAACATGGTGTAGTTTTTTTGGCTCCTGGGAAGTACTGAACAACGAAGGGTACCCTGTCGGTTGCCGCACATGTCTGTCTCCTGAGGAGGTCATTACGGTTCCTTGCTGTGGCACGTCGGAACTGGCAGTCGATGGGTTGAGCATCATACCCTGTTCTTATGAGGGCAGCTCTAAGTATTTCCAGGTGCCCGTCATTTTCTTCCTGATCTAAACATATCTGGTGTACGGGTAGGGTTTGTCCAAACATTGTTCAATGTATAATTTCAGTTACATCACACTGTAAACTTTTGCTATAAATCCTGTGTCTTACAATTGTGTACTCCACAACCATCGGAAGAAGGAGCAGCGTTCCGAAAGCTAGCGCCTCCAATTAAACCCATTGGACTATAACCTGGTGTTGTGTGACTTTTAACTTTGTAATAATTGAGTAAGTTTCAAGAGGATCACCATCCTTCTTAAAAAGTCTTTGGAATGCAGATCTGGTTTTCTCAACCTCTCCTGAAAACACAATCCTGCCAACTCAGGAACTAATTATATGAATGTCAGTTGAATTCCCTGTATTGCAAATCTAACCTTCCTTAGATAAGGAGAGAAAAACTGTAAACAATGGATGATTATGATAACTATGAAGCAGACTGGGAGGATGTGAAGTAGGTCAAGATTGCAATGAAGCAGACTGAGAGGATATGAGGACAGAGTCTAGATTAGAGTGGTGCTGGAAAGCACAGCATGTCAGGTAGCATCCGAGGAGCAGGAAAATCGATGTTTTGGGCAAAAGCCCTTCATCAGGAATGAGGCAGGGAGCCTCTGCGGTGAAGAGATAAATGAGAGTGAAGTGGGGCTGGGGAGAAGGTAGCCAAGAATACACTATGTGGATGGAGGTGGGGATGAAGGTGATAGGTTGGAGAGGAAGGTGGAGCAGATGGAACTTGTCCTCACCCTTAACAATTTCTCCTTTGAATCCTTCCACTTCCTCCAAATGAAAGGGTAGCCATGGGCACCCGCAAAGGCCCCAGCTATGCCTGTCTCTGCTGGCCACGTAGAACAGTCCATCTTCCAGAGTTAAACCAGCACCAGTCCCCACCTTTTCGTCCACTATATTGATGACTGCATTGGCGCCACCTCGTGCTCCCATGAGGAGGTTGAGCAGTTCATCAACTTCACCAACACATTCCATCCTGACCTTAAATTCACCTGGACTATCTCTGACACCTCCCTCCCCTTCCTGGATCTCTCCATCTCTATCAATGACAACTGACTTAACACTGACATTTTTTACAAACCCAGCGACTCCCACAGCTACTTGGATTCCACCTCTTCCCACCCTACCTCCTGCAAAAATGCTATCCTGTATTCCCAATTCCTCCGCCTTTGCCATATCTGCTCCCTGGAGGACCAGTTCCACCACAGAACACACCAGATGGCCTCCTTCTTTAATTTCCCTTCCCACGTGGTTGAAGATGCCCTCCAATGCATCTTATCCACATCCGGCACCTCTGCCCTCAAACCCCACCCCTCCAAACACAACAAGGACAGAAACCCCCGGTCCTCACCTTCCACCCAACCAAACTGCACATAAACCATATCATCTGCTGACATTTCCACCACATCCATACGGACCTCACCACCAGGGATATATTTCCCTCCTCACCCCTTTCCACTTTCCGCAGAGACCGTTCCCTCCGTGACTATCTGGTCAGGTCCATGCCCCCCAACAACCCACCCACCCCTGCCACCTCCCCTGGCACCTTCCTCTGCCACCGCAGGAATTGCGAAACCTGCATCCACACCTCCCCCTCACCTCCATCCAAGGCCCCAAAGGAGCCTTCCTCATCCATCAAAATTTCACTGGCACATCCACCAATGTCATTTATTGTATCCATTACTCTCGATGCAGTCTCCTTTACATTGGGAGACTGGACGCTTTCTTGCAGAGCACTTTAGGGAACATGTCTGGGACACCTGCACCGAAGGGCCTGTTTCCACACTGTAAGGGGTCTGGTCTATGTACCAAGTTAGCCTGGTTCAATGTTTTTAGAGCAGTAACACTGCCATTTTCTGGGTCTGTAGATCACTAAAGTGCAAAGATAACCTTTAGTAGATTGATGTGCTCTTCCTTTTGGATGTGGGAGGTCAGGAAGAGTTTCCATGTTACTGATCATTATGTTAGCAGGAAGTGTGTTTAGTTGTGAATCCTATTGGATTGCACTTAATCGGTTGGAGTGGCAATTAGAGGCACTGAGGAATTTACAGGAGCTAGGGGGTGTGATGGATGGCAGTTGCAGGGAGGGACATAAACTGAAGGTACATTCAGGTAGATGGGTTAATTCCAGGAAAGGTAAGAGAGAGAAGCAGGTAGTGGTTATCCCCATTTCAAACAAGTATGCTATTTTGGAAAATGTGATAGATTCTCAGGAGAATATAGAACTGACAGCCAGGTTTCTGGTACCAAGACTGGCTCTAATGTAATGAGGGGTACACTAAATTCCAAATGATAGATTGTGATAGGAACTGTGTAATCAGAGGTACAGACAGAAGTTTGTGCAGCTGACAATGAGACATCAGAATTTTGTGTTGTCTTCCTGGAGCCAGGATCAAGGATATCTCAGAGAGGGTGCAGAAAATTCTCAAAGGGGAGAGGGATCAGCATGATATCATTGTACACATTGGAACTAACAACATAGGAAGAGAAATGGACAAGATTCTGAGGAGAGAATATAGGAGTTAGGCAGAAATTTAAAAAGTAGGTCCTGGAGGGTAGTAATATCTAGATTACTCCAGGTGCCACGAGCGAGTGAGAGAAGGAATATGAAGATGGAGCAGATAAATGTCTGGCCGAGGAGCTGGTGCAGGGGAGAAGGATTCACATTTTTGGATCATTGGAATCTCTTCTTGGTAGAAGTGACCCATATAAGGAGTAATTGCACCTGAATTGGAAGGGGTCTAATTAGAAGGGCAGGAGAATTTGCTAGAACTGATCTGGAGAATATAAACTAGTAGGGTGGTTGGGGGGCGGGTCATGGTGGTGGGGCCAAGGGAGAAAGTGAAGAAAGAGTTAAGTCTGAGGCTGGTACACTTGGAAAAAGGAGTATGTCAAACAGTCAGGACAGGCATGAATAAAGCAGAGAACAAGGTAGGATGAATAAATTAAACTGCATTTATTTCAATGCAATAGGCCTACCAGTTAAGGCAGATAAAGTCAGGGCAAGGTTGGGACATGGGACTGGGGTGTCATAGCAGTTACAAAGACATGGCTTAGGGATTGATAGGACTGGTAGCTTAATGTTTCAAGGTATAGATGCTATAGGAAGGATCAAAGGGAGGGGTAAGAGAGGAGGGGAAGAGGCATTTTTGATTAGGGATAACATTATGGCTGTACTTAGGAGCAATATTCCTTGAAATACATCCAGGGAAGTTATTTGGGTGGAACTGAGATATAAGAAAGAGTTGAATACCTTTCAATATAATATAATATTGGAATTATATTATAGATGCCCCAACAGTCAGCGGGAAATTGCAAAACAAATTTGTATGGAGATCTGAGTTATGAGTAAGAATAATGGGGTGGTTATGGTAGGAGATTTTAACTTTCCAAACATAGACTATTAAGAGCTTGGATGGAGAGGAATTTGTTAAGTGCATACAAGAAACTTTTCTGATTCAGTATGTGGATGTATTTACAAGAGAAAGTGCAAACCTTGACTTATTCTTGGGAAATAAGGCAGAGCAGGTGACTGAGGTGTCAGTTGGGGGAAACTTTGAGGCCAGCAACCATAATTTTCTTAGTTTTAAAATAGTGATGAAAAAGGGTAGATCGGATCTAAAAATTAAAGTTCTAAATTGGAGGAAGGCCAATTTTGATGGTCAAGAACTTTCAAAAGTTGATTGGGGGTGGATGTTTGTAGGTAAAGGAATGGCTGGAAAATGGGAAGCCTTCAAAAATGAGATAATGAGTGTCCAGAAAAAGTATGTTCCTGTTAGGATGAAGAGCAAGGCTGGTAAGGGTAGGGAATGCTGGATGACTAGAGAAAATGAGGTTTTAGTCAAGAATAAGAAGGAAGTATATGTCAGGTATAGATAGGATAGATCGAGTGAATCCTTAGAAGAGTATAAAGGCAGTAGGAGTATACTTAAGAGGGAATCAGGAGGGCAATAAGGGAACACGAGATAGCTTTGGCAATTGGGGTTAAGGAGAATCCAAAGGGATTCTACAAATACATTAAGGATAACAAGGGAGAGAATATGGCTCTTAAAGATCAGTAACGCCACCTATGTGTGGAACCGCAGGAGATGGGGGAGATACTAAACAAATATTTTACATCCGTATTGACTATGGAGAAGAATATGAAAGATAAAGAACATGGGAAAATACATAGCGACATCTTGAAAAATGTTCATATTACAGAGGAGCAGGTGCTGGATGTCTTAAAAAGCATTAAGGTGGATAAGTCCCCAAGACCTGATCAGGTGTAACCTAGAACTCTGTGGGAAGCTAGGGAAGTGAGTGGTGGGCCCCTTACTGAGCTATTTGTATAATTGATTGACAGAGGTGCAGTGCCGGAATGCCGGAGGTTGGCTAACATGGTGCCACTATTTAAGAAAGGTGGTAGGAAAAGCAAATAAGCTACAGACTGGTGAGCCTGACATCGGTGGTGGGTAAATTGTTGAAGACACTCCTGAGGGACAGGATTTATATGTATTTGGAAAGGCAAGGACTAATTAGGGATAGTCAACATGACATTGTGCATGGGAAATCATGTTTCACTAACTTGAATGAGTTTTCTTGAAGAAGCAGTGATGAGGATTGTTGATAGCATAGCCATCGACTTCTGTAGGTCGTTTGACAAGGTTCCTCATGGTAGATTGGTTAGCAAGGTTAGATCACATGGAATCAAGGAGAACCAGCCATTTGGATACGGAACGGTCTCAAAGGTAGAATACAGAGGTTAGTGGTGGAAGGTTGCTTTTCATACTGGAGGCCTGTGACCAGCAGTGTGCCACAAAGATCAGTGCTGGATCCGCTGCTTTTCATCATTTATATAAATGATTTGATGTGAATATAGGAGGTACAGGTAGTAGGTTTGCAGATGACACCGAAATTAGTGGTGTAGTGCACAGCAAAGGAGATTACCTCAGACTACAATGGGATCTTGATCAGATGGACCAATGGACCATGGAGTGGCAGATGGAGTTTAAATTAGATAAATGTGAGGTGCTGCATTTTGGGAAGGCAAATCAGGGCAGAACTTATACATTTAATGCTAAGGTCCTGGGCAGTGTTGCTGAACAAAGAGATCTCGGAATGCATGCTCATAGTTCCTTGAAAGTGAAGTAGCAGGTTGATAAGATGGTGAAGAAGGCATTTGGTATGCTTGTCTTCTTTGGTCAGTGCATTGAATATAGGAGTTAGGAGGTCATGTTGTGGCTGTACAGGATGTTAGTTAGGCCACTATTGGAATGAGGTGTGCAATTTTGATATCCCTGCTATAGGAAGGATGTTGTGAAACTTGAAAGAGTTCAGAAAAGATTTACAAGGATGTTGCCAGGGTTGGAGGTATAGGGAGAAGCTGAATAGGCTGAGGCTGTTTTCCGTGGTGGTGGTAGGCTGTAGGATGATGTCATCGAGGTTTATAAAATTTGGAGGGGCATGGATAGGGTAAATGGACATGGTTTTTTTTCCCCAGGGTGGAGGAGTTGAAAACTAGAGGGCCTAAGTTTAAGGTGAGAGGGGAAAGATTTAAAAGAGATCTGAAGGAGCAACGTTTTCACACAGAGGGTGGTGCTTTTTAAATTAACGTAGATTTTTGCTTCAGAAAACCAATGTGTGAAATCTAAATTCGACTGACTCAATGTGTTTGAGCTGAGAATATAAGTAAAAAGCAGAGACAGAGGTTTACATGATGGAAAAATCACAGTGAGTGTCTAATTAACCTTATTTATATTTAATCATATAGTTCATTGTCATTGATCATAAGGCATTCCAACTGGAGGAAGCAATTAATTTTAAATTGTTATTTTAATTTCACAAATTAATGAATTCGTTAAATATAATTTCCCCGCTTGAGAGGTACAGGAGCCAAAGAGAAATACAACTGTTACAACGGGAAGCCTAATAAGCAGAGCTCGGAGTATTGCAAGTTGCTGCTGTCGACGTGAAATTAACGCCTTATCCTGACTGGCTAGGTGCTCGTCCCTAATTGATAAATGGATGTGAGGGGAAGTGATGGAAGAGAAAACAGGTGGTTTCACTAAGGGTGTAGTAGTAGCGTAAATGTAAAGAGTCGGCAATGGAACTTTTCAAAGTTACTGTTTTTTTCTCTCCAGCTATTGGGTTAAATAGGGATCTTGTAGTTTAGGTAGGTAACCTCTCTATGAGGCAATTTCACAGATGAAAAGTTGGGTAAACAACAAAAACAAATTAGTTACTACTATGCGTTGGCTTTTCGAAAAGGAATGGATTTGTTAAATGGAAATGTAACGTGTTTGTAGAGCAGTTTTGCGAGCTTTGTAAATCGTCTTTATTTTGCAGTTGGAGCTCCGATGAATTTGCCACCAGTAATAGCCAGTTACGTTTTTAATTTAATTCTTTGCTTGTTGCCAATCGTGATGAACTCTTCACCAACCGGCCACAGAGCAGAAGATGGTCACGCACCTAACCACAACAGGCCTTTCTTTTTCCAACCAATGCCGACACCACATATGTTTACACCTCCTGTGTCCCACTTCATGCACCCTCCAGCCTTCCATCCGTATTTCTACCCGACAGTAGGTAAGTGGGAACACAATTCTAACATTGAGGTCAGTGGTTATGCCTATTGGCACCTGGTTTCCTTGTTTGTTGGTTGCATGGTTCATGTTTTCAGGTTTGATAATTTTAAACAGGGCCTACTCATTGAAAGTTAACTTGATAAGGGTATCATTGATAAATACATTATCGACTAGGTGTTCTAATTCATTTGATCTTCGAGGAGTCTGATGTATGATTTACCTGAGGCGGAGTCGTTTTTGCGGGGGAGGAGTGTGGGGAAGGAGAGGACGTGGAAAGATCTTCTAGTGAACAGCTTAATTGCTATCCCGATTTGGATAGCATAGAATTGGATAAATGTGTTACTGGTTTCCACAGTTACAATGACTAGGTCCGGTAATCGGCCACTGTGCTGTACGTTGAATATTCGCTGTGTGA
This sequence comes from Chiloscyllium plagiosum, assembly GCF_004010195.1. Lineage (NCBI taxonomy): Eukaryota > Metazoa > Chordata > Chondrichthyes > Orectolobiformes > Hemiscylliidae > Chiloscyllium > Chiloscyllium plagiosum. Next base: position 103,241,710 of record NC_057713.1, on the reverse strand, counting down.
GCAGTTGCCTTTCGGGACAGGATAGTTCCATTTTGAAATGTTAGGTTGACACTTAACTACTTTTCCTTAACAAAGGGCCACTTCTCACTGCTAGACAGTGTAGCGCAGTGACTTAAGTTATCTACTGCAGCACTTATGGGTGTCAAAGCCTCGAATCTAACAACTCTGTCGAGTTTTATATTGGCGCTTATCGGCTCTAAGGTTTCTGCTGAACGCGTTGTATAACATGTCTTGCGCCCCTCTTAAAATCTGACATTTTAGTTAATTTAAATCTGACGGAGCTTTCAAAAGTGGCTGCTCAACGGGAGGTCAAAATCCACGATTCAGGAAGGCATCTCCGGGGTGCTTGTATAATAATGGGGAAAATATTTCCTTTTTTCGGAAGGATCTAAAATTAGCCGAGAGTTCACTTCCCCCTTGGTAGAGATTTGTTATTTCAAGATATATAAACACCTGTTTTGAGGTGGTACTGTTTCTGGTATTTAGCTCGCAATCTAGTAACCTCTTCTAATAAAACAATTCAACTTCTAGTCAGAGGCTAGATTTGATGGACGTACTAACGACTGTTTCTTTCTCGGTCTCTCATTAGAAATTGGTGGTGGGTTATATTACCCAGTGTGTCCTATGCCATATCCAAGAGGTTTTGGTCCACAATCACCAATTACTCATACGAACTATAGAAGACCTTTTCTTAATTCTTCTCTCGTCGCTCGTCCGACATTTTATCATTCGACACGATTCAGACACTACCCTTTTCGGAAAAATGTGACTAATACAGAAGTACAGACGGACAGCGAGACTAAACTAGAGCAAGCCAAGAGGACGGATGTGAGTGCTGAAACTTCGGCAGCCCCCGAGGCACGAGTTCAGAAGTCCTCAGGCATTGAAACCAATTCGGATAGTACAGCTGTACCTGCCCAAGAAAGAGTTTCTCACAAGGCAATTGGAGGTGAACTAAATGAAACGGAAGAAACGAGCAGTGCGCTGGCACCTAAAAGCACCAAACCAGGTGGATATGCATTTCAAAAGGAGAAGATCAGAATAGAATGTAATGAGGGAGCACCTTCTATTAACGTGTGGCGGTCCTTTGAAGCCACGGTTCCGATATACAATCCTACCCCCAATAAAGGAGAGGACCGTATCCAGTGTGAAATGTGGTCCTTGAGCGCATGCGAGGGCGGAGTTCCCTTTTACGGTCCGTTCGAGCCAGACAAGATGATTCCGAAAACCGAGCTTCGCAAAGAGGTGTTGCTGGATTCCACCAAGTCTCCAGGAAGCGGCCGTGAGTCGAAGGCCACGGGAGACGAGGTTTCCCGTTGCGTGGCCCCGTCTGAGAAAGTGGGCCCCGCGCCAGGGAAAACCAATGGGAGCCGGAAGTGTCCAACCAACACACGCTTACATGAGCTGCCCGAGCAACCTGCTCACCAGAGGAGCCCGCGCGGACTCTCCCAGACAAATGGAATCGGGGTAAAGGATGAAACCAGGAACAGGGAGCTGCTGCTTTCACCCGGATCACCGAATGATGACAAAATGGGTGAGGGGTCGAAGAGTGATGCGTCTCTGGAATCTATTGAAGAATATGTACCTTCTGCGAGTGTGTTGGCTTGGTTACAGAACCAGGCGCGAACTTCCCGCGGGAAAGCTAGTCTTCCAATCCCGAGACATCCACCAGGAGTGTTGCAGGGCTCGTTTGAAGAAATGTCTTCCAAAGATGAAGAGTCGTCTTTTGACTTTTTTGATGCCATGCCCGGAGGCAACCAGGTGTCCTACACTCACCTAATGTGCAATCCGCGCCGCCCGCCCGTCCCTCAGGTACTTTCCACCTCGAAGCCTCGGAGTGGCAACAAGACTTTGGAGAGTCCGCTGGTTTCTCGGCAAAAGAGGGTCTGCAGCGTCTGTCAGAAAGAGACGTTCGTGAAAGCCAAGAGCGCCAGTGCAGGCTGTAGAACTCTCTCGCCTAATCGGGACGTGGGTAGCGACGCCCCTTCAGAGAGGGACCATTTCAGCAAAGATCAGTCAGTTGGTGGCAATTCAGGGACCAGCGGGCGGCGAAAATACCGCAGGGTCTCCCGAGAATCCAGTAGCTCAAACAAAAACAAGAAAACCCGATATTCCTCCGATTCCGAGCAGGCTTCCGAGGATCAGGACAATGAAGCCAGAGCAGAGAATGTCAATCGAGGTGGTCCCTCTCGGAGGAAGATCGTTCGGAGGACATCCAAAGTCTCGTCGACAACCCAATCGTCCAGCCGACCACAGCCAGAAAAACCGAGAGCAAAGAAGAAGACGCTGGACGCGGCTAAATATCCCCTTAACCAACGAGAGCATGTCAAGGCGGGGAACGAACACAGCGAGCGCCAGAAATTGGGACAAACCGCAAAACCAGAGCGAAAAAGGAAAGAAGAGGAAAAGAGGCGGAAAAGTACACGAAAGGCTATGAGCGGTAAGGGTCCGTCCTGCACTCTCATTCCATGTCGCTTTGGTCCAGAGGAATGACCGACCAGAAGTGTCTCTATCTCTTTGACTTTTTAAAAAACAAAATAGGTGTCATTTTTATGGCAAATTACTAAATATTCTCTCAACCCCTAAAGTGAAATAGACCGGAGTTTGATACAAAACCACTTCAGCTTCGTATCAACATAACTTGTTCATTTTCTATACTGTGCATCCTGCCCCATGTGCATCTTCTAGTAACTTGAAATACCTCCGTTTGCACTTTCGCAGGGTTGCGGTATGTGTCCTGAATTCCTATTTGATTTCTGCAGTAACTATCGTGTTTTCTCCCTCCAACAGTGGAACTCTCTACCTCCTATCTTTTAAATGTTAATCTCTACCCGTCTAATTCTTTTTAGAAAAAAAGTCTCTATTCAATCTTTCCTGGCTGTTACAAATTGTTCTGGTGTCTTCCTTTCTGTTTAAATTTATTTTTTTTAACGTTGAATGCCTCCGTTCTCCTCTCCCACATACACAAGGATCGCCATTAGCTTTTTCCAGCCCTCTGATTGGCTCCCCTGTTTATTGGGATATAACCCTTTGGAAACAATTCAACATATTGAAACATCGTTTGACAAGTTCGTCAATCTCCACCCACTCATCTCCATTCCCGGCATCCATCTTCAATGTCTATTTTTAATTTTTTTCTGATTACATTGTGTCTTGTGTTGTCACTGAGGCAGTTTTATGACCTGAGTTTAGTGGTCTCATCGCTACCCCTAATTTTCCCCACCACCACCCCTCTTTTCTCTTTCTCTCTCTCTATCCCCCCCACGCCCGTATCTAAGTAATTGGTTCCTATTCTGACTTTAACAGCTTTTCGGTTTTTCCTAATTTGTTATACTTTTTTTACTTCATCTAAAGTACTTGGTATCTTAATGCATCTCTAGAAAAGAATATAATAGAATCACTACAGCGTGCAAACAGGCCATTTAGCCCACAAGCCCCACCGATCCTCCAAAGAGTAACCCACCAAGACCCATTGCCCTACCCTATTACTTTACATTTACCCCCCTCTAATGCATCAACCTACACATCCCTGAATACTACGGGCAATTTCGAATGGCCAATTCATCTAAAGACGTGCAGGTTAGGAGGAAACTGGAGCACCCGGACGAAACCCATGCAGACTCTGGGAGAACGTGCACAGTTGCCTGAGGCTGGAATCAAACTTGGGTCCCTGGTGCTGAGAGGTAGCATTGCTAAACATTGAGCCATCGTGCTGCCTCACTGTTCTGTTTACTACAATTATTGAAGAGCTTGTTTAAAAGGAATGTCATTTCCTGATCTTTTAAAGACTTCCAGTGATGCTGGCAGTTTTTTCCCATTGACCTCTTTCCAGTAAGAATCTCCTGTCATTGTAAAACAATAGTTTTCTCAAAGAATCACCAATGTTTAAAATAACTTGTTGTTCCATCACCTTAGTTGTGTACACTGGCCTGTTAAAGCTCGTCTATCATTAGGTGATGGTCTAGAGCAGAAATTAAGCTGTTCAGCCCATCGAGACTACTTTGCCATTCAATCATGGCTGAGAAGTTTCTCGATCTCATTCTCCTGCTTTCTCCCTGTAACCCTTGATCCCCTTGAGAATCTATCACAGTCTTAAATATATTCAATGGTGTGGCCTCCACAGTCTTCTGTGGCAGTGAATTACATGGATTTACCATTCTGGCTGAAGTTTGTTCTTCTCTCTGTTTGTTTAGATTAGATTACCTAGTGTGGAAACAGGCCCTTCGGTCCAACAAGTCCACACCGACCCTCGAAAGGGCAACCCAACCAGACTCATTCCCTACATTTACCCCTTCATTTACTACAGGCAATTTAGCATGGCCAATTCACCTAACCTGCACATTTTGGACTATGGGAGGAAACCGGAGCACCCAGAGGAAACCCACGCAGACAGTTGCCTGAGGTGGGAATTGAACCTGGGTCTCTGGCGCTGTGAGGCAGCAGTGGTAACCACTGTCACCATGCCACCCACAATGGTGTTCTAAAAGGTCTTCCCTTTACTCTTAGGCTGTGCCCTTGGGGCCTAGTCTCTCCTACCAAGGAAACCTCTTTCCAACATTCACTCTGATCAGGCCGTTCAATATTCTATAAATTTCTATTAGATTCACAGCCCACAATCCTTCTAAAGCTCCATTTGAGTATAGACCCAGAGTCCTCAAATGTTCCTCATGTTAAGCTTTCATTCCTGGGACCATTCTTGTGGACCTCCTCTGAACACACTCCAGGGCCAGTACTTCCTCCCTGAGATATGTGGCCCAAAACTGCACAATAGTCCAAATGTATTCTGACCAGAGCCTTCTAGAGCCTGAGTATATCCCTGCTTCTATATTCAAGTCCTTTGCTTTAAACAAAAAGCAATCATGGCATTTGCCTTCCTAATTACTGACTCAACCTGCAAGTTTACCTTGAGAGAATCCTGGACTAGAACTCCCAAGTCTCTTTGCACTTCGTACTTCTGAATTTTCTCCCCAGTTAGAAAATTGCCTCTCTTCTTCCTACCAAATTGCATGACCTCACACTTGCCCACGTTGTACTCCATTTGCCACTTCTTTGCCCATTCTCCTAATCTATCCAAAGCCACCTTCAGCCTTTCCACTGCCTTCATGCTACCTGTCCCTCTACCTATCTTTGTCATGTCTGCACACTTAACCAGAATGTCCTCCATTCCTTCATCTAGATCATTAATATATAAAGCAAAAAGTTGTGGTCCCAGCACTGAACCTTGCGGGACATCACTTATCACCAGCTGCCATTCTGAGAAAGACCCTTTTATCCCCACTCTGCTTTCTGCTGGATAGCCAAGCTTCTATCCATGCTGGCACCTTACCTCTAACACCATGGGCCCTTATCTTACTCAGGCTCCAGTGCGGCGCCTTGAAGTCCAGGTAGATAACATCCATTGGTTCTCCTTGGTCTAACCTTTTTACTATCTCAAAAAATTCCAGCAGATTTGTAGTCAAGACTTCAGCTTGATAAAAACCATACTGACCTTCCCTTATTTAACCATACACCTTCAAGTATTTAGAAATCTCATCCTTCACTGGATTCCAGGACCTTAACCTATGACTGAGGTTAGGCTAAACAATCTGTAATTTTGTTGTTTGCCTTACTCCCTTTTCAAACAGAGGTGTCACGTTAGTGATTTTTCCAGTCCTCTGGGATCCTCCCTGACTAATAATTGCTGAAAGCTCACCACTAACACCTCTACTATCTCTTCAGCTATCTCCCTTAGAACTCTGTGGTGTAGTTCACCTGGTCCAGGTGTTTTATCCACCTCCAGGCCATTCAGTTTTTCTAGCATCTTCTCCTTGGTGATGGCCACCATACTTGGCTCTGCCCCCTCAGTCTCTCAAATGTTTGAGATATTACTTGGGTCTTCCACTGTGTAGACTGTCGCAAAGTAATTGTTCAGTTCCTCAGCCATTCCTTGTTCCCCACAATATTTTTCCAGCATCATTTTCCAATGTTCCCTCTTGCCTCATTTGTCCTTTTTATATAAAGAAACTCTTACAGTCTCCCTTTATATTACTGGTTAGCTTACCCTTCTTTTAATCTTCTCCCTCCTTTATTTCTTTTTGTTGCCTTCTGGTCTTTGTAAGCTTTCTGATCCTCTGGTTTCCCACTGTCCTTCACATTATATGCTTTCTCTTTTGCTTTTATGCTATCTCAGACTTCCCTAGTCAGCCATGGTTGCCTCATCCTCCCTTTACCATACTGCTTTTTCCTCTGGATGAATCTTCACTGACTCCTGAATTACTCCCAGATACTCCTGCCATTGCTGTTCCATTGTCTTTCCTGCTAGGCTTCTCTCCTAGTCAGTTCTACCCAGCTCCTCCCTCAGCCTTTGTAATTGCCTTTATTCAGCTGTAATACCATTACCTCTGATTCTGTCTTCTCTCTCTGAATTTACTCTGCAAATTGAATCATGTTATGACCACTGCCTCCTAAGGGTTCCTTCACCTTAAGCTCCCTTATCATGACTGCCTCATTGCACAACAATAAATCCACTATTGTCCATTCCCTAGTGGGCTCCACCACAAGCTGCTCCAAAAGACCACCTTGTCAACATTCCACAAATTGCTCTTGTGAACCACTACCAACCTGATTTTCAGTCCACCTGCACACTGAATTCCCCGATTACCACTATAACTTTGCCTTCCCTACATATTTTCTCTATCTCCTGGTGTATCTTGCACCCCAGCTCCTGAGTACTGTTTGGAGGCTTGTACATAACTCCAACTGTTTTTTTTTTACCCTTTGCAGTTCCTAATTTCTATCCCCATAGATTCTACGCTGACCTTACTTGTTTCTTACTGTTAAGGCAACCCACCTGCCTATCTTTGATAGAATGTATATCCTTGAATATTCAGCTCCCAATCCTGATCCCCTTGCAGCCATGTCTGTGATGGCCACATATCATACCTGCCAATTTCAATCTGCGCTGCAAGCTTATTTATCTTGTGCCTTTTACTGCTGAGTTCTATTAACATTAGATTAATGTTCCCGGAACCTGGGTTCAAATCTTGTCACAGCAGATGATATAAATTAAATTCAACTAAAATCTGGAATTATAAATCTAATAACAATGAAATCAGTCAATTGTCAAAAAAGCACATGGTTCACTAATGGCTTTTTTGGGGAAGAAAACTGCTGTCCTTGCATAGTCTGCCCTATGTGACTCCAAACCCACAGCAATGTGGTTGATTCCCTTAACTGTCCTCTGGAAAATTTAAGGATGGCTGTATATACTGGCCTAGCCTCTTGTTAGGCTGCTTATATGTTGATCAAAGAGAGTATTGAACATCCTCATTCTTGACAATTTACTGTGGGTTTAAATATTCCAAGATTAAATGTTACCTTCTCTTCATAGATGCTACAGTCTGCATATTTCTTCCCTCGCCCCTCATTTGACATTAATTCCCTCCTTCCCCTCTGCCTTAATCTATTGATTGCTCATTGACCTTATGGTAATTTTGTCATTTTCCCTCTTAGTTTATAACATAGCTAGAAATCAAAGTGTTGATAGATTACAATGTCTAATTCTTTCTTAGTAATCCTTTTTTACTGTTACCTACCAATACAGTTAATTTCACATGAGCATTTTTCTCTAAATTCCTTGACAGTCTGACTACCTTGCACAAAATGAGGCAACACTTTTTTTGAATACTTATGTAACTTTAGAGGACTTTATCTATCACATTAATTAAATTCTCCACCCCAGCCTCCATCATCTCCATGTTCTGCGAACCACTTTTACAGGACAACCTCATCATAACCATGAATGACTCAGCAGTGATGTTTGTCCAACTTTGCAGATACCGGTGTTGAGATTTACTGGGTATCCAGTGGCAGCTTCCATGCCTCACTCCAACCCCTCTTATATTCAGTCTTCAATATCCTTCCTGATTTACAGGCATATCATTGAACTTTGAGGTTCAAAAATTAACTTTTCAATTATTTCTTGAAATCTCTCCTGTGCAAGGAGGGAGAAAAAAAACAAGATTACTGACCTACCCTCCTAATCCATCAGTATTGTATTCTGGTTTCTCATCGGCTTTATTACTAAATCTATTTTCTAAAATGATCAACCATTTTTGAACTATAGTATAGAATGGTTACAGTATGCTACTGTTAAGAACATTCAGAACCAGACTTGATCAAGTGAACAAGTTTGAATTTATCTACTCTTTTATAATAAATATTAATCTAAGTTTGTCAATACGTAACGTTGGTCTGTCAACTTAACTGAAACTTATAGCAGAGCAATACATTGAGTAGTTATGTAAGGACTGAATTACTGTACTTTCAACTTGTTGCTAAATAATGAAGTACATAAAGCATACAATACTGGTGACTTAAATTGCATTAGCTTCTGAACTGAACTCCGAAATCACTACATTTTCATTAAGAAATTTTATCCCTCCTTTACGAGTGTTTGAGTCACCAATGCTTCTCCAAGGTCTAATAGTTGAACCAATTATTTTTCAATAATGTTATATAATTATGTAAATGTATGTGATATTATATTTCTCTCTCCAGTGCAAAATGGGAGTGAGGAGTCTGTGGATGAATACTGGAATAAAGTTGGTGCAAAACCCAAGTCAGCCACTTCACATGGTGATGTGGAACATGGTAAGTGCATGCTCAATTCTAATGTACATAAAATATATACTAAATCTATTATCAGAAAAATTCATTGGGCCTTGATCAGTTCCAAAGTGCATTATTCAGGAAAAGCTGATATGAACTGTACATGTCAAGTCTGTCTGTCTGAAATGTTAGTTATGTAATGAAAATTAAGGAAAATTGATAGTAGGAATGTGATATTTGGAATAGATTTGAAGCACTAACTGTACAATAATTGTTAATTCCACAGCTTCAGATTACCTGTGGTGTATTGCACTGAGTGAACTTCATATTTGCTACAAAACAGCACTTTTTGAAGTAGATCTTTTCAAAAATGTAAAACTTACTTTGAAGACTGGCACTAATTAGGTATTGCACTAATGCGACACTTCCTTGAGCCTGATTTGTTATTTTTAATCACCCTGTTCCAACATTGTGGATATGGTGAAACTTGAGCCTGGATTCCCTGGCCCAGAGGTAGGGGCATTGCAACTGCACCACAATATCCCTTCTAATTTGGCACTACTTGTAAATCACCATAATTTTACATTACCTTGTGCAGTTTTATCATACAGATACTGATTTTAGGATGCAAAAATTGAGTGAGAGCATGCTGGAAGTTCAAATGTAGAAAGTGCTGTGCCTGGAAAGGGGAAGTAGTCTCTCTCCTAGTTGGTGTTGCACTACTTGGCCTTGTCTTCTCCTGCATCCTCATTTATTTCAGTACTTTTCAAGCCTCAATTTCTGGAATAAGCTTTACTGGAGACTTGACAGACTTCCAAAGTTTACATTCAAACCTCCAGCAGTGTGTACCTAATAGGATATTAGTTAAGTGTTCTCTTCAACATTTGGAATGAGCAAGTAAATGGGAATGGTGGGTCATGGGAAGGAAAGGTAGTCAAACTGGAATATTTTGGGCCACTAACTTTGCTCAGTTACCTCTCTGAGACATCAAGAAGAGTACTCCTATTCCCCATGTGCACTAATCCAGTTTTAAAAAGCTAGTTTGGAGTTTTGAATTTCTATTGAGGACAAATGCACTTAGATTGTTTTGCTATTTGAGTTCTTTATCAACCTATCTATCACTTCTACCTCCTGCCCTATCCCTTGATTCTTTGGAGTCCAAGACATCTCAGCCTTGAATACAGCCTTCTAGATTCTGAAAAATGTTCTGAAAATTCACAACCCTCCTGAAGAATCTTATTGCCTCAGTTTGAAAATAACTGATCCCTTGCCTTTTTAGTTCTAGACTTTCCAGTCAGGGAAATCTAAGGTCTCTGTATCTACCCTGTTGAACTTCAGTCTTGTATTTCAATTACATCAATTTTAACTCTGGAGTGTACTGGACTCATTATACACTCTACTCTTATTTTTGCCAAAAAATACAGCAAATCTCGGTTTGTACCCTTTCCAAGCCAAGTTCGTCATTTGCCAGTTAAGATTTTGGAAAGCATGAATGGTTGTGATCTGCATTTAAAAACTCTATTCTGTGAGATTGCTCACCATGTACTTGACCTCCACGGAAAGATTCATTCTCTGCTGAGGATTATTATGCAAATAGATTTGATAATGCAATTTTGTTGATGCCCCTAAAATTAAAACATTCTCTCCTCTTATAGAGACACTGCAACAAAATGCCAAAGCCAACTGCAAACCAGTTCCCGTTAAGAAAGGCACACGTGAGTTTAATGAAATGGAGACTTGGGATTCATCCTGTTTGCACGGATTTCAAGGTGATCAATTTGTGATCTGTTTTGTTTTATAACAGAAATCTGAACTCTAACACTAACCAAGTGGACTGATCATTTCATAAGTTGATTGTTAAGCAGGGCTCTACAAAAACTGTACTGAAGTCTGAAAATACAATTCTGGGAACTGAAATTAAATGGAACCAAATTTGACTTCACTGGGCAACATTTTGTATTCTAAAATAGAGTAAACCAAGTTTTTTAATTTAAAAAATAAGCTTGATCCTTAATGTAAATATTGAACACTAATATTAAAGGACCCATAATATCTGTTTTCTTAAATTTTTGTTTAATTCTAGGAAATTCATTGAGGAGGAGGACTAGGAAAAAATGCTAAATTCATCTTTGCACCCAGTTCAAGGAAGAAGATTGAATCTTTTGATCTGTATTCAAGCCACTTGTATGCCAACACAATATGGAGTGATTTTTTTTTTAACACTGGTTGAAGAGAATAAATGGGTGCAAATGACATTGAGTGGTGTGCTGTTCTGTTCAAACTATTGAATCCATGAGATTAAATATTGAAGAATAAAAAGTCTAAAGTCACTTTGAATAGCAGTGAGCTTTTGTAGGTGTTGAAAACATGTAACATTTTAAGCTTTTGCTCATAAAATTGTTTGAAAACCGATAATTGAAGTGCTGGTTGAATGTTAATGTTTTGACCACTAATGTGACCATTTTATTTGTAGCAGTCTCTTTCGTTGCATTGAGTTCCATGACTGATTCAATTTAATAACCATTGGGTTGTGTGGTCAGTTGTTTCTTAGTAACACATACTTTGATATGTGTTGAGAATTGTGGGGGGGGAGGTGGTGCGGGGTGTCAAGAGGTAGTAAAAATTCTCCAGCTCCTGGTAACAGTAACACCATGACTAATTGAAGAGTTATGATCTACGATCATATTGAACCTGGTTCAGCCTCTGCTATGCATTCAATATTTTTTTTGAAATTGTAATTTCCCTTTTGGCAGCTTAGACTGGGCAAGCATTGCAGGATTTTTATGAAATTTGTTGATCATATGGTGCATCCTTACCTAATTTAATATTTTTCAAAATATTGCGGAGTCTTTTGCAGAGCATGCATTAAATCTGTCCAGTTGCCCAAACTGTTTTCACTTCAACATAGATTAACTGATAAAGTTGTTATAAAATGGCTTCTTTTTTTTCCTTTTTGGTCTCTGCACATTACAGCATGTCAGTCATTGTTGAATTGATAGCACTCACTCTCAGTTCTTAATCAAGACACATTCCAGGACAGAGCAAAAAATCAAGGCTGCTACTCAGCAGAACTGAGGAAATGTTGCAAACTTTCAGAGGAGATAATAAACTGATTCTATTGGCTGTCCTGAATGCATGTTTTTAAAAAATGCTGGCATGTGATTCTTTAAAGAGCAGGGGTGTTTCCCTGTCCTGTCTACTATTTATAGCTGAAGAATATTTTCATAATGAGATAATCATACTTTGAAGCTTCCTGTATGCAAACTAGTTCTGTACTTCACTACTAGACATAAGCATAGAAAATAGGAGCGGGAGTTGCCCATTTGCCCCTTTTTAAGCTTGCTCATCATTCAATATGATCACTGCTTTCTTCTCCATTCCTTTTTTTTAATCTTTTTAACCCTAAGAACTTTTTATTTAACTCATTTGTGAAAATAAGTTTTTGGCCTCTACTGCTTTCTGCAGCAGAGAATTCCACATGCTCATCATCCTCCTAGATGAGGATGTTCTATGCTCAGTCCTAAATGGCCTACTTAAAATTGAATTAAAGTCAAAAAGTGTGGTGCTGGAAAAGCACAGCCAGTTAGGCAGCATCTGAGGAGCAGGAGAGTTGACATTTTGAGCATGAGCTGTTTATCAGGAATGAGGATGATGGCCTGACCGGCTGTGCTTTTCCAGCACCGCACTTTTTGACTCTGATCTCCAGCATCTGCAGTCCTTCTTTTCTCCTAATTAGATTTTAACCCCTGGTCAATGGGAACATCCTTATTCTGTGATAACGTTATAGGTTTGAGGTCCCCTTTGTTCTGCTGAACTGCATAGTCTGAAATAGTCCGATCCAGTTTCTCCTCTTGTCAGTCCTGTCATCCAGGAAACAGTCTGACCAACCTACCACTTTAGCTATGAAATACTTTGAAGCATCTGATTTGTGTAAAGTGCAAATATAGAAGTCTTTTTGCACGTTTATAATAATTGTGATGCAATTATGCTTCAGTCCTTTTGGTGGGCAGGTTTCTTTTTCAAGTACTGGGATTCATAATTTATAACTTGACTATGTACTGTACATTGGTAATCTTTCTCTGTAGTTGGCTTGCTGCCTGAGCTTAGTATTGCTAGTTTTGAATTAAAGGTAGGTTAAACTTATTGTTATGCCATTGCATACTTTTTTGGCTAGGTTGCAGTTCTAGTTATGGCAGTTTGACTTTTAAAATATGGAAAAAGATGCTTCAGTAGTGAACATATTTGGTTGGGAAACTATAAAATCATTTGTTTTCTCTTGATCTGATTTTGACACATCAGTTAACAAGGTATTTACAAATACAGCTTAAAATCGGTTTCTTAAACTTAATGCCTATGCTCTTGCAGCCTCAGCTTAAAAATTATGATCCATGGATTGTTCTTGATTCTCTTCTCAAAGTTAAATTTTGACCAAATAGTTCCTTTTGCCCTTCAACCTGGGTGCTAAAGGCAATGTATGAATATAAGTCCAAATTAAGTTATTGATTTATACCTGTCCACATTAGCTTCCAAAAGTCTCCAAAATGAAAGATGGTATATAGTGTAAGAACACTGCGTGAAAGGTAATGTGCATGGATTTAAGCAAGGTTTTACAAGGCCTTGCTGCAAAATATCAAAACAAAACACTCTGCATACAAAGGAAAGTGGCATACATTTAGAGCAAGAACTTCATAGTACTTTGTGTGCTGAGTAGGAATGTTCCTGTCAGGTAAGCAATGCAAACTCCATTCCATTAGTAACAGGACAAAATAAAGAAGTATATGAAGGAACAGAGCAACCTCAATGAATCTCTGCTGATCCTTGAAGGATGGGACCTCTACTCCGTTTGAGATTCATGTGATGCTGATAGAGTAAGGGCAATGGGCCTATCAATTGAGGTAAACTGATCAGAGCAGGAAGGTTATGCTAAAATTGTACAAATAAAACTAATTGGGTGGGGTGGGAGCAAGAATGCATTGACTTTAAAATAATTGGTAGAAGTGGAGAATGTTTACAACCCAGGTTTGTGGTAACCTCAAACTTGCTATCTGAAAGGATGGGGAGTCAAACACATTGCATTTGACATTCACTTGATTGTGGTATTCTTATGATTTACAGCATTATAGTTTGAGGTGCACAGTGGGATTAAGCTGACAGACATGTCATTATGTTGCTTCTATGTATAAAATTCAGGCTGGTACAAGGAAAGCAATTCTGAAATGAATTGGTAGTTGTAGTTACTGGGAATAAGGGACACGTGGCTGGTGGGGAACTCACTTTCTTATCTCCAGCTTTGGAGCTAGCACAAGGTAGTCAGTTGTGTAGATGTAAGTGGGATAAATGTGCAAAATTATGGGAGATCAATGTCACTTCAGGGCAACTTCACCAATTTGCCCTGTAGCCTCCTGAGTTTGGTTTCAAACAGGCTGCCTAAGAAATACAGAATAAAATGCTACCCAGCACAACAGTCTAAAGTAAAGGACAGTTACTGCTTAAAATACAGGATTGTTGGTCACTGCTTGTTCCATGCTGTACCTTTTATCCTTTCCACAAGCCCCACACAAGGCCTTTCATCTGAAAGGAAGGGGTAAAAAGAACAAAAATACAGCAAAAAAAAAAGGTTGTCATTGAGAATTTTCAAAAACTTCTATCTATCTTCATTTTGTCAGAACTGCCAAAACATCTCTTTCAGATTCTAACCAGAATTTGGTGACCAAATTAAGAAAATTGCTGCATAGGCAATTGGGCAAGTAATGGGGAGAGCATGTAATTTTCCAATGCTGTTCAGTTGGTGAGTGATTGTGATGAGTGGTGTAAGTGGAACTAGTAAGCTACCTGATTTAAGCAACTAAGATGTTAAGAGCTTGTCAACTTGCTAAGGGCCAGCATGTAACCTTTTTGGGGGAAAAAAGGTTTAAGAACAATGCTGGATCTGGAACATATCTTGTAGATTGAGACGCAGAACAATGAGCTGGTCCTGATTGTGCAATAAGTTTGTTCAGGTGAGAAGGAAATGATCTGTCTGATCAGAGATACTGGGATAAGTAAGTTTTCTCAGTGCTCAAGTCAGTTTGAGGATCATGTAACCATAAGTGATCCAGTGAACATCAAATTCAGCTGAAAGCAAGCTGGCAAAAGCTAGAGAAGAGGTTAAGGCATTTAGTGTTGGGCATAAAGATTTGAGATGGGGATGAGTATCCTAGGTAAAAGAGGAGCAAGTTAGGCTATACCTTCTGCATTGAATATACTGCTGAAGAGGTAGTTGTTGGGTAATGTTATATACTCATTTCCATAAGAAATAAGATGGTAAAGGGCACATATCTTGATACTGTTTGCGAGGGGGCTCAGACTTTGTTGTCATGCACTGTCTATAATCATTAAAATCACTAAAGTCTTTAACTTTTTGTACTTCAGTGGCTTACTTGAGCTGAGCAGAGCATATCATTGCATTTTACAGATCACATTTGCCAGAACTGGAAAATGTGTGCACATTTTAACAGTTGGGGTCTCCAGTGCACAGGCCAATGAGATTGATCTTCATCACTAGGTTGTCACAATTGCAGGTCATAATTGATTAACCTTTTGTGACCATCAAAATCTCTAGTGAGCAACCAGTGAGATTCAAAGGAAGGCTGTTCAATCTCTTAAGAATTCAGCTAGTATACAACCGAACAAATATCTTTATAGCGAGCACCGTTTCATCTGTAGGGTTGAACCATTGATGTGTTGTCAATAGCTTTGAGAGAGAAGGAATAAGGAGATGGCTTCTTGTAACGTTACCTGACTCACAAAGGCACTATAACTAAAACTGTCCATTTACAAGACCCATAATTGATTTAGATCAATGAGACTTGTGACAATACTATGGCTTTGGGAGGTGCACTTTGCCCTTTATTTTTGAGGTTTTGATCTATAGGTGCTGAGCTGTCTCTTCAAACCGATAAGCTTGGCCCCACCTATGGCTCAAAACCCCTCTCTTTTCTTTTAAGAAGTACAGGATAAAATACATCTCCCAAAGTCATAATACTATCACCACTTCTTATGATGCTGCTAAGGAGGCCTGGTTGGCTAGCTGGCAGCATGTCATACATGCCAACACGAATCCTGTGCATTGTGGTGATCAACTATACTAGCTCTGTAACTAGCCCATCAATAGGGCTGTGTACCTTAAGGTTTAAGCTCTATATATTGATGGAGTTCCTTTTAAGGATGGGGAGCATTCAAAGAAATGTGCCCATACTGTGCAGGGAATTGGTGAGGCTCATGAGTCAAAGTACTCTGGATGACATGAATTCTATGATATCTCTGATTCAGGCATGTTTCATCTGAACATGACTGATCTAGTGGAACTGTGTGCTGTGTTACTGAGCTTTGATTTGTGAGTAAGCACACAGTTTTGAATCATTTACACAGCTCCCCTCCTTAAGGGAATTGATAAGGTAAATGATGTGAGGATGTTTCCCCTCATGGGAGAATCTAGGAGCAAAAGGCCTAGTCTCAGAATAATGGGGCATCAAGTTTAGACTCCGATGAGGAAGCATTTCTTCTAACATATTGTTATTTTGGCGCTACTTCACCAGAGGGCTGAGGGGAGCAGTGACCTTATTTTATATTTGAGGCTGAGTTAGGTACATTATTGATCAGTAGGGAAATTAAGGATTACAGGAAAATGGCAGGAAAGAGGGCTTGAGGCATGTCCGATCATGATTCTATTGAATGGAGGAGCTGTCAGAGCCTATATGGTCTACCTCTGCTCCTATTTCTTATGAGGTGACCAAAATCTGCCTCTGTCAGCTTGCGTGGAGATGATTGTATGTCGAGGGCGTGGTGCTGGAAAAGCACAGCAGGTCAGGTAGCATCCGAGGAGCAGGAGAATCGACATTTTGGGCAAAAACCCTAAATCTGGAATGATGAACGGCTTTTGCCTGAAACGTCGATTCTTCTGCTCCTTGGATGCTGCCTGACCTGCTGTGCTTTTCCAGCACCACGCTCTCAACTCTCATCTCCAACATCTGCAGTCCTCACTTTCGCCTAGATGATTGTTATGTGTTTATGGCACACAGCTGTCATTGGATACACCTCCAGAGGCATCTGGACTGGTGCAAATGCAGTGATAACTTCCATCACAAGAACTTGCTATGTAGCAGTTCCTTTAGTCAGAATTACTAAGGAGGCCTACGATGATAGCACCAACAGATGTATAGTACCCTCATTTGCATTGATGAGTGCTTCATTCTTTTGGCACTCTGGTATGCAAAAGGTATTTACAGCCCATATCTTTGCAACATCAGTGCTACAGAGCATAGCATACACTTTGTACATGCCAGTGTATTCCTGTACCTGTATACTGTGCTACTGCATGTAACTTACCATTAGGTTGGCCATGCTCTAAGTTACCAGTCAAAACTGTCAATATCTCTCACCATTTCCAGTATCACTTTGTAACAGTAGCATAAGGGCTGGCTGGTGTCCAAGCTTTTGCTTTCCTTCTGCTCACTTTAATATTGGAGTTTCATAAGGCAAATCACAACCATCACTTTTCAGATCTTGAGAAGGTAGTGATGAGTTGCTTTCTTTAACTACTACAGTCCAAATGCTGTAGGTTCACCCATAATGCCCTTAGGGAGGAAATTCCAGGATTTTGACCCAGTGACAGTGAAAGAATGGTGCTCTATTTCCAAGTCACGACGGTGAGTGGCTTGGAGGGCAATTTCTGGTGGTGGTCTTCCTGTATATTTGCTTCTAGATGGAAGTGGTCATGGGTTTGAAAGGTGCTAAGGTAAATTTCTACAGTATATCTTGTAGATAGTATACACTGACGTTACGAAGTATTGATGGTGGAGATGGAGTGAATGGTGTCAATCAAGTGGACTATTTTGTTGTGGATGGTGTCAAGTTTCCTGTTGGATCTGCACTCATCCAGACAAGTGGGGAGTATTCCATCACACTACTGACTTGTGCCCAGTAGATGATTGAAATGCTTTGGGGACTCAGGAGATGAGTTACTCAGTGCAGTATTCTTTGCCTCCGACCTGTTCTTGTAGCCATTATTTATATGAAGAGTCCAGTTGAATGTCTGGTCAGTGATAACCCCCATGATATTGATAGTGGGGGATTTGAATGTCAAGGGGCAGTGGTTAGATTGTACCTCTGGTCTCTGCCAGGCATTTATGTGGTGTGAAAGGAGAATATTGAAGTTATTTTTTTTTAAATTAGAACTGTAGTGTAGGACACCAGCCAGCCCTTATGCTACTGTTACTTGCCACTTTCTAACCCAAGCCTGGATATTGTCCAAGTCTTGTTGCATTTGAACATGGACTGTTTCAGTATCTGAGGTGTCATGACCTTGGAAGAACCACCATTCACTGAGAAAATGATGTTACAGTCCTTTCTGCTATTACACATATTTTGTCATGTGAATTGGCTGTAATATGATTGGTAAATAGGTGAACGCTGTTTGTAAAATGTGAACCTTTGCAAACAGGTGTTGTCTATAACACAATTCCACCTGTGATGATGATGCTCCTTTAACAAGGTTAGGTTGTCCTTGGTTTCTTCCTCAGGAGGTCGTAAAGAGACAGACTCCAAAATGTCTAGGATTGATCTACTTGAGAATGCTTTCAAGCTTTTTAAAAAAACTCGTACAATGATAAGCTTAGCTTTTCTCTAGTTTGGTTTGGTTTGGTTCTGGCAGTCTGGCTGCACACTGAAAGCAGTCAGTTCAGTCAGTGAGACTGCTGGTCCAAGAATTAGCTGCAGAACAACCTCAGTTATCCAAGCATCAATTATCCAAATTTCGGATTATCTGAAAATATCTCAAGGTCCCATAAAAATGTTACATCAAAGAGGTGTTGCTGACACTGGTGGACAATTGTAGTCAGGAAATCTGAATGCATCAGCAAGGAGGGTGATGAGTTGACTGCAACAGCAAATGGGGTTTTAAATGGTCTAATACTTATGGAGTGGCACGGGGCGGGTGTGGTTGGAAGGATGGTCAGAAGAGCTTTTCAGTCATCAAATAAGATTGCAAACGAATGGATAGGAGTTCACCTGGTCTGAAATGGTGACAGTGTTGTTAGAATTACAATGAGAATTTTGAATGATCTGTTTCAATTTGAAAGCTGGTGAATGAAATGAAATCAGGATGAGTAAAGAGTTGGGCAATGAAAAGGCTGGTTTTGGTATTTCCAGTGTTTTAATTGCAGGAAATTATGACCAAGCAAAATTGCCAAAAATATCCATACTTACTATGTTGTAACTAATTTTCAGAGTAAGTATTTACAATTAAAAATTACTTCATGTAAGATATAATTATTTTGACTCATACCTGCTGTGAGGCAAAATGTTGTACCTAAAGATCTATTCATCCAAGACTGATAAAATTGATGCCAACAATACACATTTAATAGATGCCTCATTCGAAGTGTACACAAACCTGTGATTGGAGCAGTTAAGCAAAGAAACACAAGCACCTCAAGCAACAACGATTGGATATTTTCTTCGAAAAATAATAACCGACCTCCACCTCAATGAATTTTATTTAAGTGATTTTATTTGTAAAATATCACAAATCTTTAAGCAATATCCAGTGTTCATACATAATTTATCGAATGAATTAAATAAAAATTCTGTAAACTTGCTTTTTTACATAATTATGTTCAGTATGGCTTCCTTTGTTTACGATCAGATCAGTTATCTGAAGAATCAGTTATCCAAAAAAAAACTCCCCATCCGTCTCGTTACAATAATCAATGTTCTGTACATGGCAGAAGGTATTTCATGCTGCCATTTCTCTGACATGTCTCTTTTAAGACTCTTTATTTGATTTTAACTTTTTTGTCAAGGGGTGTTTACAGGAATTGTTGCAGGAATTTGGAACAGCACCATTAAGTTGAAATAATCTATTGTGTTTTCGGATAGGTTAAGTTATTTGGTATTCTGTTTCCTTTTGTTTGTGTTTCAGTCAGTAATCTCATAAATAAATGCTGTTTTGCTTAAAACTAAGTGGTTTGACCTACTGCATCTCTCCTTGAATATCCATTCTACATCTGCTTAAAACAACTAGCAAAGTTAGGGTCTGGGCTACTTCCTTGAAATGTTTGAGGGGATGTGGCCTGGTCTATAAAACATCTGTAACACTTTAAGAGTCACAGTGCGCAGAGGAATACAATGTTTATGCCAACAGAGTCTCTGGAATGACATCACATGTTCAGTTGACTCACGTGTTTTGTTGTGAAGTGCTTTTTGATTTTGGTTTGCTGTTTTGCAAATTTTGCTGTGTTACTCATATACATAGGAGGACAAAGTAAGAAGAATGTTTACAAAAGTGTCCTGGAGATAAGATTGCGGGTGATGAATGTAAAAGAAAGGCTGTGACACTTGAAGATAAGTTAGATGTTATAAAGCATTTTGAAGTTGGAGATGAAGAAGATGAAGTTCAGAATGCAGCACTTCTCTATTGTCTTCTATCCTGAGGGATGATTTGGAGGCGCTGCTTTTGGACAGGGATGTACAAAGTTAAAAAAATCACACAACACTGGGTTGTAGTACAACAGATTTATTTGAAAGCACTAGCTTTTGCAGCGTGCTCCTTCATCAGGTGTTTGTGGAGTATACGATCGTAAGACACAGAATTTATAGCAAAAGTTTACAATGTGATGCAACTGAAGTTATATATTGACAAAGACCTGGATTGTTTGTTAAGTCTCTTATCTGTTTGAATGACCATGTTAGTTTCAGTTCTTTCATATGTAATTCACAGAACTTTTTTTTAAAGTTATGTTCTCAAGTGAACTTTGACAATAGATGCCATCTTGACTCAGATAATGCATCGAAGAAGTGAGGTGCCCTGTGTGAGGCTGTCTGTGCCCAATGTTCAAACTGATTCTATTTCCAGGAAAGGGATTTACAGAATCGTACATTGATTCATGCAGTTTTTGAGCAAAATAAACTGTAATTCTGCAAATACAAATTCACCCCATAAACTTGTATGTGTATGTGCATGCACACACGTGGGGATGGGGGTGTGGGTGTTGGGGGGGGGGGGGGGGGGAGGGTGTGTGTATGTGTGTGAATGTGAGTGTAAAGGGGTGTAAGTGTGTGAGAGGGTGTGTGTGTGGGTGTAAGTATGGGTCTGTATGTGTGAGCATTTGAGAGAGAGAGCTTGCATAGGAGAGAGGGTTTGTGTGAGTGTATGGATCTGTAGGTGGGAGTGCGTGTATGTGTAGTGCAGTGGAGTCACTTGTAGTGTGACATGAACCCAAGATCCCAGTTTGAGGCATCCCCATGGGTACCAAACTTGTCTATTAGCCTCTGCTCAGCCACTTTGCATTGTTGCCTGTCCCGTGGTCCACCTTGGAGGATGGTCGCCTGAAAGTGCGAGGCCAAATGTCCTGCACCGCTGAAGTATTATCCAGCTGGGAGGGAACACTCCTGTCTTTTGATTGTTGTGCAGTGTCCATTCATCCATTGCTGTAGCCTCTGTTCGGTCTTGCTAATGTACCTTGCCTCAGGGCATCCTTACTTGCAGCGTAAGAGATAGACATAGAGATAGGCTGAGTCACATGAGTACCTGCCGCGTTCACGGTGGGTGGTGTCACCACGTGTAATCCTGAGGGAAATTGAGAAGCAGGTGCAGCTCCTAGAAGACAATGATTACAATGCAGAATGCAGCAGGATAGCAGTTCATGGGATAAGATCTTACTTGAATGAAAAAAAATGACAAAGCAGCAAAAACTAGGTGTCTTTTTTAAGCCAACCCTGCAAGAAACAGTCAGAAGACAATGAACCACAGACATCCATTTCTGAATTAACTATTTTTATTCGAACCCTGCAACCACAACTGCACCTGAATGTGATGATGATGATGATGATCCTCAGTCCTTAATAACTCAGCAACCTCAAAACCACCCTGTTCCTCTCAACAAGTTATCTTCACATTTTTTCAAGTTAAAGTGTTAAATATACAGTATTATTTCATTATTAGATATGAATTTGATGTTTATTTAAACTATGCTATTCTTTCTGTTAGGCTAACTGCTATATTATTTTCGATTTTAAGTACTGTACTATTTTTGGTGGTCTTCCCCAACCCCTGTAATATTTATTGTGCGAGGTCGCACAAGAATGTAACTATCAGGTTATAGCAGAAAGAACTGTAGCTGAAAGCTTCACCACTCCCAAGAAAATGGGTCAGCAGCCAAACTGTTGGGATTCTGTAGCTCAGTGACACTTAAAAACTTTAAACCTCAAGAACTTCAATCTTTCTGTCTGAATAGACATCCTCCTTGCTTCCAGAGCACCCACTGCTGTCTCCTCTTAAGATTATTTTGTTGGGTGTGTATATGTTTTATGTTGCATTTTCTTATCTTTCTTGAGTTTAATAGGAATTAAAACTCTACTGTCTCTTTATTTAAACAACTGGAATTGGCTCTTGATCATTTTTTGATCTGGTTAATTGAGACTAATTTGTGAAATCTGTGTGTTAAAACAAAAAACATGTTTTCTATGATTAATCTGGAGGGGCGTTAAAAAGATGGGAGCCACCCATTCCTTTTCTCCTGGTTATAGCACACATGCTCCTCTTGTCCTATATCGGTTGACCCTAATCAGCCCCAAATCTACCCTCCAAATATGGTCAACCTCTGGGGAAAATTGCATCTAGTCATGGTTTATTTTTCCTGAGTGGAACAATCTAGTCCCACCACCCATCCAAAATTCTAAGGCTCCATATAATAAAAGATCTGCTTCTCAAATTGATCAGCTTGTCGAAGAGAAAATGTGGCTTTTCAGAGGAACTAATTCTAACAATTCATTCCAGTGCATATGGACTGTTATCACTGACTAGGAGATCTCGGCCTATTTATTTACAAAGGAGAACTTGCACACATTACGCAATTTCAGGCATTTCAAAATACTTTACAGCCAATTATGTATCATTGAAGTGTAGTTGTTGTTGTACTACAGCATTCAATTGCTGCACTGCAAGATCCTCTGAATTGCAAATGCAGGTATGATTAGATGAATAGCCTTCTTTTGCATTGTCGCAATTGTATGATCCTCCAGTAATCCTTTTGATTCTAGTATTATTAACTGAGGGA
The DNA here is from genome assembly GCF_004010195.1 of Chiloscyllium plagiosum. Classification (NCBI taxonomy): domain Eukaryota; kingdom Metazoa; phylum Chordata; class Chondrichthyes; order Orectolobiformes; family Hemiscylliidae; genus Chiloscyllium; species Chiloscyllium plagiosum. The sequence continues at coordinate 103,219,025 of NC_057713.1, read as the reverse complement.
TAAATATTGGAAGGAATTCTACTGCTCTTTTACAACATAGTGCTGTGAGATCTTTACAATCTTAGAGAGAGAGAGAGAGACTAAGATTTTCTGTTTTTGTGTTGCATGTTTTTGGACAATTTCATTTTTAAAATAAATAATTGCTTGGTAGCTAGAACTTAAACATTTTCAAAAGGAGACAAGAAGTTGGAATACATCCGAAATTATTTTAAGATCATCAGTTGGTTCGTCAGGGTGATGCATTTGTGCATGCTAGAAGCTATATGTACATTAATACACTGGACCCTGTTTTATGTGGGCAATAAAAATTTGCAGACTTTGCATCTTTTTCCATGAGGAAAGAAACTAGTAATGGAGACTGACAATCTCTGCTGCATTCTCATAGAAAAGTCCTTACCACTCAAAGTCTGCCTGCCTGGTCTGAGAACTAAAATTAACAGCTAACTATTCTTGCTACATCTCTATCCCAGTGATAGCTCAGTCAGTTTGTAGCATCTTGTGCTGTATACACTGGTGTCCAATTTTTCTCAAGTCCCTTTCTTGCATCCTAGTCCTGATGAGTGCATGACAAAAACCTTTCACTCTTGGTCTCCTTCTAGTATTTAAAAAAAAATATGGTTAGTTAGATTCTGGGTTTCCAGTTTTGACACTTTCCTGACCCTTATTTGATGGCAATATTCAGGGAGGTACATGAAGTCATTGTTAGGTCATAGCTTACAATATAAACTCAAATCCAAATATTTATTTGTTCATTTGAGACTTTGACAATTAAGGCAATCAGAGGCAGACTGCTGAGACAACTCCGGAAACTTTAACTAAGTTATAAAAAAATGTTCTCTCTAAACGTAGCCCCCATGCAGCTGTTCAGTGGCTCCATGCATCCATTCCCAGCATTGGTGGTTTCAGAAGCCATGCTACACATGGACCTTGGAGGTCTGTGCAGTAGAAAAAATAATTAGAGGCACATTGGTTAAAAAGTAATCTTGTAAACAATGTCTCTTGCTTTTCTCTTTAGCTTTATATGTGTGATCAACTCTCCATCTATCTCAAAAACTTCAGGGATCTTCTGCTTCGATTAGACAGCAAACTAACCAGTTTCTAACTTGCTGCATGCTTAGACTACTGAAAGCTGGTGCTTATTAATTCTCTCTGAGCTACAATATGATTAATTATGTCATTACATTCTGACTAGCCTAGTTGTGACGAGCATCATTTCTAATTGGTTTAAGGGATGTAGGATCAATCTAACAACTCAAACGTAGATCAACAAATATCACCTAAATTGACACTGTGTATGAGAAGACTCCCATTTATTCAGATCCAAGAAGCAAAATCCACAAACAAGACTGTCCGGGAAGACCCATTGTTTACGCCGGTTCCTGTTGTACAGAACTTATCTCTTCCCACCTTGACTGAGTCTTTTCTCCCTGGATCAGTCCCTGCCTACTTACATCCACAATTCCTTTGACGCTTTACATCAGTTTCAGAGTTTCCAATTTGCGGGCTCCAGCTGCCTCCTCTTAAGGAGTCCTCAACCTTGTCAGCCTCCCTTGTCAGCCTTCCGCAGGGACTACTCCCTCCGGGGCACCCTGGTCCACTCTTTGTTCATTCCCAACACCCTCCTTCCAACAGTGCCATAGCATCTTCTTCTGCAATTGCAAAAGGTGTAATGCCTGTCTGTTTATTTACTCCCTCCTCAGTATCAAAGGGCCCAAACACACCTTCCAGGTGAAGCTATGCTTTACTGGTACTTCGCACAATCTAATCTACTGCATTTGCTGCACACAATGTGATCTCCTCTACATTGGGAAAATGAAGCATAGACTGGGTGACTGCTTTGTGGAATACCTATGTTCTGTCGGCAAAAAAGACCCTGAGCCTTCAGTTGCTTGCAACTTCAACACATCACCCTGTTCCCTGGCCAACATCCCTGTCTCGGGTTCGCTTTAGTGCTCCAGAGAAGCTCAGCGCAAGCTGGAAGAACAGCACCTCATTTTCCGCTTGGGGACTGTGCAGTCTTCTAGACTCAATATTGAGTTTAACAACTTTAAGGCTTAAACTTTCCCATGTCCTTACTCCAACCCCCAAACGCCAGGCCTTGTTATCACATAGTCTGCTATTACATACAACCCATTGCTCGCCACTAACAATCCTCAGGTGAGATGACTGTCTGAGCCGAGACATCACCTTTTTCTTTATAAAACCTTAATTCATATTGAGAATGTGACTTAAAAGAAGTTCTGGGATTTACATATTAATAAACCGGAACCTGTAACCCATTCTAAAAGATGAAAGACTTAACAACAATTGAGGTTTGTTAAATATATCATGTTACTTGCATGACACAGTAATCTTTTGTGATACATTCTGTGTCTTATGGTCCTACTCCACAACCATCTTCAGAAAGAGCAGCGCTCCGAAAGCTAGTGCTTCCAAATAATCTGTTGGACTATAACCTGGTGGTGTGTGATTTTTAACTTTGTACACCCCAGTTCAACACCAGCTCCTCGACATAATGGCTAACAAAGAAGGTGACATTTCACACCAATGGTTCACCTTTATTCTTAGCACATAAGTTAACCATTGTTTTTGGCAGATTTGTGAAGGTTAGGGTCTACATATGGTAACAACTTCAATTGTAAATGGGGATCAGTGCCAATTGCTGAATAATCCACTAGGAAAATTATAGTTTTTTTTTAGGGATTGGAACAGTAGCCCAGGAATGCTTCAAATTCAGTCTGACCTAATGGGACCCCAGGGGGTGTAACTGAGGTAAGGATTTCAATTCTGTCAAAAATCATAACTGCAAATTAGAAACAAAGTTTGTGTAAGAAGTTTTTTTTCTTCTAGAAACACTTGCAGTAGTGTATTATACTTCAATATGTACTTGCATATCTCTGAACATTTATTGCTGTAAGAACTGTTAAAACTTAGCATCATGTTTTTAAGAACTCTTTCTTCTCTACTGAGGTAAAAATAGGCATTTTGGCATGTGTTAAAACCAATGCACATTTTTAGATTATTTATTTCCTCCAAACTTGACAGAAGAAATCTCTTCCTGTTTCAACTGTTGACTTATTTTCTTTCATTTGGTCAGCTTTGAGAAACAGCTCTGATTCCAGGTCTTAAGGTAAGCCAACCTTTTGAATATATATGTGCAATTCAGAGATTAAATTTCTATTTGCACAAAACATACTGTTGTTTTTAATCACCTCTGCCAGGAGGTATGCTATCATGATATGCTCCGCTCATGTTTTTTGCACCAACCTCTCAGATCTGTAGTTCATCTGCAACCACTTTCTGACATCTGTATTTCCACCTATGCTGATATAAACACATCTCTCTAACTTTTCAGCTCTGACCAAAATACTGACGCTTTCTTTCCGAGTTGTCACTGTTTAGAGCTTGTAGAGTTGTAGACGTGTACGGCACAGACCCTTCGGTCTAACTCGGCTATGCCGATCAGAAACCCTAAATTAATCTAGTCCCATTTGCCAGCATTTGGCCCATATCCCTCGAAACCCTTCCTATTTATGTACCTATCCAGATGCCTTTTAAATGTTGTAATTGTATCAGACTCCACCAGTTTTTCTGGCAGCTCATTTAATACATGCACAACCCTCTGTATGAAAAAAGGTGCACTTAGGTCCCCTTTATCTCTTTACCTTCTCATCTTAAGCCTTTGCCCTTTAAATTTGGGCTCCCCTACCCTGGAAGAAAGACCTTAGCTATCCATCTTATCCCGCCCCTCGTTATTTTATAAACCTCTATAACATCACCTCTCACTCTCGATCACTCCAGAGAAAATAGCCCCGGCCCATTCAATCCCTTGCTCAAACTCTCCAACCATGGCAACATCCTTGTAAATCTTTTCTGCATCTTTTCAAGTTTAACAACCTCTTTCCTATTGGAGGGAGGCCAGAATTGCACGCAATATTCCAATAGTGGCCTAACCAATATCCTGTACAACTGCAACATGATATCCCAACTCCTATACTCAATGCACTAACCAAAAAAGGGAAGCGTACCAAATGTCTTCTTCACTATCCTATCTACCTGCAACTCCACTTTTAAAGAACTGCGAAGTTGCACTCCAAGGTCTCTTTGATCAGCAACACTTCCCAGGACCTTATCATTAAGTGTATAAGTTCTGCCCTGACATACCTTACCAAAATGCAACACCTCACATTTATCTAAATTAAACTCCATCTGCTGTTCCTTGGCCCATCAACCTATCTGATCAAGGTCCCGTTGTACTCTGAGACCGCCTTCTTCACAGTCCACTACACCACCAATTTTGGTGTCATCCACAAATTTACTAACTTTTCCTCCTATATTCACATCCAAATCATTTATATAAATGACAAAACGCAGGGGCCCAGCACAATCCATGCAGCACGCCACTGGTCACAGGCCTCCAGTCTGAAAAACAACCCTCCACAATCACTCTCTGCCTCCTTCCTTAAAGCAAATTTTATAACCAAATAGCTAGTTCTCCCTGTAATCCATATGAACTAACCTTGCTATCCAGTCTCCCATGTGAAGCTTTTTTGAATGCCTTACTGAAGTCCATTTAAACAATATCCACATCCTATCTTCATCAATCTTCTTTGTCACTTCAAAAATTCAATCAAGTTCATGAGACACGAATTTCTACATGCAAAGCCATGTTGATTAAGTCTAATCTGTCCTTGGCTTTCCAATACATGCAGATCCCATCCTTCAGAATCCCCTCCAATAATGTACTAGCACTGATGTCAGACTCACTGGTCTACAGCTCCCTGTCTTTTCCTTACCATCTTTCTTAAATAATAGCACAGCATCGGCCACCTTCCCGTTTTCTGGCACCTCACCCATGGTTATCAGTTATACAAATATCTCAGCAAGGGGCTCAGCATTCACTTCTTTTTGTTTTTACAATATCAAATAGCTCTTCATTTATCTTACTGTTTATATATGGATTTTTTAGCTTTCATTTTAGTATTTATACTTCAAAAGGCTTCCATTTTCTTCAGTGTATCTTTACTTGTTGTCCAGATTTCTGAGGTTTAGCAAGGTAAGAATTATTTTTTAATGTTGTTTCAAGTTTGAGTTGTTTTTGTTGTTAACTTATCCTTCATCTTCACAAAAAAATTCTCTCTATGTCTAACTTATAATTTCTGCATAGTAGCTACATTTTCTATTATCGTTTAGACAAACTTATCTCTTTGTAAACAGTGTGACACATTCCAGCTCAATCCTTACTCTAGATTCATCCAGTGCAATCCTTCTAACTGCCATTGCTTTTGTCGTTTTGGTGTTCATTCTCAACCCACGGTCTAAACCTCTAGATTTTACTTGATTGGAGATGTTTGGACACCTCTTCTGATTCTAACCCTAACCCTATCACGTGGAATCAAGGGTTATGGGGATAAGGCAGGAACAGGATACTGATTGTGAATGATCAGCCATGATCATAATGAATGGTGGTGCTGGCTCGAAGGGCCGAATGGCCTACTCCTGCACCTATTGTTTATTGTCTATTGAGTACAGCTGTAACAGGTGTGTATAATTGCCTACAATTTTTATCCCAAAAGTATGTCAGCTTTTCTGAATACTTACATATAATAATGTTTCTTTAAAAAGTTAAGTTTCTTGTGCCTCTACATGTGGTGTATAAGTTGACCCAACATGCAAGGTGACCCAGTTTCTTCAGCTCCAAGAATCATATTTCTATATTTACTTGAAATATAAGTCAACTCTACCTTCATTCCAACCCATAACCTTTTCAGCATGAATCAATATATTTTCATTAGTAGTGAGCCTCAATATTTTACCATACAAATGGATGCCTGACTTACCAATACCTTATAACTAATTGCAAACTTTCCAGTAAATGATGCAGCCTGTGATACAAAGGTTTGTGGGAATAGATTCACCCAAAAAAGAGCAGACTTCACTTGGCAAATGACAAGGATTAAGTAAAAATGAAAAATTTAGACTATGGATTGAGTGTGAACACCAAAAAACAAAACCATTGGCAATTAGAAGGAATACATCAGCAGAAACTAGAGTGCGGATTGAAATGGAATCTGTCATACTGGAACAAGTAGATAATATTGTCTATTTAGGATAAATTACAACAGAAAATAGCAGATGTGATGAATTAGAAGGTTAGGGATAGCTTGAAATACGTTTTCTGAAGATGAAGGATATGTTAACAGCAAAAAAAATCTCAAGCTTGGAACAAGTTTAATAAAATCTAATAAGATGGAAAATTCTATTTTTCTTTGCAACCTCAGAAAATCAAACCCACATATTGCTTTACTTTTATATTCACTGAATAATCCAACGTCCATTTGTGGAAGGATTTTTCAAGGCTTCAAAGGATGACTTCTATGTTGACAATCTGACTTTTCTAAATTGTAATGTGCTTTTGAACAGGAAATAAGAATTAATGAGAAGGTTAGACATAGAAAGCACGCTTGAATTTTCACACGTGCATTTGCATTTTTTAAGTCTAATGTATTGATTCAGAACTCCCGCAGTGGATAAGAAGTTTCAGAATTTAGCCCCAGTGTTGATGAGGGAATAGCAATTCTTATCCAACACAAGATATTGTGGATTAGTGATATGTAATTTTACACTCCCTTTAATCCTGAATTACACAGCAGGTGAAATGTCTTCTGTGTAGAATGCTTTTCAGCTGACAGTTACAGTTCATCAGAGAGAATCTATCATCAATTGATATCTGTGAATGGCATTTGAAACTGATGAGAAATGAGTAACTGATTGCCATAACTCCTCTTTGCCCTGAGGTGGTATTGGGGTGGGGGCTGATACTTGTGCCTGAAGTAAGCTGTGCCTGCAGGTCAAGTTGTGTACTTCAAAGGGCCTATTAACATACTGTCACCCTTTAAAGCAGATGCATTCCTTTAAAATGGCATTTTGCTTGAACATGTGAAAGTTAGGATGAGGCCAGCTACACACTAAGCATTTAAAAGGGCAGATTTTAATTTAATGAGGCAGGTACTACAAAAAAAGGCAATTTTGATGAGCTGACATTAAATGCTAAAACAAACACAGAAAATGCCGGAAAATTTGAGCAGTTCTGGCAACATTTTTGGAGAGAGAAATAGAGTTAACGTTTCTTCACCTCATGAACAGATATGGCTGCACTATTACTCAGGCTAAAGGGTGTGACTGCCTCCTGGATCAGTGTGTTGCAACTCTTCCCTCTTCCTGATGACCCACAAAGTCTACACCTCAAGCTCCAGCTCAACAATTCTGAGCTGACATTCTCCTGCAGGCATTCCAATACAGGTGTGATTGCCTAAGATTAATTCCATGAATTTATACCAAGCTTTTGCACTATCATCTCGATACAACCTTATTTTATGTATTTACTGAATAGAAGTTGTAAGAAATTAAATCACTTGGTTTATTTTAGATGATTCTAAATTACACAATTTAGCTTATTAACTTAATGCAGTATTAGTTGTAGATTCTATTTTAGTTTATAGAGAGAAATAAATTTTTTAATCAGAAACAAATCACTAAAAATATTGCATTTACCCAGCCGAATTGGCATTAATGGAAAATGTTTTTTGAAATTCCCTTTTGTTATTGTAGCTTTATTCTTTGACCCTTTATGCTATCTTAATCTTAATTATTTATAAATTTTCAATCGTTTTGTTTGTTTTAAGACTTTAAAAACAGGGTAGTATTTATTTATGCTGCAACACTAGGGGGAGCACATGCTACATAAAGACAGTGGAAATGTTCTCAATTTTACGCAAATTACTATAAATGTTTAAAGGAAGAAAAAACATCTGCTTGGGTTGTACCTACCATGCTGGCGTGAGTCCATCAGATTTTGAAGATATAAGGAGCCTGTTAGCAGTTATTTATGTTGTACTTCCTAGATGACCATTGTTGGCTTCTTATGGTATTTTTTATCTCTAACTTATTGGGTGGGAGTTTTTTTTTCAGGTAGTTTGCTGCCTCAACAAATATTTGCTTTATCTTGGGTCTATGCAGTGATTAGTGGTAGAGGATATACCAGCATATAGTATTTGTACAGGAGGCATTATTCTCAGATCGCAAGATAGTTTGTTGCAGACAACATTAAGTCGAACTACTTGTGGCCCAGTGTAACTACTAGGACATTTAGGGAGCTGGTACAGATACATCTGATCCCACCTAAAACTGCACAGAATTCTTTATCTATGCACACAGGTTGTGTGTGACATCAGTAAAATAGATGGACACAACATAACATGAACATAAACCCCTTCAGAACCATTACCTTATACAAAACTTATCGAGATTCTTGCTACCTGCATTTTTCTATGCTTCGGCCATGATCAGATGTTACAGTGAGGACTTCTATTTGGCCCCATACTTAGTAGTTACCTACAACCATACAGAATTAGTGTTCATGTTTTGCAGTTTACTGCACTAATAAACTAGTCAGACAGTGAATTTTAGAGTTGTGCAGGTTCTGACAGTAATTATAACGTCTTAATGTCTGTTAGACACAGCACCAAATTATTTCAAGGTTTCACTTCTACATGACTTCTAAAGATGTATAAATAACTTGCTGAGCATTTTTGCTGATAGTTTTCTTCTTGTTTTCAGTTGTTAGTAAAGCTTTTTTTTCTCTTCGAGGATTTAGAGAAAAAAATGAACATGTCAGCAATGAGTAACACAGTATTCTCAACAGGATCATTCACAACCAGCAATTCAACATCCAATGGCTCATCCTCTTGTGATCCACTTGGATCCACCTATAATGCAGCTTTAATAGCAATTTACACCCTTGTGCTCGTGGGAGGTTCTACTGGTGCCATCATCATGACGTGGAAAATAAAAACCGACAGCAAATCTGTGACATCCACTGCCATGGTCAATCTGATATTGATGCACACATTCTTTCTCCTAACTGTGCCTTTCCGCATCTCTTATTACGTTCTTGCTGAATGGAAGTTTGGTGAAATGCTTTGTAGGCTGGTGAGTGCAATGATTCATGCTCACATGTACCTGTGCTTCGTGTTCTATGTGTCCATAGTTGTCATCAGAATGATTAGTTTCTTTCGAGAAAAGAAGACAATGGAGTTTTATCAACCTTGGCATGCTGGCGCTGTGAGCCTGGTCGTCTGGACATTGGTGTTTTTTGCTGTTTTCCCACTGTTTCTGGGTTTCTATGGTACTTCAAAGAACTATAACCAAAAGCAATGTTTTCAGTTCCAGGCTGAAATTGCAAAAGAATTTGTGAAATTTGTAAACCATCTTTCTGGCGCTATTGTACTATCGACAATCTGTGTTTTGCTTGCCATTCAGATATACATCATAATGAAATTAACGAACAAACATGCAGGCACCTTTCGCAAGCAGCAGCAATTTGGAGCTCAAACAAAAACGTTGCTATTTTTATTGATTGTGACTTTGTGTTTTTTACCATATCTTGGATTCAGATTGTTCTACATAAACCAAATTGTGATGTACCCATGTTCATTGACCTTACACACTGTTAATGAAATATTTTTAGCACTGACTGCAATGAGCTGTTTTGATGTACTTACCTTCCTCGTGGCAGCACATTGACAAATTGGCTACAAACACAGAGAATGCTGGAGGAACTCAATATGTCTAGCTGCATTTGTGGAGAGAGAATGAGAGAAAGAGACAGAGTTAACCTTTTCAATCCGGCATAACTGTTCTTCAGAAGTATAAAAATTAAGAAGGGGCTGACCAGATTTGAAATATTAACTCTGTTCTTCTCTTCACAGATGCTGTCAGACGTGCTGCGTTTCTCCATATGTTTGTTTCATATTTCCAGCATCTGCTGTATTTTTCTTTTATTCAAGAACTTTGTTACTTTTAATTTCACTTTAAGTCAGTATCAATCTTTGTGTACAGTAAAAGCACTGAAAACTACATTAGCATTTCTTAATACAGCAAGTTTTGTGATTATATGGTTTGCTACATGCAGACCTATTTAAAATAAGTGACAGAGATTGATTAGGTTCGCCATTTTCTTAAAATCATCCATTTGGTGTTGGCAGATGAGCTGCATGATAGATAACAAGAGATGATCCATGATGGAGTATTACTGTCTGGACATCTGCCCAATAATTCCCCAAAATGCCAGCAAGATTTCTACTACCATATAGCCTGCAGAAGTGATATTCTTGAGTAGCATTTCCCAAGTGACATCATTACCAGTTGCATTCACTCTCTTGCTGGGTGTAGTTACAGAAATAGTCCAGGTCCTGGAACAAGCCGAATACCCTACACACCATTAAAAAAAGCACTAATTAGTATTTGAAACAAATGTCAGGAAGGTAACATTTAGGTGACTATAATCATTGTATCATAAGGTTTTGGTTAGCAGTGGAAGGTCAATAAGTAATCCAGAATAAAAAATAACTTATTGTGCAAGTGTGAGAACAACTTACACACATGTAAATTGGAATCAAAGATTGTCAGTCAAAATTGTAGACAGAACTAGGATGCCTTTTAAAAGATGGTGATTCAGGAAGAATTCAGGTACATTCTAAATAAGGGGTGGTAGGTAGAACACACAATGGAGGTAGCTGCATGGTCGTACTGTCACTAGGTTAGTAATCCAGATGCCGAGACTAATGCATGGAAACATAGGCTACAATCAAACCACAGCTATGACAATACAGTCAATTGTTGTAAAAATTCATCTGGTTTGTGAATGACCTTAAGTGAAGGAGACCTGCTATCCTTACCTGGTCTGGCACATATGTGAGTCCAGATCCAAGCAATTCAGTTGACTCATAAATGTCCTCATGTGAAATGCTGCAGCAAAGTCAGTTGTATCAAACATCTATGACATCTAAGAAAAGGAACAAAACCGACATATCTCATGGCAGTAACTTAGGTCTAAGAAATGACAAAGGCAAGCCCAGCTCTACTGATCCTGCAAAACACTTCTAACATCATGGAATCATACCTTACAGTCAATATTAAAATATCACCATCATCAATCCTGGTATGTCCTGTTCCACTGGCGTGCAACATGCAATAGAAGGGGCTAAGTGATCTCACAGTCAGTGGATCAGACTTAAGCTCTGCAGTATTACCACATTCAGCTGTGAATGGTAATGGACCATTCAGCAACTAACAGGATGAGGAGGCTCCACAAATATCACTATCCTCAATGCCAGGAAGCTCAGAACCGCAGTGCAATAAGCAAGGCTGAAGTATTTGCACCCATCTTCAGCCAGAAGTGCTAAGTGGATGACCTATCGTGGCTTCCTTTTGAGAATCCCCAGTAGCACAGTCTTCAGCCATTTGTTTCAGTCCAAGTGATGTAAGGGATACTGAAATCATTATGGGCTTTAACATCATTCTGACAATAGTACTGAAGAGGGTGCTCCACAACCAGCTGCATCCTTAGACAAGCTGTTCCTGTACAACTACAACATTGACATGTACCAGGTAACAAGAAAGAGTGCCTAACTGTGTCCTGTCCATAAAAAGCAGGAAAAATCAACCTGGCTAATTACTAATCTATTAGTCCATGTTCACTTAAATGCAAAGTGATGGAAGGGATTGACAACAATGCTATCAAGTAGCACTTGTTCAGCAATAACCTGCGCACTGATGCTCAGTTTGGATTCTGAAAAGGCCACATAGCTCCTAGACTCATTACAGCCTTGGTCCTAACATGATAAAAACAACTGAACTCCAGAAGTGAGGTGAGGCTGATTGCCCTTGATATCTATACGGCATTAGACTGAGTATGGCAGCAAGTAGCCTTCACAAAACTGGAATAAGTGAGGACTGCAGATGCTGGAGATCAGAGCTGAAAATGTATTGCTGGAAAAGCGCAGCAGGTCAGGCATTGTAGAGGGAGGAAGAGAGCTTCTTCAAGGAAGGCATCCTTGCAAGAGGATTTGCAGTAGGAGAATCCTAGAAGATTTTAACCTACTGTCTCCTAGAAGATTTTAACCCACTGCAAATCCTCTTGCAAGGATGCCTTCCTTGAAGAAGCTCTCTTCCTCCCTCTACAATGCCTGACCTGCTGCGTTTTTCCAACAACACATTGGCTCCAGTTTTGTGAAGCTGAAAATCAGAGGGAAAACTTTATTGATTAAGAGCTATATCTAGCACAAAGGAAGATGGTTATGGTTTCTGAAGGTCAATCAGTTTCAGGAGTTCTTTGGGGTAGTGTCATCTGCCCAATCATTTTCACCTGCTACATCAATGGCCTTCCCTCCAGTGTAAGATGAGAAGTGGGATATGTAGTGATGATTGCACAATGTTCAGCACCATTCATGAATCCTCCAATACTGAGGTAGCGCATGTCCAAATGCAACAAGACCTAGAAAATACATAGACTTGGGTTGATCAGTAGCAAGTAATACACACTATGTACATGCTAGGCAATGATCAATAAGAAAGAATGTAGCTATATTCAATGGCATCATCATTACTGTATCTCGTACTATCAACATCCTGTGGGTTACCATTAACCAGAAACTGAATGACATGAATCATAGAAATGCTATGTCTACGAGATCATCAGAGGCTATTCTGCAACATGTAATTTATCTCCTGTTTCCAACGTTTGTCTACTGTCTACAAAATGCAATTCAGGAATGTGATAGAACTACTTGCTTGGATGGATGCAGCTCCAACAATGTTAAGAAACATCATGACATCAAGAACAAATAATCCTGCTTGACTGGCAACCCATCCAACATCTTCAATACTCACTGCCATTACCGTTGACAAAATGACAACAGTGTCTATAATACGCAAACCAATGGTTTCTATCATGTAGAAGAACAAAGGCTCACATTCATAGAGGCACCACCACCTCCAAAGCCCCTCTAAATCAGATACCACCCTGATCTGAAATTACACTTCCTTCCTTTGTTATTGCTGAGTCAAAATCCTGAATCTCCCTTCTCAACACTGTGGTTCTACATCAAGAACTATGCGGTTATGAAGGCAATTCACTATCATCTCCTCAAGAGGAGTGAGCTTTGCTAGAGATACATGTGTCCCATAAATATAAAAAAATATAATTAAGGATGTAGAGAGTAGAACAAAATAGGAAAAGGGCATGAATTATAGATGTCATGTTTATAATCAAAACAAGAACCAGGCTGAATATAGAAAGGTCAAAGGGGAAATGAAAAATGAAATATCAGAAGAAACAGGCTAACATAAAAAGGAATTCAGAAGTCCTCCTTAGGGATATAATTACAAAAAGGGCACCAAAAGGAGAAATGAGGCCTATTAGGTGGATTTACACATTGAACATGAGGGTGTAACATAACAGGTTTACGTAAGTTGATTCCATTATGAACATGGACATAAAGCAGAAATAAATGGAGGCAGTTGTATTCCTGATGTCAGCCAGCAGAAGTGACACAAATACAAGAGGATGGTAGATAAACTCAGGAGGTCTGGTTGCATCTGTGGAGAGAGAAACAGAGTTAACAAACACATTTGAATTGCTAACTCTGGTTCTCTCTCCATTGATGCTGCTAGTCCTTTTGAGTTTCTCCAGTATTCTCTGTCTATGTTTCGGTTTTCTAGCATCCACAGAATTTTGTCTTTAACCAAAAGCGACTCCATCCTTATGCACTCTGTGGAACCACATGGACTTAATTGTCAGCAAGAATTCTGCCAAGGAGATCCCTAGCCCCATAGGTTATAAATGCAGGACTTCCCAAATGGAAATGGAAGCCCTGCTCCTGATAGATTACTTACAGTGTGGAAACAGGCCCTTCGGCCTAACAAGTCCACACCGACCCGCTCCCACCCAGACCCATTCCCTTATGTTTACCCCTGCACCTAACACTACGGGCAATTTAGCATGGCCAATTCACCTGACCTGCACATTTTATTTTGGATTGTGTGAGGAAACCGGAGCAAACCCACACAGACACGGGGAGAATGTGCAAACTCCACACAGTCTGAGGCCGGAATTGAACCCGGGTCTCTGGCGCTGTGAGGCAGCAGTGCTAACCACTGTGCCGCCCATTGATAACTGACAGTCAATTGCTCCATTGCTGGCAATGCCACTGGGAGGGTAGTCCCTGCTGGTATTACACTTGGGCCTTCTCCAAAGTTTATTGTGGGTTCCTTGGAGAATGCTGACAGTGGGATGGGTGGAAGCCTTGAGGAAGAATCGAAGAAAAAACGTGGAGGGATTCAACAGTAGGCTAATATCTGCAGACTCCCTTCCTAATGCCAGGCCTCTCAATCAAACATTGTATACTGTTGACTAAGGGACCCAGAGAGAAAGCTGCATAAAGGGTTTGCTTGTCGGATTCCCCACAAGTAGATCATCTGCTTATTGCTGGTTGAATAACAAAAAGGACAGAACAAGGGCTTAATTAGGTATTAATTATTCAATTAAAGCCTTCAGCTGGTTGCCAGGATGAAGGGCTTTTGCCCGAAACATCGATTTTACTGCTCCTTGGATTCCTGATGAAGGGCTTTTGCCCGAAACATCGGTTTTACTGCTCCTCGGATGCTGCCTGAACTGCTGTGCTCTTCCAGCACCACTAATCTAGAATCTGGTTTCCAGCATCTGCAGTCATTGTTTTTATCTGCCAGCTAGGATGCCACCCAGCAAGCCTGTCAGCCCCAGACACTCAGGAATGAAGCAGCAGGTAGTGGTTTCAATGCTTGTACCCTCCTGCCCAGTCAAGTGTATTGATTGTGTGCCTTTAAAATGGAAGTTGAATGTTCTACAGGATTGTCCTCTATTTTCCAATCCTTTGAAGAGCACATTTGGCCTTAACTCCTCATGTGCAAAACCGTGGGAAGACAACTAATATGTGAATTGATTCAAATTGTTGCACTTCCTTTAAAAAATATCAGTAACATTTTGTCTTTACTCTGCCAGTTTGTTATTCTCTGATATTTTTAGTGCCTTAGTACATGGTGTATATAATATATAAAGGTGACCATTATGCATACCATTAAACTAATAGGAAGTTCAGAAGGGCTTATGCAAACCATGTGAAAAACAACTCCATGAATTTCATTGGATCACTAGAAAGTGAAGACAGAATACTGCCATTTATTTTCTGCTTGATTTCTGCCTCTCATCATTTTTAGACATGCTTTATCTACATTGGGAAGATCATGCTGATGCGGAAATTTGATAAATGTGCTGAGCCGCAGATCACAATGGTATCAAGATACAACCTTTTATTTGGAGTGACAACATCACATTCTGGTATTTTCAAACAAGTTCAGATTCTGAGCATTACCAGATAGTGACAAGTGTGTGGTGCTGGAAAAGCAGGTCAGGCAGCATCCGAGGAGTAGGAAAATCGACGTTTTGGCAAAAGCCTTTCATCATCAATAGTGCCAGATAGTGTCATTCTGAGCACTTCATGCAAATAGATTTTCTATTTTCTAATGTAGTTTTTCTTTGTGGTTGATTGACAATGTTGAGGGAGATAAAAGAAAAAAAATTAGAGTAAAAAAGCATTTCAAAAAGGAAGATTTGCATAACTGAATAAAAATTATTCTGAACTGACAATCATTAAAGCTGTATACATTATATCTGTGATAAAAATTACTGTTTCATGTGCAAATTATTTTTTAGCTTTCTTAAAAATTTTTGGTGTCAAATGATATATAACTAATGTTAATACATTTTATTGCCCTTACAGAAATTCATTGTAGGTACAACTGCATAACAAAAAAAGAGAATTACATCAGTAATATTACAACAAATGTCACGATAGAGCAGTGCCAACATTCAAAGCTAAACAGAATAAAGGGATTTGAAAGAAAAGAGTCTCTGATTTTTATGTTCCTTCCCTGGCATAGACATTAACATGGGTGCATAGTATAGCCATGTTTTCCATACACGTACTATACCAGGCATCAATGGTGAATTGGAGAGAATGGCAATAAAACAAAATATGGAGTTTTGGAAGCTCTTTGATCCAGGTTGTCACAGTCTGTTAGCACATATTTGGCCACCCTTAAAATCCTGCTATGTCAAAGAGTCATAGAAATGTATAGCATGGAAACAGACCCTTCGGTCCAACTTGTCCAGATATCCCAACCTAATCTAGTCTTGGCACTTAGCCCATATCCCTCTAAACCCTTTCTCTTCATATATCCATCCAGATGCCTTTTAAATGTAGCAATTGTACTAGCCTCCACCACTTCCTCTGGCAGCTCATTCCATACACATGCCACCCTCTGCGTGAAAATATTGCCCCTCAGGTCCTTTTTATATCTTTCCCCTCTCACCATAAACCAAGCCCTCTAGTTCTGGATTCTCCCGCCCCAAAGAAAAGACTTTGTCTATTTATCGTATTCACACCCCTCATGATTTTATAAACCTCTATGGGGTCATCCCTCAGCCTCCGACACAGCCCCAGTCCTTCTGCTCAGGAAATCTCCAGGCTGAGGAAACCATCTTTGCTGGGCCAAACTGCTCTTATTCAAAAGGAGTTCTGTCCAAAGCAGTGATGGCACCAACATTGCAACTATCAGCCAGGCAAAGTGGTATTATGTCCAGTGCTGACTGGAAAAAGGCAAATCTTTTGTGGGGTTTGGGAAATAGGCAATGTAACCAAACTAACCATTTGTGCCTGGCTACTTGCTGTTCCGGAGGTTTCAACTTCCTGTCCATGTGGAACCCTCGTTCTGACAGCTGCCTTTCAAAACCTTAGAAAAATTGTTTTCTTTCATCTGTTGATAATCTGTTACCTTATATTCTCTGACAATACCTCTTTTCGGGAGAAGTTCCGATCACAGAGTATAGAGTTTAAACCTATATTCTTGCCAAAATCTACAAATTCAATTAAGCTTGTGCTGGAGTTAACTAGATCAAGTGGTATACTGTGCTAACAGAGCCTTAAAAACATGAAATAAATAAGAGATGTTACTTATGAATTATCTGTAGTTTATATGGGCCACAGAAATGGTCATTGCAGTGTTTCAGGTAGACCTAAGAGGGGAATCACTGTCAGGAGCTTATGCATGTCTCCAATTCAAATCAGGAAACACACTCATGATGAGGTAGGCAGCCCATTTGCTCAGAGGCTGCTCAGTACCTGGCAGCACCAGGAGGTGGCAAAGTCAATATTTCAAATCCCTTCTTCAGGACTGGAATTGGGTGTAAGGGGAGCTGCAGATAAAGAGAGGGGTGGAGGGGGGTTTTGGATGGGGAGAAGGGCTGAGTGGTGAGTTAATGATAGGGTTAATGACAGGTAGAGGGTACAAATGGTTTGATCAATAGGAGGAATTAACCCATTTGGTAGCTGGATGGAAGGATCAGTCAGAGGAATGGAAGGGAAGGGGAGGGGTTGGAAAGGGAGTCAGGGGATGGGAAGGGAGGTTATTTGAAATTGAAGAACTCGGTGTTGAGTATTCTGGGTTGTAGGCTGTCCACGCAGAAGATGAGGTGCTGTTCCTCCAATTTGCGGTATAGTTTGCTGTGGCAATGGAGGATACCAAGGATGGTCATTTCGAAAAGGGAATGGGAAGGACAATTAAAATTGGCAGTGCCTGGAAGGTCACATTGAACAGTCCCTCTTCAGTACCTACACAGGCACTGTGCCCCAACCCTTTCACCATTATGTCAATGACTCCATCAGTGTTGCATTCTGCGCCCAGGCTGAACTGGAGCAGTTCACTGACTTCGCCCACAACTTCCACCCCATCCTTAAGTTCACTTGGTCTACCTCGAACACCTCCTTCCTCTTTCTTGACCTCTTCATTTCCATCTCCGGTGACAGTCCACAGATGAACGTTTACTATAAACTCACAGACTCCCATAACTACCTGGACTACACCTCCTCCCATTCAGTATCCTGCAAGAATTCCATTCCATTTTCCCAATTCCTTGGCCTCCATCGCATCTGCTCAGATGAGGAGACATTCCACTTCCAAGCATCCCAGATATTCACCTATTTTGAACAACATGCTTTTCCCTCCTCTGTCATCTAGACAGCCCTCCACTGGACCTCCTCTACTCCCCACTGCATGGCCCTAAATCACTCCCCCTCACATACTACCCCACGAGTCCCCCAAACCAATACATAATCCTTAAACACTTTTGCCAACTCCAACTTCCCCTCCCCACCCCTCTCTGCTTTCCACAAGGAACGTTCCTTTTGCCAATCCTTGGTTAGCGCCACTCACCCCATCAACTGCCCCAAACCCCAGGTACCTTCCCCTGAAACTGTAAAAGATGCAAAACCTGTCAACACACTACCCCCCATCACCTCCATCCAGGTCCTGAAACAGTCCTTCCAGGTGAGACAGAGGTTCACCTGCCTCTCCTCCTACCTAGTTTACTCTATCCAGTGCTCCTGATGTGGCCTTCTTTACATCGGTGAGACCAGACGTAAACTTAGGGCATTTCACCAAGCATCTCAGGCAGGCCTGCAGGAATAACCTGCATCCCAGTCTCCGCTCATCTTAATTCCCCTTCCCATTCCCTTTCCGACATGACCATCCTTGGCCTCCTCCATTGCTACAGCTAATTAGGTCATAAATTGGAAGAACAACACCTCATCTTCCACCTGGTCAACATACATTCCGGAGGACTCAACATTGAGTTGTCCAATTTCAAATAACCTCCCTTTCCATCTCCTGACTCCTTTTCCAGCCCTTCCTCCTCCCTTCCAGTCCTCTGACCAATCCTTCCTTCCAGCTACCAACCGGATTCATTCCTCCATCGACCAACCAGATCACACGCTCTACCTGTGCTCACCTACCCTTATCTTACCACTCAGCCCTTCTTCCCACCCAAAACCTTTCCCCCTACTTTATCTGCAGCTCCCCTTACACCCACTCTCAGTCCTGAAGAAGGGTTACACCTGAAATGTTGACTTCTCCACCTCCTGATGCTGCCTGGCTTGCTGTGGTCTTCCAGCCTCCTTCTTGAATACCTTGGATTCCAGCATCTGCAGTTGTTTTTTGTCTCCACTTTGTCTGTACCTCATAGCAGTCTGGTTAGGTTACTTAAATAAGTACAAAGTTAGGTACAAAAGTGTACATATTTCTCAATGATTCAACTGCCCTCACTTCTATACTGTTAGACATGCTTCCCACATTGGTTCATAGTGCAGTGAGCACAGGTGTATGGACAGATACTTATTGGGGGGGGGGGGAGGGGGGTGAATTGACAGCTCACTTCTGCGTTACAGGAAAATCAGCTGGAAGCCAAATTTCTCCTTCAAAGTCCAACCACAGCCAATATTGAAGATAGATGGACTAAATTGGTCAACAGTTTTGGGAGCAAATCTCATTCTTGGGGAATAGTCTGAATAATCAGCAGTCTCATCACTCACTGCCATGCCAGAGCTTAGCAGTGGACATTGTCAATACTTCAGGAAGTAGCCTGAGGAGGATCTTTGCTGTCCTAAGAAGGGAGGTCCCACAGTTCAGGAAGAGTGGTGAGGTACCGTAAGGCAATAGTGCAGAGGGAACGATCATATGAACATATGAGTTAGGAGCAGAAGTAGATTATTTGGCCTCGCAAGCCTGCCATTTAATAAATTCATAGCTCACTGATTATAACCTCAATTCCACATTCCTACCCATTCCCAATAACTTTTCACCCCCTTTCTTACTACCTCAATCTTAAAATTTTCAAAGAATTTGCTTCGAAATAGCTCTTGAGGAAGTGTTCCAAAGACTCACCACTCTTTGAGAGAGAAAAAAATTGTTTAATCTGGGATGACTCCTCATATTTAAGTCTGCATTTGTTGCCACCACAACTAAATGAGGCACACTCCTGATAAATGCGTATTCATTGCCAATAAGTAAACTGCTCACTGTGACTACAGACCTTGGAGATGATTATTACTTGTATTATTGAATCTATAGTGTTGCAGTGGCACAATCTCACTTTGTAAAATGCAGAATTGCCATCTAATACTGTAGAGTTTGTAATTACAGGATAGTGAGCTCAGAGACCAGCAGTTGCAGTCCTGTGAGAGGCAGGTAGGCCAGTCAGTGAGATGGCAAAGGTTGTGCCCAATGGGATGGTGTCTGCATTGCTAGCAGGACATCTGACAGTGGCCAGCAACAATAAGCCAATAAGAGGCAGCAACAATAGATGCTCTATTTCTGGGCTTCATCTCAGTGTGGTCTAGGTATACAGTGATGATATCAGTTGGTACAGTCTTCCTGCTCAAACGTGTTGGTAGGAGATACACTCTATTTTTAAATAGTGTCTCCTAAATTTAGATTCCCCGCAAAAGCAAACATCTAAACTGTCAAACCCCATAAGATCTTGTCATTTTCAATCAAATCCCTTCTTACCTTTTCAAATCCCAGTAAATACAAATCCAACTTGTCCAACCCTTCCTCATAAGATAACACATTCATCCATGTCTTAATCAAGAAGACCTTCTTTGAATTGCTTACACCACATTTGCATTCTTCCTTAAACAAGGAGACCATAGAAATTCAGGTCCAATCTCACCAGCACCTTGTATAACCGAAGCATAACTTTGCTACTTTGTGTTCAATTTCACTCGCCATAACTATAGCATTCTATTAGCTCTTTGAATTACTTACTCTACCTGCATACTAACGTTTTTGCAATTTATGCACTGGTACACCTAGATCCCTCTACATCTCATAGATCTGCTATCTCTTAAATTTTAAATAACATACTTTCCTAACTACGTCATTAGCAATTTAGTAACGATACTTTTGGTCTCCAAGTCGTATCTATAATTGTAAAATGTTGAGGTCACAGCATTGAACACTGTGGCACACCATTAATTATATTTTCCCAGCCAGAAAGATAGACATGCATGTTTACTCTCTATTTCTTAGAAGCAATGAAACCATTAGGCCCTTCAAACCTAATCCACCATTCAATATGATCCTAGCTGATCTTCAATCAAAATAACATATTCCCATTTTCTATCCA
>NC_057713.1:103163973-103197626 GCF_004010195.1 Chiloscyllium plagiosum | reverse complement strand
TGAGGACTGCAGATGCTAGAGATCAGAGCTGAAAATGTGTTGCTGGAAAAGCGCAGGTTAGGCAGCATCCAAGGAGCAGGAGAACCGACGTTTCGGGCATGGGCCCTTCTTCAGGAAGGAGGGTTCATGCCCGAAACGTTGATTCTCCTGCCCCTTGGATGCTGCCTGACCTGCTGCACTTTTCCAGCAACACACTGTTTCTTTAAGCCTGCTTTCAAAGTTTGGACTACTCTTTCCCCGAGACCATTGAATGATGAATGGTATGGAGTTGTTCTGACATATTAAATGCTATTTGACTTTAGGAAATAATCAAATTTGCAGCTGGTAAATGATGATCTGTTGTCTGTGACCAAAACCTGTGGGAGTCCGTGTAATGCAAAAGATGCTGTGAACTTTTCAACTGTCATCCCTTGTTTGACAGATGAACTCTGTGCATGTCCAAAAACTTTGAATGGGCATCCCCAATGACTAAAAATAAAGACCCCATGATGTAAAATCGAGTTGAGGGTTTACTGGGTATTTCACGAATATGGGGGAAAGCCGCTGGCAGTAATATTTGACCTTGTTGGTACTCTGGGCACTGCCCCAACAATACGGCTATATCGGTATCCAATCCTGGCCACCAGACGTAACGTCTCACCAACATCTTCATTTTCAAAACCCTGGTATGACCCTGGTGGAGTTCCACCAGTATCTGGATGTGACCTTTGCTCAGAACAAATCGTTCTTGCTCCCCATAATAATATACGATCCCCTATGGTGATCTGATTTTGCTGAGTCCAGAAAGGTTTCGATTCTGTTGTGTTGGCCTTTTTGTTACTCCATCACGGCCAGCTGTTTCAGTTTTGACAGGATAAGATCCTTCTCTGTCCACTGTCTAATATTGTCAGCGGTGACTAGAAGCGTGTCAAGAAAGTTTAAACCTAAAATGGACTGTTCTAGTGATGGCACAACTGCCCGTGAGAGGCAACTCAAGGCATTCACATTTGCCACTTGGCCTCCTGGATGGCATTCCAATTTGCCAGAATAAGAGCCCACCGCTGAAATCGACCTGAAGTTATGGATGGCATGGTCCTGTCTTCTTTAAGTAGCTCTAGCAAGGGTTTGTGATCCATTACTATTGCAAATTTATACCTGTAAAGGTAGTGGTGGAAATTTCTCATACCAAAGATGACTGCCAAACCTTTCTTCTCTATCTGGGCATATCTTTGATCGGCAACAGCCAAAGTCCGGGTAGTATATGGAATCAGGCATCCCTCTCTGCTAGGCCACCGGTGAGCAAACGCAACATCAATACTGCACCAGGAGGCACCACCACTCGCTTGAGATTGTAGTGTGCCAACACCTTAGACAACTATAGCTGCTTCTTCGCTTCTCTAAAGGCTACATCTTGGCTACAAGCCAATTTCCAAGGCTGACCCTTTTTCTATAGTAAATGTAAGGGTGCCAGGATGGAGGGCAGGTTACTTATGAATTTTTTGTAATAATTCACCAACCCAAGGAAAGACCTCAGTTCCAGGACAGGCATGGGGGCCAGGGCACCTTTGATCGCCCTCACTTTATCTTTCAATGGGTGCAACCTGATCTTGACAATTCTGTAGCCCAGGTAAGTTACTTGGGGTGTCTGGAACACACATTTTTCCCTCCCAAGGTATCCCCCTGCCTTGTTTAATCTCTGTGTCCAAGTTCTATAAATGCTCTTTATTTGTCGTTCTGATTATTAGCACATCCATTAAGCTAAATGGTGACCTGGGGTAGATTTGTAAAATGTTCTCCATTGTCCACTGGAAAAAGACACAGACAGATCATACCCCAACAGGCAGTCTCATAGATTGGTACAGACCTTTATGGGTATTAATTGTAGCATATTTCTGGGAATCCTCAGCCAATCACAATTGCAAGTACGCTAGGCTCATGTCCAGCTTTTTGAAGGACAGCCCTCCCCCCCACCAGTTTTACCTATAAGTCCTCTATGCGAGCAATTGGGTATTGTACAACTGCAAAAAGTGGTTTACCATTTGTTTGAAATCCCCATAAAGGCAAACTGAGCCATTAAGCTTCAAAATCGATATAACCAGGTGTTGTCCATTCCACGACCTGTATAGATTTGTTGATGTTGCTAAAAAATTTAACAATTCCAAACCAATGTGTGGGTGGACCATCCAGGGTGTGCACTCTGCTGGATACAGTCATATGAGTTCTCTAGACGGTTGGAGGAAGAACGCCTCATCTTCCGGCTAGGAACCCTCCAACCACAAGGGATGAACTCGGATTTCACCAGTTTCCTCATTTCCCCTCCCCCCACCCTGTCTCAGTCAAATCCATCAAATTCAGCACCGCCTTCCTAACCTGAGATCTTCTTCCCGACCTCTCCGCCCCCACCCCAGTCTGACCTATCACCCTCACCTTGACCTCTTTCCACCTATCACATTTCCGACGCCCCTCCCCCAAGTCCCTCCTCCCTACCTTTTATCTTAGCCTGCTGGACAAACTTTCCCCATTCCTGAAGAAGGGCTTATGCCCGAAACGTCGATTCTCCTGTTCCCTGGATGCTGCCTGACCTGCTGCGCTTTTCCAGCAACACATTTCCAGCTACAATCTCAAGGAACCATGAATCTGCACTTCAAGGTCTTTTTGTTCAGCAACACTTTCAGAACTTTACCATTAAATGTAAACATCCTGCCATGATTTGCCTTCCCAAAATGCAACACCTCATAAATTAAACTCTATTTGCCACTCCTTGGCTCGGTGGCCCATCTGATCAAGATCTTGCTCTACTCTGAGGTAACCTTTTTCACTGTCCACCACACCTCCAATTTTAGTGTCATCTGCAAACTTACTAAACATACTTCCTATGCTCACATCCAAATCATTTATATAAATCACAAAAAGCAGTGGACCCAGCACTGATCCTTGTGGCACACCACTGGTCACAGTCATCCAGTCTGAAAAGCTACCCTTCACCACTATCCTCTGTCTTCAAACTTTGAGCCAGTTCTGTATCCAAGTGGTTAGTTTTCCCTGTATTTATGTGATCTAACCTTGCTAACCAGTCTACCATGAGGAACCTTGTCAAACACCTTTTAGAAGTCCTTACTGAAGATCACATTCATGGCTCTGCCCTCATCAATCCTCTTCATTTCTTCTTCAAAAAACTCCATCAAGTTAGTAAGATATGATTTTCTGCACATAAAGCCATGTCGACTGTCCATAATCGGACCTTGCCTTTCCAAATGCAGGTAAATCCTGTCCCTCAGGATTCCCTCCAACAACTTGTCCACCACTGATGTCAGGCTCACCGGTCTATAGTTCCCTGGCTTTTCCTTACCATCTTTCTTAAATAGTGGCACCATGTTAGCCAACCTCCAGTTTTCCAGCACCTCACCTGTAAGGGGCCCAGCAATCTCTTCACTTGTTTCCCACAGAGTTTTAGGGTATACCCGATCAGTTCCTGGGATTTACCCATGTTTATGCATTTTAGGACATTCAGCACTTCCTCCTCTGTAATATGGACATTTTACAAGGTGTCGCTATTTATTGCACCATGTTCTGTAACTTCCATATACTTCTCCACAGTAAACACTGATGCAAAATACTCATTCAGTATCTCACCCATCTCCTGTGGTTCCACACATAGATTGACCTTGCTGATCTTTGGGGTGGGAGGTCTATTCTCTCCCTAGTTACCCTTTTGTCCTTAATGTCTTTAATACCCTTTTGATTCCTCTTCATCCTAATTGCCAAAGCTATTTTATGTTCCTTTTTTGCACTCTGGATTTCCCTTTTAAGTATACTCCTACTGCCTTTATACTCTTCTAGAAATTCACTCGATCCTTGCAGTCAATACCTGACATATACTTCCTTCTTTTTCTTGACTGAAGCCTCAATTTCTCCCATTATCCAGCATTCTCTCCACCTACCATCCTTGCCCTTCACCCTAATAGGAACGTCCTGTTTCCAGACTCTCCTTAGCTCAATTTTGAATGCTTCCCATTTTCCAGCTGTCCTTTATCTGCGAACATCCATCAGATATGTCCTAAGTGATGGATATATCGGAGGGCAATTACCTTCACTCAAGTGATGATCCCCAAGCTCAGTTTTGTTCTGGAGAACATGGTTACTTCCATTGGCATATCCTGTAACTCACAAGCTCCATCTGCCATATTTTCGAATGACAAAGTCAGTCTGTTTGAAATCTAGGTGGGCTTCAGCTAGTAGGGGCTTTTGCCGAGTCCCTCTCTCATCACCACTGAAATAACACCACGAAGACCACCATTATATCAACAAGTCATCCTTTATTTACAAGTGCATAGTATAAGGCACTGACCCAGCTAGCTCAGAGCCAGCTACTAGTGAGCAGAACCTCTGACACTCCTGTTTATATCTGTCAGCCAGGACTCCCTGACTAGACCAGATTAATAGCCCCAGTCAGAGAACTCATATTCTATGAGATTGGCCTGGCTGACCTCATCTGAAAAATGTGTTGCTGGAAAAGCGCAGCAGGTCAGGCAGCATCCAAGGAGCAGGAGAATCGACGTTTCGGGCATAAGCCCTTTTTCAGGAATGAGGAGGGTGTGCCAAACAGGATAAGATAATAGGTAGGGAGGAGGGACTTGGGGGAGGGGCGTTGGGAATGCGATAGGTGGAAGGAGGTTAGGGTGAGGGTGATAGGTCGGAGAGGGGGTGGGGGCGGAGAGGTCGGGAAGAAGATTGCAGGTCAAGAAGGCGGTGCTGAGTCCGAGGGTTGGGACTGAGATAAGGTGGGGGGAGGGGAAATGAGGAAGCTGGAGAAATCTGCATTCACCCTCTGTGGTTGGAGGGTTCCTAGGCGGAAGATGAGGCGCTCTTCCTCCAGGCGTCGTGTTGCCATGGTCTGGCGATGGAGGAGGCCAAGGACCTGCATGTCCTTGGCGGAGTGGGAGGGGGAGTTAAAGTGTTCAGCCATGGGGCAGTTGGGTTGGCTGGTGCGGGTGTCCCAGAGGTGTTCTCTGAGGCGTTCCGCAAGTAGGCGGCCTGTCTCCCCAATGTAGAGGAGGCCACATCGGGTGCAGCGGATGCAGTAAATGATGTGTGTGGATGTGCAGGTGAATTTGTGAATTTGCGCTTTTCCAGCAACACATTTTTCAGCTCTGATCTCCAGCATTTGCAGTCCTCACTTTCTCCTGGCTGACCTCATTCCAATCACTACACAGACCGTGTGGTATTTTAAAAAACACCAACCAGTGCATGACAATTGTCAAATCTTACAGTGTATTTTCACAATCTACCATTAAAAACTTGCATTTCTTATATTCATAATTTATTTCCAAATGTAAGATCCTAGTTTCAGAATGAAATATATCACATCCAAACATAAGGTGAAATGCTAGCATATTATAGTCACAATTTTCCAGAGGCTCCTTTACACAACAAGATTTCTAATGAGTCTTTTCTTACTACAGAACACTAAATGCAATTTCTCTTTTGAACTATCCCTCCAAATTGCTTATTCTACTTCCTTTTACCAGTTTTACATCCCTCTCCTCTGAATTCCTCTCAAGTTCCCCTTGCCATCCTAGTTTAACCTTCCCTGCAGCACTAGCAAATCTCCCTGTGTGAATGATAATCCCGACTCTGCTATGATTTATTCTGTCCATCTTGTACAGATCCCATCTGCTCCAGAGCTAATCCCAATTGTCTTAGAAATCTCCCTCCTACACTAGTTTTCTGGTCACATGTTAAATCTCTCAATTCTCTTCTTCTATTCTCATAGCAATTGGAACCAGAAGTAACACCAACATTATTATTTCGGAGGCCTTGTCTTTCATCCTCCTTTCTTGCTCCCTAAAATCTGCTCTCAGGACCTCGTTCTCCTTCATACCAAAGTAACTGGTACTGACGTGGACCACTACCTCTGGCTGTTCATCTCTCCCAGAAAGATGTTCTGCAACATCAGAAATGAAGTAAAATATTTTCTCACAGAGTTGTGAGCGTTTGGAACTGTCTATCTCAAAAGATGGTGGAGAGTCTTTTGAATATTTTTAAGCCAGAGTTAGATAGATTCTTGACAAACAACGAAATGAAAGTTCATCAGGGAAAGGTGGAAATGTGGAGTAATCACATCAACCTTGAACTTATTTAACAGTGGATCAGGGTTCAGGAGCTGAGTCTCCTACTTCAGCTCAAAAACCTCTTCTGAGGGACCTTTATTAGTTTTCTTCTGAGAGAACTTGATTATTAAGAAAGGACACTCCAGATTTTCTCACTACAAATAATTCTTCTCCTTTAACTTGCTTCTTCAACCACAATGTGAAATGTTTATTGTGGTTTTCTTCTATTTCCTGGACTTAGACAGGATGACTTGCATTCTGGGTAACTGGTGATTAAAATTATACTACCATGAATCATAGGAGGAACAACTCGGGTCTTAAATTCAACTCGCAGCTTTCTTCAACATTCCAGTTTCTAATGGTGTTACTCAATATCTGTGTCGTATCTTGAGAGCCCTTTTTCTACATTAAAGATACAGGTACTGTATTAATTGTAAAAATTGATTTGACGATATCAACGTTTTAATGAGGAGTATATGATTACATTTAACCACTTTGCACTTTAAACGTATTGGGGAGAATTAATAATTTAACTGGCTGATGTCTAGGCTGGCCACTGATGTATTCAGCCTGTGGCTTTGAGGCTTGATAGATAAAATTGTTGAAAATTTATTTGATTAAAAGAACTAAATTTGTGATTGCTGATTCACGAATTTATATGATTGTATGATTGTTACAGACAATTTGTGATTCTGTAAGTAATTAATAGGTGACACACTAATACTTTTGATTGTACAATCAGATTAGAAGAGTACAAAGATCTTGGAGAATTATGGATATGGGCAAAGTAAAGATGGGATTGTAAAGCTAAGGAGGGATTTGAAAATAAGGTTGAGGTATTTAAGAAAGAAGTTGCATGTATGGGAATCAATATTTGTGATTGGGAAACAGGACATGATGCAAGTTAAGAGAAGTTCCACACTGAATGATCTCATGTTTATGGAGGGTAGGAGGTAATTTAATTGGTTTGATTGGAAGCACCATTCACCGCTGAGACACAGGGTTCAGGTGCAAATTCCACTGTAGGGGCTTGGGCACAGAAATCTATGTTGGCTCTTCAGTAGCACATGTTCGGGGTGCCATCTTTCAGATTAAATTGAGCCCCATCTGCCTGCTTAGGTAGAAATAAAAGATTCTGTGGTACTATTTGATGAATGATAGAGGAGTTATTCCCAGAGTCCTAGCCAATATTTATCCCTCAATCAATATTCCTAAAAATCAGATTATTAAAAATCATTTATCATCATGTTAATGTTTGGGAGATTGCTGTGCAAATTGACTACTATATACATTATAATACTGACTACATTTCCAAGTACTTAACTGACAGTGAAATCATTTGACAAACCAATTGGGAGTGTGGTGGAATACATGTATCTGGTGGTAACAAAGATATGAATGAAGATTTTGGTGTCACATGAGTTGACTTAAAGTACAAGTTGGACAATATTACAAAAGTGGAAATAGGTTATCTTAATGGTGCAGTGAGAGTCATTTTGGAATAAAAGTTAACATCAAATTTGCAGATAGACCGCTTTAATCTCAGACAATTGACACAGAAAGAGATGGAGTAAAGGAATGATGGAACAGAGCTGAAAGTTGTGCCCCAGTCTTTTCAATAATTCATTGGAGAACATTTCTGCTCATCAAATACTCAATGTCAGATCAACAGTCTAATAATTTAGGAATAATGACGTTGAGAGAAACATGGTGAAGTATAGTTTGTTGTTATCAGCATGCAGAAAAAACTGACACTGTGCTTTCAGATGACATGAGTGAGGGTGAATGTATTGATTGGAAATAGGACCGGGTCAAGGATCAATCTTTAGGGATAGCAGAGGTAACAGTGTGAGAGCAGGGAGAGAAGTCAAAAGTTACAATAAAATAATAATGAAATCAGGTAAGATTCATCCAGCTGGATGACAGCAGAGCAGTACTGAAGGAAGATGGAGTGGGCCACATGTGTCAAAGAAGGATGAAATTGGCATGTTTATCTTTGCAACCATGTTATTTTGTTATTTCAATTAACAGCTGTGTCAGTCTAGTGGCTTGGGCAGAAACCTGATTGCATGAATTTAAACATAGTATTGTGGGAAAAATTGGGAAGTAGAAGTATGTTCAAGGACTTTGGAGAAGAAAGGGAGATTGAAATTGGGGATGGTAGCTTGCAAGGGTGGTGGGGACAAGGTTCAATTTTTTGAAAGGGATACCGATGGCAGATTTAATAGCTGAATACATAGAACTGTTAACAATATTGATTCATATGGGATCTAGGAGGTTAGGTGATCAGCAGTTTAGTGGAAATGGGTCTCATTGACAATATGACCTCAGAGAAATGAGAGGAAATACATGCAAATCTATACCAAGTTGTGAGTTCAGATTCATGACAAGGAAGAACAAAGAGGAGGTTTGAATCGACAGGTTGGTGGAAAGGAAGGATGTGGCAGAAGCAGCTGATCAAATGGTCTCAAAACGTCCATGAGCTAGTTTGCACTTAATATTTGAAGGGACATTGGAGAAGGGTGTAAGGAGACATTTTGCATTAGAGACAAGAACCTGGGGAGAAGGTATTTTTGCATTCCAGGATGGCCCTAGAATAATGAGCGGTTTTAATAGACAAGAGCAGGATCCATAGAATTTTATGTGTTCCAGCCAAATTTGACATGGATGGCTAAGCCATTTGCCTTTCATTCCCTTTCAAGTTTGTATCACTTACATGCATGTTGGAAGACAAGAAGGCCAAACTGGAGGAATGACCGATGATGGATGGGGATAGATAGTCGTGGTTTTACTGGGGATTAGACATCAGAGAGAGAACTGAGGATGTAGTTGAGCAAATCGTTAGCTGGAGAAATCTTGTCATGAATGAAGGGTCAAAGGCTAGACAGTTGAAATTTTACATGTTCACTATGAATTGAAGATTAGTTTCTTTCTGGGAGAAATGCAGAATAGAGTACAGCATAGTCTGGAAGTGTTAAGTGCTAGAAAGAAGTGATCAGAGATGACCTTGTCAGTAAATATGATGGGACAAGCAAGGTCATGTGATGTGGCAAAATCATATGAGGTAGCCACAGATATAGTTGACACAGAGGGAAAAATTCACTGTGAATATCAGGGGCAGTGAATTCAGAGGAAAGTGAACATTATTAGTTTGACTTTGCCCTTTTCCTCCTGAAATTGCACTCTGTTTTCAGCCAGCCCTTGTTAGCCCGATTGACATCATTCTCACAAATGACAATGAAGCAATATGTTTCTAGGATATTTACACCATCAGGGCCCAGACAGTTTATGTTTGTTGAAAATTATCACATGCAAAATCTTACAATGAGGGACAGTTTGCTCCGAGCTGCTTGCAACACCACGAAATCACCATTATCAGGAGACTCACACCCAAAGCAGGAGGATTGTGAACCCTAATATTGAGTGATAGAAAGAGAAACTAGGAAAATATGGGGGAAAAGGCTTGAAAGTTGAAAAGTTTTTATAGAAAGTTGAAAAGTGGAGGTGGATGGGTGTTTTGAGAGGGAGGAGGGGGTATTCCTAGAATGCAGCCAAAGAGAGGAATGTTGTAACAACACACATGGGTATAAGTGAGTCGAAGGCCAAGTTAGGCCATAGGCTGGGAATGAACAGTTTGTTGAAAACATTTTTACCTGTGATACATTTTTCTCTTGAAGGATTTGGAGAAAAAAAGATAACATATCAGCAATGAACAATACAACCAGCAATGACTCATCTTATTGTGATTCACTTGGATCCACCTATAATGCAGCTTTAATAGCAATTTACACCCTTGTACTCATGGGAGGTTCTACTGGTGCCATCATCATGACGTGGAAAATAAAAACCGACAGCAAATCTGTGACATCCACTGCCATGGTCAATCTTATATTGATGCACACGTTCTTTCTCCTAACTGTGCCTTTCCGAATCTCTTATTACATTCTTGATATGTGGATGTTTGGTTCAATATTTTGTGAGCTGGTTAGTGCAATGATTCATGCTCACATGTACCTGTGCTTCATGTTCTACGTGGCCATAATTGTCGTAAGGATGATCAGTTTCTTTCAAAAAAAGAAGACAATGGATTTTTACCAACCTTGGCATGCAGTTGCTGTGAGCCTCGTTCTCTGGGTCCTGGTGATTGTTGCTGTTTTCCCACTGTTTCTAACATATTTTGACAGCTCTGAAAAGGATGATAAATGTTTTCAATTCACAGTTACAAGTGCATCATCATATGTGAAGGTTATGAACTATCTTGCAGTTATTACTGTGTTAACAATTTTAGGTGTTTTACTTGCCATCCAGATGGGCATAATGGTACGATTGATGATCCGTTACCAAAATACTTTGCGCAACCAGCAAGAATTTGGAGCTCAAACAAAGACACTGTTATTTATATTAATTATGATTTGTTTTGTTCCTTATCTTGGATTCAGGCTGTTTTATGTAAGCCAAGAGCAATGTTCAAAAACCTTAAATATTATGAATGAAATATTTTTAGCTCTGACTTCAATGAGCTGTTTTGATGTGCTTGCTTTCCTAGTGGCTTCCCACTGAGAATTCAGCAATTTTCGACTTAATTTTGAGTCAGTATCAATTTTTGTGCATAATATAAGCATCATTCAGGTTTCCAATGTGTCTTAATTGTAGTTGATAAAAAGTTATATATTCATACACAGGGCACTGTTTTCCGCAAGCACAAGGTGCATGTTCAGGCAAACACTTTTGTTTTTTAAAACAAAAACATGGGAACAATATGATGAATTTTCCACTGAAACATCACAACTAATCTAAGTTGACTGGCCAACAATTCAGCACCCTTATCTCTTGCTGTATAAATTGTTGCTTCCTTTGAAATAGGTATTCTTGCATTAATGTCCTGGTGAGTGCAAGATGAAAATGCTTAAACAACATGTCTAGTCTTAACAATACTCAAGGCCTATTCTACCAGGTCATTACTTATAACTTAAGTACCTAAAGCAATATAATTAATGTAAAACAATGGTTTCTGTTACGAATGTGAATGCTGATGAACAGTTTCAGTGTGGACAGCGGTTTCATAGCAATGGATTCACTAATCTGTGAATCAATTCTATCAGATACCAGTTATTATTCAGATGTGAGTTGGAGTTTAGCTGAATCTTGCATGGGTTCAGAAGGCTTTGCATGTGAGCCCACAATCTAAATGATGCCAAATAGCAGCATAAAAAGAGCACTGCATTGTCAATGGAAATGTAATTTCTAAGTGTTAAACTGAGATTATTTTGGATATATTACTTTATGAAAGAATGGGAAGAGTTGGTGGGGGAAAATTGCTCAAATCCTGTCAATTTTCCTCAATCAGTACCATCCAATGATAGATTACTGGGAATACAGTATACTACCATTTATGAACTCTTGCTTTGTGCACATAACATGCCCAATATTCTAAACATTGGAAAAAATATTGTAATTTTTTGGGAGATGGTTTAAAGTCCAAATCTTTATATATTATGTACAAAATTTGCTGATTAACACATCGCTATCATTCTAATTAGTTCTTCACTTCTACATTAAAGTACTGATAACTCCTAAAGTGTTCATCTTCATAATGTGATTAGGCAAATTCCATTCCAGGTTTTGATACAGAAACATGAATTTAATTCAAACTTTTGATATAGGCAGTAAGGACTGTGAAAGAGGAAGATGTCAGCAAATGAGGAAGATAGTGGAGTGAACACTATTGCACAATATGCACCAACTGTTTTGAACAAAGCATGTCACTGTTCTTTATTAACCATTGATCATGTCTTGTCTCCTATGTTTCCTGCTAAAATTAAAGGCCTATGACACAAGAGAAATGGATAATCTAAATGGCAAAATTGATTGTTTCTTCTGCTGATCATAAGTTCCACGTCATTGTGGTTAAAGTAAAGGTGATGTCTTGATTGTATTTGCACATCTGTATCGATCAATAGACCAATACGTTGTGATAAACTATTATAAATTGAACATGATATTTCATCATTATCTGTAAAATGACTGATAATGCACTATGATAATGGAACAAGTCAACTGTAGATCAGAATAAGCAGTAATCACAGCTGCCCTTCTCTGAAAGACAATAAAAACCAGTTGAGTTTTGATAGAATTCTAAAAGTATTACGGAATAATTGTCTGGTGCAAATCATTGTATGATCAGATTTATTACGTTTATTTTCATAACTTGGAAGGATTTCAGTTCATAACCACAAAACAACTGGTCTAGGATCAATCACGATCATTCATATCCCATCTTTGGTCAACTGTCAGTTTATTAATAGGTAATACTCACAAAATGCAGTTTGCAATGGCATTCCATTATAGTCTGATTAGCTCTTCAATTGTCAAGTAGAAGTACAAAGAAAAGTAAACTCCCATTTGCTACATTCTCAGTGTTTTGATGACTTGACTAATTGAATTCCATAACAATAGGAACGTACGAACTGAGACACATAGGAAATTAGAGCAGGGTTAGAGCGCTCACCATTCATGGCTGATCATCCAACTCAGTATCCTGTTCCCAGTTTCCCTCCATACTTTTTGATCCCATTAGCTCTAGGAATTATATCTAACTCCTTGAAATCATTTGATGTTTTGACCTCAACCATTTTCTATGATAAAGAATTCCTCAAGGTCACCTCTTGATGAAAATATTTCTCCTCATCTCAGTTCTGAATCACTCACCCCACATCCTTAGACTATGACTTCCGATTCTGGACTTCCTGGCTATCAGGAATGTCCTTCCTGCATTTACCCGGTCTAGTCCAGTGAGACTGGTAATCTCATAGGGAGAATTCTCCAGGGAGAATTTTATAGCTTTCTACGAAATTAACCCCCATTCTTCTAAACTCCAGTGAATAAAGTCCTAACCAATCCAATCTCTCTTCAAATGTCAGTTCTGCCTCTTAATCCGTCTCTTAATCCTTTATTGCATACCCTCCATCGCTCAGATAAAGAAACCAAAACAGCACACAATACCCCAGATCTGGTCTCATCAAAGCCCTGTACAATTCCAGAAGAAATCTTTGCTCCTGTCTGAAGGCCAGCATACCATTTACCTTCTTCGCCATCTGCTGCACCTGCATATTTACTTTAAGCGACTGGTGTACAAGAACACCTAGGTCTTATTGTATCTCCCCCCCTTTTTTATCTATCACCATGCAGATGTTAAGCTGCCTTCCTGTTTTTGTGACAAGTGGATAACCTCACATTTATCAATTTAATACTCTACCTGTCAAGCAACTGCCCACTCATTCAACTTGTCCAAATCAAACTGAAGCATCTTTATGTCATCCTCTGCACAGCTCAGCCTCCCAATCAACTGTGTTGCTCTGCAAACTTGCAGACATCACATTCAGTTCCTTCAACTAAATTGTTAAAATATATTATAAATATCCGGAGTCCAAGCAGTGATCCCTGTGGTACCCCACTGGTCACTGGCTGCTACTTGGAAAATGGATTGTTTATTCCCACTCTTTGCTTCCTTTGTTTCAACCAGTTTTCTTTCCATGTCAGAACACTAACCCCAATCCCATGCACTTTATATTTACATGGTAATCATATATAAAACACAACCACTGGCTCCTCCTTTGCAACTCTGCTAGTTACATCCTCAAAAAATTCTGAAATATTTGTTAAACAGGATTTCCCTTTCATAAATACATGCTGACTCTGTCTGATCCTCTCAGTGTTTCCAGGTGTACTGCTATTAAATCATTTATAATAGACTCCATCATTCTCCCTAATAATGTCATGCTAACAGGTTTATAATTCAGTTTTCTCTGTAGCTCCTTTTTTAAATAGTGGAGTTAGTTAGCCTACAATCCATAAGAACTGTTCCAAAGTCTTGAAAGATGAACACCATGGTATCCACTATTTCTAATTTGGAGATGCCGGTGTTGGAGTGGGGTGTACAAAGTTAAAAATCATACAACACCAGGTTATAGTCCAACAGGTTTAATTGGAAGCACACTAACTTTCAGAGCGTCGCTCCTTCATCAGGTGATATTTCTAAGGCTACTTTTTTAAAATCTCTGGGATGTAGATTTTCAGGCCCTGGGGATTGTTTGGTCTCTGATCTCATCAATTTCCCAACATCACTTCCCTACTAGTACTAACTTCTTTCAGTTCATCCCTCTCACTAGACCCTGTGTTCTCCAACATTTTTTGGGACTAGTGTTCATCTTTTGTGAAAGGAGAACCAAAATATACATTTGTATTCACTAATATTTTTCTCTTCACAATTCTATATGTAGCAATCTTGAGGAACTGAATGGCCTATTCCTGCTCTATTTGCTGTCACCTCCATTGTGTTGTATAGTTAGACAGATTCCATTTTATGTATTGCAGCAGATACTTTAACAGTCCCAGTTCACTTAAACTTCAGTACTACAAGGGCGATAAAATTCAGATGCAAAAAATTCAGATGCATAACATAACATGGTGCATCCTTTATTTGCTATTTATTCTGCAGAAGTTCCCACAGCAGCTGTTCTGATGAGATACCATTGCAAGGTAGCTATTTTACTGGACAAATTATGCAAAGAAACAGGGTTGAATTTAATCTGTGGTATACTGCTCCCAACAACGTAACTAAACGTTGGTGCCACTTCCACATTTGAATCAGGAGCCAGAGTCCATGCAATTCAAATAAAGAATTAGGGTTGCCACCAAATCCATATGACTCAAGCTCTTACTGCACAATCTGGCAGATTTTGATGACCACTTTCCAGAGCGGTCACTGATATCGTTGATCAGCAACTTGTCTGCCTCCTGTATCAATGATTTCTTCTCTATGACCGCCCTTCATTAGTGGACTCCTGATCATCCTCTCACTCATCTGTGCCTGCTGCTAGCCTAGTCATATCACAAGGTTAAAAATCGAAAGAATAGCAGATGCTGTTAATCAGAAACAAAATGGAGGCTGCTGGAAAAGCTCAACAGGCCTCGCAGCATCGGGTCTGGTGACCCTTCCTCAGAATCCTTCACAGATGCTGCCAGACCTGCTGAGTTTTTCAGCAACCTCTGTTTTAGTATCACTATGTTGTTGATTAGCAATAGTTGTCCTTTATCACATCCTCTACTCCTGCACCTGAGGTTTTAGGAAAATCGGGTATATGAAACTAATAGGCTTTCCATGAAGTGAAGTGTGTGAAAAAAGCAGACAGTACTATGGGCATTTGTGTGTAACTGAGTTTTATCCATACAGTAGCAGAGTTGTGAGATTTTCTATCTATTGTCCACACCAAAACTCCAACAAACTCACATTTGTCTCACCCCACTGGGATCTGTACTTTGACTGCTACAAGTAAGTTCAGACCGACATATGCAAGACCCTCAAATTGCAACCCATCAGCTTCCATGCTCTCCCAACTTTGCCCAATCACTACTGCCCTTTCCAAGACAGCCGTATGGGCTTTCAATGTGGCTCTTGAGTGACCCCAACACTCTGGACCGTGTCACTATGCAAGCCTACTCATTGGCAAGTCAATGTCCTTTTCAAGTTCTACACCATTCATCACACTGCAATGATTTCATATTTTGTGTCATGCACAGACTTTGAATGGTTCTATGTAACTAAGACATAGACTGTTAATATATATCTGGAAAAGCAAGAGTTACAATATTGAGATCCTGGGGAATTTCATGACAAACTTCCTTTAATCTGAAAAATATCCATTATACAGTAATGGATAATGGATAACTATTACTCACCCAAATTTGAATTCATGTTGATACTGTCCCTTTCATTTCTCGAACTATAGCTTTGTTCACACATCGGTTGTGTGGCACTGCATGAAATACTTTTTGGAAGTCCATGTATATAATATCAACAGTCATTAAGTTCACCATCCCTCTCAATTAACTCTTCAAAAAACTCAAAGTTAGTTAAACATAATTTTCACTGAGCTTATCCCCAGCTCCATCAAGATTTCTTCTCTGGTCGTAGATAGTCCCATGTTATCTTTACAGTCTACATTAGATGCTTTGGTCCACCCTAGAAGATCTTTGAATGTCCCTACTTCAGATTTGATCTGCACTACTACCAATTGAGGAAGACACTTCCAAGCCCGAGGGTGCGTGACTGCAGGAGTCCACAGAGACCAGGAGAGTCAGGCTGTGTGGTAAGAAAGAATTTTGGGAAGCATGATCAGTGGTGAGTAGAAATTATGTAGAAAATTACCACATTTCTGTCAAAAAGTGTGCAACTTATTTGGTTTACCAATTTGGGAATTTAGCAATGTCAAATGTTTCAACATACAGTTATGATGATGTTTTTCTTGAAAAAGATCCTCTGAATAAAAAACCTAACTATAGCTTTTATATTAACTTTATTGGGAAAATGTAATTGATTTAACATCATTTTTTTTAAAGTCACAATCTTCAGGAATGCAACTTTATCTTTCAATGTGGTGTTAATGAACTTGCAATGGTAATAATATTGACTGAGAGTCATGCATGTCATTTTGGAACTGACACTGTCCAAAACCCTTATGATTTTGAAAATGTCGATTAAGTCTTCCCTTAGCTTTTCCTCACCAATGAAAACAGGCCCAATATCTGCAATCTACCGTCATAACTTTCTCATCCCTGAAATCATTCTTGTAAACCTCTTCTGTGCTCCCAAAGGATCTGTTGCCATGCTGTAAACCTCTGTAACTCTCCTATGTATTCACATCCTTTCGGAAATGTGGTACACAGAGGTGAAAACTAAAAAATGACTCATATACATTCAGAATAACCTCTTTGATCTTGGATTGTATAACCCAATCAAAAGTACCAATAATACTGCATGTGTTAGAACTTTTCCGTCTACCTGTCCTATTATGCCTATTGACTTAGGCACATTTAAACCCAGATATCTCAGCTCCTGTTAATCCTTTGAGTAGAATCTTTTATTTTGTACTGTCCCTTCACACTATCAAGATGTGACACTTCACAACTTGAAGAAGTGAATTTTATCTGCCGCTTACCTACCTACTCATCAATGAGTAAATGTCCTTTTCAAGCTCTACGCCATTCACCTCACAATTTACAATGCTTTCACATTTTGTGTCATCAAGACTTTGAATGATTCTCTGTAAACCAAGCATAGATTATTAATATATATCTGGAAAAGAAGGATCACAATCTTAACCCCTAGGGTCCTCCATTATAAACTTTCCTTTAACCTGAAAAACATCCTTTATGTAGTACTTTATGTTTTCTATTATTCACCCAAATTTATATTGACATTGCTACTATCCCTTTCATTTCATGAACTATAGCTTTGTTCACATGTCAGTTGTGTGCCATTGCATCAAACACTTTTCAGAAATCCATATCAACAGTATTATATTCATCAACCCTCTAAATTACCTCTTCAAAAAATTCAGATGTTAGTTAAATCTAATTTTCTCTTAAGAAATTAATGCTGACTCCCCTTAATAAACTGATATTTGTCCTTGTTATGATTAATTTAATATTTCTTAAAGTTTGACCATGAGAACCTTTTTCCACATATGGAGTCAGCAATTACGAGGGGGCATAGCTTTAAATTAAGGGGTGGTAGGTATAGGACAGATGTTAGGGGTAGATTCTTTACTCAGCGAATCGTGAGTTCATGGAATGCCCTGCCAGTAGCAGTGGTGGACTCTCCCTCTTTATGGGCATTTAAACGGGCATTGGATAGGCATATGGAGGATAGTGGGCTAGTGTAGGTTAGGTGGGCTTGGATCGGCGCAACATCGAGGGCCAAAGGGCCTGTACTGCGCTGTATTTTTCTATGTTCTATGTTCACTGAAATTAAACTGATTGGTCTTTAGTTGATGGGCTTACCCTTACACCCTTGTTTGAAAAAAGGCAAAACTAGTGATCTGACATCATCACAGAATCTAAGAAAGACTGAAAAACTATGACTACTGCCTTCACAATTTCCATTCTCATTTCCTTTTGCGCTGGTGCCTTGTCAACTTTAAGAAAAAATGGATCAGTGGTGCTGGAAGAGCACAGCAGTTCAGGCAGCATCCAACGAGCAGCAAAATCGACGTTTCGGGCAAAAGTCCTTCATCAGTGCTCTTCCAGCACCACTGATCCAGAATCTGGTTTCCAGCATCTGCAGTCATTGCTTTTACCTTTAAGAAAAAATGGTCTATCCAATATCTCTTTATCTATTTTGAACACTTCTAGGAGTGAATTCCCTGCTCTGGCTGGCATCTGCTTCCTGGATAAAGACAGGTGCAATGTATTCAATTAATACCTTAGCCGTGTTCTCTGTTTCTACGCATAATAGCATTTTTTGTCCCTAATGGACTCTACTGATCCCTTTACAACCTTTTTCATATTAATAAAGTCCCTTTAAATCTTTCTCCTCTCACCCTAAACCTAAGCCCTCTAGCTTTGGACTCCCGTATCCTTGGAAAAAGACCATGGCTATTCACCTTATCTATGCCCCTCAGCCTCTGACACTCCAGGGAATAAAATATCCCAGCCTATCCGGCCTCTCCTTATAACTCAAATGCTCCAGTCCCGGCAATATCCTTGTAAATTTTTTCGGCACGCATTCTAGTTTAACAACATCCTTCCCATAGCGGGGCGAGCAGAATTATATGCATTTGTTCCCTTTCCTTTGTTGTTTGGTTTCTTTTTCTTTCAGCCAACAGCACATCTGCTCTAGGAACATATTTTGTTTCTTTTCTTGCTCCATCTCTATTTCCCTTGGCCTGAAGACTAAGTTTTCTGTCACTCCAACCTCCACCCTATCCCAGACATTTTCTTTGTCCTTTCACCCACTGCTTGCTGGAAGTTGTTTATTTCTGACCTTACCTAGTTCTAATGGCAAGCCATAGATTACTGGGTACAGGCTGTCAATGTTTATAGAACACCATGGAATTGTCAAGGTGAATGAAAATGGCGAGAGGTTGTTAGAACTCTGCTGTAACCATGGACACTATATTAAAAACAGCTACTTTCAAACAAAGCTATGCCACGGGTGTCCTGATCATGTTACTAGCATCAGTTATATCCCATTCATCACCATCTCCAAGAATCCTCATCACTCATAGCTTTCAGTGTTGTGATATCAATTATTCCTTGGTGTGTTGAGGTTTCAACCTAAGACCGTAAGACATACGAGCAAAAGTGGGCCATTAAGCCCATTGAGGAGAAAGTGAGGACTGCAGCTGCTGGAGATCAGAGCTGAAAATGTGTTGCTGGAAAAGCGCAGCAGGTCAGGCAGCATCCAAGGAGTAGGAGAATCGACGTTTCGGGCATGAGCCCTTCTTCAAGAATGAGGCGCTCTTCCTTGTGTTGCTATGGTCTGGCGATGGAAGAATCCAAGGACCTGCAAGTCCTTAGTGGAGTGGGAGGGGGAGTTGAAGTGTTGAGCCACAGGGTGGTTGGGTTGGTTGGTCCGGGTGTCCCAGAGGTGTTCTCTGAAATGTTCCACAAGTAGGTGGCCTGTCTCCCCAATATAGAGGAGGCCACATCGGGTGCAGCGGATGCAATAAATGATGTGTGTGGAGGTGCAGGTGAATTTGTGGCGGATATGGAAGGATCCCTTGGGGCCTTGAAGGGAAGTAAGGGTGGGAGGTGTGGGCGCAAGTTTTGCATTTCTTGTGGTTGCAGGAGAAGGTGCCGGGAGTGGAGGTTAGGTTAGTGGGGGGGTGTGGACCTGACGAGGGATTCACGGAGGGAGTGGTCTTTTCGGAACGCTGATAGAGGAGGGGAGGGAAATATATCCCTGGTGATGGGGTCCGTTTGGAGGTGGCGGAAATGACGACGGATGATACGTTGTATATGGAGGTTGGTGGGGTGGTAGGTGAGAACCAGTGGGGTTCTGTCCTGGTGACGATTTGAGGGGCGGGGCTCAAGGGCGGAGGAGCGGGAAGTGGAGGAAATGCGGTGGAGGGCATCGTCGATCACGTCTGGGAGGAACATTGCGATCTTTGAAGGAGGCGGCCATCTGGGTTGTACGGTATTAGAACTGGTCCTCCTGGGAGCAGATGCGGCGGAGACGAAGGAATTGGGAATATGGGATGGCATTTTTACAGGAGGCAGGGTGGGAGTCGGTCGGGTTACAGTAAACGTCCGTGTTGATTCAGTCGCCCGAGATAGAAATGGAAAGGTCTAGG
This sequence comes from Chiloscyllium plagiosum, assembly GCF_004010195.1. Classification (NCBI taxonomy): domain Eukaryota; kingdom Metazoa; phylum Chordata; class Chondrichthyes; order Orectolobiformes; family Hemiscylliidae; genus Chiloscyllium; species Chiloscyllium plagiosum. The sequence goes on along the minus strand of NC_057713.1, from coordinate 103,177,402 downwards.
AACGGGAGGAAGGAGTCTGAGACAGTCCAGGTGAATTTGAGGTCGGGGTGGAAGGTGTTGGTAAAGTGGATGAACTGTTCAACCTCCTCGTGGGAGCACGAGGCAGTGCCAATACAGTCATTGATGTAGCAGAGGAAGAGGTTGGGGATGGTGCCAGTGTAGCTGCGGAAGATGGACTGTTCAGATTTTGATCACACAGTACTGCCCTTTGATGTGAAGGGCACTGCTTGTCACTGGCCACTCGGGTATTTTTCTCTTATGAGAGTTGGATCAGTGTGAGTGAGAGTGTGTGTGCACGTGCAAGGACTCTCCTCCTTGAAGGTGACTGTCCCTGGACTAGCTGCCCCACATCGAGAGAGAGGAAGGAAGGAAAAAAGAAGAAAGAAGGAAGAAAGAGGAGGAGGAGGCAGAAGCAGAAAGAGGTGAGAGCTTTTGAGCCTGGGGCCTACTTTTGGAGCTGCGGCCTGGGCCTCACCCAGCTCAAGGGAGTGTTGCTGCTGACCTGGGGCCCACTCCCACTGCTGGTCTCTGGGACCCTGCCCGGGCCTGCCTCACTGCTGCTGCCTGGGACTTGCCTTGGGGCCCCTCCCAGGACTTCCACCACTGCCGCTGTTATTAGAGGCCCACCTCCACTGCTGCTGCCTGGGACTCAGTTTTGGGGCTGCCTGGGGCTTGCCTTGGGGACCCTCCCCAACAGGTCTGCCCCCACCGCTGCGACCAAGGGCCTGCCTTGGACTTACCAGAGGCCTGCCTCCACTGCTGCTGTTGCCCAAGGCCTGCCTCCACCACCGCTGCCTGGGACCCGCCTTGGGCCCCTCCCCACAACCTCCACCATTGCTGCTGCCTGGGATTCAATTTTGGGGCTGCCTAGGACTTGCCTGAGGCCCGCCTCCACCACCGCTGCCTGGGACCTGCCTTGTCCCCTCCCCAGGACCTCCACCACTGTCACTGCTGGAGGCCCACCTCCACTGCTGCTGCCTGGGACTTACAGTCATAGTCATAGAGATATACAGCACAGAAACAGACCCTTCAGTCCAACTCGTCCATGCTGACCAGATATCCCAACCCAATCTAGTCCCAACTACGAGCACCTGGCCCATATCGCTCCAAATTTGCGTCAGGAATCCCAAATAACCACTCAAAGACAACTACATGCCCACGAAGTCAACCTTTATTTTTAAATCAACTTGTTCAGTTCTTTGGGGACATTCCCCAACAGGTCTACCCCCCACCGCTGCGACCAAGGGCCTACCTGGGACTCGCCCGAGGCCTGCCTCCACCGCTGCTGTTGCCTGAGGCCGGTCTCCACCGTCGCTGGCTGGGTCTCGCCTCGGGTGACTGGCCTTGGGCACATTCCCAGGACTTCCGCCACTGCTGCTGCCAAGGCCCATCTCCACCGCTGCTGCCTAGGGCACTCCAGCAGCAGAGTATGGCGAGCCCGAAGGTCGCGGGGCCCAGCCGCACCTACGCCGGGGTAGCCGCTGTCTTAGACTCGGCTGCTCCAACCCCAGCTGCAACAACGACCCCCTTCAGGCACTTAACTAAACGCCTGGGGGAGGGAGTTGGGGAGGGGGAGGGGGAGGGGGAGGGTGACCGAGGGCGACCTCCCAGAGGAGGGTTTGGGATCGGTGGCAGACAACGTGGACTCTGTCTGCAGTGACATTTTTGAGTCCCAGGTGCCCCCCACCGATCTCCCCCTCATCCCCCTCGAGGAACTTTGGGAATTTGTTGAGGAAACTGAGTCGCCGGGATAGAGCCCAACTGGTGCTCGACCGTTGGACCTCCTTTGAAAGAGTCTACTGGTCGGCCCAAGCTGCTCGCCAGGTGCCTGGGCTCAATGTGAATGAGCGAAAGCGAGTCAGGAACTTCCTGGGGGCACTCCTGGTAAGGGCGAGGGACTTCTGTGCCCCTCCCTTGTCCTCCCAGTAAATGTGTGTGTATATATAGGTTTCTAACTGCACTGGTGGTGGTTGCACAACGCTTCCGACATGGAGACAACTATAGACAGGCTCAACATCAACGTCAGCAAGGAGTCAACGCAGATTCCAGACCCCCTCGGTCCTCCGGGACGGGAGGTATGCGGTGTGCTTCCTGCAAGAAACCCACACTACCCCGGGAGACAAAGCCACCTGGCTCCTGGAGTGGCGATGGGGGGGTCTACATGAGTTACCTCACCCGCAGATCTGGCATGGTGGCTATCTTGTTGGCCCTGCATTTTCAGCCAGAGATCTTGGGGGTCAGGGAGCCTGTGCCAGGCCGTTTGCTTCACCTGACGGTTTGGCTGAGGGGGGCGCGGTGCTTCACTTGGTGAATGTCTACGCTCCCCAGGCCAGGCTGAGGCAAGCGAGCTTTTTCGGAGAAGTGTCCGCTCACTTCGCCTCCATTGACGAGAACCAGTGCGTCGTCCTCGGGGGAGATTTTAACTGCGTCCGAGGGCAGGGACCACGGCAATGCCCGCACCGGTTGGGCATCAGGGAGGAGGTTGGGAGACTTGGTCAAGTCCTTCGACCTGGTGGACGTCTGGCGGAATCTCCATCCCGACTCCATCGCCTTCACCTTCGTGAGGCCTGGGGTCGGAGCGTCCAGAATCGACCACCTGTACGTTTTGCGGGCGTACGCCTCCTGTTTTCCTAAGGCCTCCAAGTGGCAGGTGTCGTGCACGGACCATCATCTGGTGTGGGCGGAACTCCTTCCGTTCAGCGCCAGGCTCAGCTCCGCATACTGGCACTTTAACAACTTGCTGCTGGAGGACGAGCAGTTCCGGGACTCGTTTCATCGTTTCTGGGCCGGCTGGAGAAGGAAGCGGGGAAGCTTCCCCTCCCTGAGGCTATGGTGGGATGTGGGCAAGGCTCACGCCCATGTCTTCTGTCAGGAGTACGCGAAGGGGTTGACAAAGAGGCGGAAATCCAGGATCGGGGAGTTGAAGAGGGAAATGCTCGACCTGGAGTCACGCCTCGGTCAGCCCTGCGTGGGGCGTACGAAGAGAAGAAGGCCGCGCTCCGGGACTTGTACGTGAGGTCACGGATCCAGATCTTCCAGGACCTGGACGGCAGCTCCCCCTTCTTCTACTCGCTGGAAAAAAGGCGTGGCACTCGTCAGCAGCTCCTTGTGCTGCTGGCTGACGACGGGTCCCTCTATTACACGGCTCTGTTCTCTCCGGATCTGTCCAGCGAGGATGCTCGCAGAGTTCTGTGGGAGGACTGCCGCAGCTCAGCCCGGAGGAAGCCGGAAGGCACGACACTCCCGTCACTTTAGTGGAGCTGACCGGTGCCCTTGACTGGCTCTCGAGGGGCAAGTCCCCGGGGCTGGACAGGCTGACTGTGGAGTTCTTCAGGGCGTTCTGTGCGTAGTCGCTCCCCAGGACATCCCAGGTACTGGGGGAGTGTCTAAATGCAGGAGAGCTGCCTCTTTCTTGGCGCAGGGCGGTCATCGTCCTGCTGCCAAAGAAGGGGGACATTCGTTCTTTGAAGAACTGGCGTCCGGTCTCCCTCCTCAGCATGGACTACAAAATCTTCGCCAGGGTGTTGTCTTCTCGCCTGGCCTCCGTGCTGGCCCACATGATTCACCCGGACCAGTCCTACACGGTCCCGGGCCGGAGGATACACGATAACGTCCACCTGGTCCGGGACCTGATCCATTTCTGTCGACGGGCTGGTCTGCCGAGCGCCTTCCTGTCTCTTGACCAGGAGAAGGCGTTCGACAGGGTCGATCACGAGTACCTGCTCGGGACTCTGTGGGCATTCGAGTTCGGGACGCAGTTCGTCGCCCGGATCCGACTTTTGTACGCCGCCGCAGAGTGTCTGGTTAAAGTTAACGGGTCTCTGACGGCGTCCCTTCACTTCGGGAGAGGAGTACGTCAAGGTTGCCCCCTGTCCAGCCAGCTGTATTCCCTGTGCGTGGAGCCTTTCCTGCGCCTCTTGCGGAGGAGGCTGTCGGGGCTGGTTCCGCGCGGCGCGGGCAAGGGGGTGGTCCTCTCGGCCTACGCCGATGACGTGCTCCTCACTTTCACCAACCCGGCTGACCTGGGGAGGATGCGCGAGTGCCAGGCCGTGTACTCGGCAGCATTTTCCGCCAGGATCAACTGGGCCAAATGTTCCGGACTACTGGTCTGTCCGTGACGGGTGGACTTTCTGCCGGAGGAGTTACAGGAGTTCAGCTGGAGTACCACCCATCTCCTCTACCTGGGGGTCTACCTCAGCCCGGCTGAGGAATCCTGGCCGGCCAACTGACAGGAGCTGGAGGCCAAAGTCTTGGCTCGCCTAGGCCGCTGGACAGGACTGCTCCGAGTGCTATCTTACAGGAGTCGAGTGCTGGTCATAAACCAGCTAGTGGCCGCCATGCTGTGGTACCAGCTAGTCACTTTGGTCCCTCCTCCTGGCTTTGTCGCTGACATCCAGACAACGTTGGTCGACTTCTTCTGGGACAAAAAGATGCACCGGGTCGCTGTGCAGGTTCTGAGTCTCCCTATTGAGGAGGGTGGTCAGTCACTGGTGTGCGTCCGCACCCAGGTCGCGACATTCCGCCTTCAGACCTTGCAGCGATACCTTTACGTCGAGCCTCCTCCTAGGTGGTGCGCCCTGGCGACGTATTTTTTTCCGCCAGGTGCGTAGCCTCAACTAAGACACGCAGCTCCTGTTCGTTGACCGTGACTGTTTGGAGGTCGCCCTCAAGACGCTGCCCGTCTTTTACCAGGACCTGATCACTGTCTGGAACATGGTCGATTCGCACCGCGCCTACCCTCCGGCAGGAGTAGCGGCTGTCGTCAGGGAGCCGTTGCTCAGGAATCCACACCTCCGTACTTGAGCGGGTTTGAGTGGCTGTCGGAGGGGAGAGCCGTGGCGGCGAGGGCTACCATGGTCAGGGACGTGCTGGGTGCCTGGGCTGGACACTGCCACAGGACATAACGAGCAGGGCAGCAGTAGACGTCCGGTACGTGGCCACCGCCATCCGCCTTAAAACGGCGGTGCTCGGACCCAACGTAGTGCACCAGTTGGAGGACGCTCAGGTGTGTGGTGGGATCCTGTCCGCGCTCATCCCAGCCCGGACGGAATTTCACATTGGCCCCAAGGTTCTGTACTTCCCACGGGAGCCTGTGTCCCACAATCTGAGCCGCCTCCAGAATTTTCATTTTGACCCTTTTTAAGGATGTAAAAAGGCGGGCCCTGTTTAGACTGCTGCTGCACACCGTCCATCTCTTCTCCCTCATCCACTGTCCGGACACGCCTTGGCGTGCCCATTTGCCACCGGGCGGTGGGGATCCCCAGTGGAGGGCTCCCTACGTGGGAGTCCTCCCCCTTTCTCTCGGGAATCTGGGTGGAGGGTGCTGCACACAGTGGTCCCCTGCAACTGCAGATTGCAGTGGTTCACTGACTCCCAGCCCAACTGCTTGTTCTGTGGAGTCTGTGGACTACGTGTATATTGGGTGTGGGCATTTGCACTCCCTTTTTTGATTTTCTCGAAAACCACCTCCTCTACTTTTGGTTGCACTTCAGTCCCATGCTCCTGACCTTCGGGCACCTGGTACAGAGGAGGGAGGGCAGGTCTGAAGACCTCCTCGTGGGTCTGCTCCTGGGCCTGGCCAAATTGGTCATAACTAGGTCCAGGCAGCGGGCCGAGGGGGTCGTTAGGGCCGACTGCCTGCCCCTCTTCCGCGGATACGTTAGGGCCCGGGTGTCCTTGGAGAAGGAGCACGCGGTGTCCACCAACACCCTGGAGTTGTTCAGGGAGAGGTGGGCGCCACAGGGAGTGGAGTGCATTATTTCCCCCTCCAACTCTATTTTGATTTAGTCCCTACCCTCCCCTTCACTGTTTTGATCACACAGCACTGCCCTTTGATGTGCAGGGCAGTGCTTGTCACTGGCCACTTGGGTGTTTTCCTATCTTCCTGGTGGTGGAAATTGAATAAAGATTTGTGCACTTTGTGTCTCTCACTGTGTCTCACACCTGCACACGCACAACATGGGTGCTGGGCAAAAAATAAGCACTACCGCAGTTAGGCGGTAGTGTGGGGGTTTGAAGAAAAAAAGAAAAACAGGAATGTTCCTGCACACACACAACAGAGTGAAAAAAAATAAACAGGAGGGTCAGAGGTTCTGAAAAAGAAAAAAAAACAGGAGTATAGCCCGGGTGTCCTTGGAGAAGGAGCATGCGGTGTCTACCACCACCCTGGAGTTGTTCAGGGAGAAGTGGGCGCCGCAGGGAGTGGAGTGCATTATTTCCCCCTCCAACTCTATTTTGATTTAGTCCCTGCCCTCCCCTTCACTGTTTTGATCACACAGTATTGCCCTTTGATGTGAAGGGCACTGCTTGTCACAGGCCACTCAGGTGTTTTCCCTTTTGAGAGTTGGATCAGTCTGAGGGTGTGTGCGCGCACGTGCAAGGACTCTCCTCCTTGAAGGGGACTGTCCCTGGACTAGCTGCCCTACACCCAGAGAGCTGAAGGAAGAAAGAAGAAGGAAGAAGAGGAGGCAGCAGAAGCAGAAGAAGGTGAGAGCTTTTGAGTCTGGGGCCTACTTTTAGAGCTGCAGCCTGGGCCTCACCCAGGTCAAGGGAGTGTCGCTGCTGACCTGGGGCCCACTCCCACTGCTGGTCTCTGGGACCCCGCCCAGACCTGCCTCAGCTGTTGCTCCTTGGGGCCTGCTTCACTGCTGCTGCCTGTGACTTGCCTTGGGGCCCCTCCTAGGAGCTCCACCACTGCCGCTGTTATTAGAGGCCCACCTCCACTGCTGCTGCCTGGGACTCAGTTTTGGGCTGCCTGGGACTTGCCCTGGGGACCCTCCCCAACAGGTCTGCCCCCACCGCTGTGACCAAGGGCCTGCCTAGGACTTACCAGAGGCCTGCCTCCACTGCTGCTGTTGCCTGAGGCCTGCCTCCACCACCGCTGCCTGGGACCCGCCTTGGGCCCCTCCCCACAACCTCCACCACTGCTGCTGCCTGGGACTTGCCTTGGGGACCCTCCCCAAAAGGTCTGCCCCCACCACCTCGACCGAGGGTCTACCTGGGACTCGCCCGAGGCCTGCCTCCACCGCTGCTGTTGCCGGAGGCTGGTCTCCACCGTTGCTGCCTGGGACCCGCCCTGGGTGACTCGCCTTGGGCACCTCCCCAGGACTTCCGCCATTGCTGCTGCCAAGGCCCATCTCCACCGCTGCTGCCTGGGGCACTCCAACATCCAGCAGCAGAGTATGGCGAGCCCGAAGGTCGCGGGGCCCAGCCGCACCTACACCGGGGTAGCCGCTGCCTTAGACTTGGCTGCTCCAACCCCAGCTGCAACCACGACCCCCTTCAGGCACTTAACTAAAGACCTGGGGTAAAGGCCTATCCCCAACCCAATATGACCATCGAGGCCTGCAGAAAGGCCATGGCTAGTGTGGTCGGCCTACTGGCCATCGTCGCTGCGGCCCGGATGTACGGGAAGGCCGTCGTTTTTCCTAAGACTGAGCAGGCGGTCCACCTGGCCGTGGAGAGGGGGCTCACTGTGGGCGGGACACATTTGCCCGTAGACCCTCTGGAGGTTACGGTCCAGAGGGTCGTGATCTCCAATGTCCCCCCCTTCATTGCCAGCGAGCTCCTTCTCCCCCACCTCACCACCCTAGGGGAGATCCGGAGGGGTGTCCAACCGCTCCTGCTCAGTCTTAGGACCACGCCCTCCGACACATATACTCCTTCCGACGCCAGGTGTTCATTTGCCTGGCCCGGGAGGAGGTCACCGAGGGATCTTTCACCCTCCTCCATGAGGGCGCGGCCTACCGCGCCTCCTGGACGACGGACGGTGCCACCTGTGCCGCGAGGTGGGGCACATAAGAAAAAACTGCCCCATCCAGAAGGCTGCCCAGCCGACGCCAACAGCTGATGGTGGTGCCGCCGCACCCACTCCCCCTCCCCCGAAGTCAACACCACAAGCCCCGGCACCGGGGGCTAAGCCGGAGGCTTTCAATGCTCCAGCATCTGGCAGGGAGGGAGGTGAGCGTCCGGCCGGCCAGAAGGCGCTCAAGAAGACGTGACGCGTCAGGCCCGCCCACAGGGAGACCACCATATCCCCTTCCCCGACACCTAGCCCACGACCTGTTCCGCCACGGCACGACAATGCCCCTGCAGCAGTGCCAACGTTGCCCCGGCGTGGGAACCCTGGCCCCACTGACCCCACATCCACCCCCCCATCTTGATAGAGAAACCCCTGGGGCTACAACACCTGCCCCTGGCACTGCAACACCTGGCCCGGGGACCCCCCGAGCCCCGCCCCACCCCGCACACCCTGGCACTAACCTGGGGGGAACCACCACTGCCCCACCTCCTGCAGCGACCTTGTCTCTGGGCCCCGGAGAGGGAACTGGGACCCTGCCTTGCCCCACCTGCCATCACCTGATAAACCAGGAGCGGGGCAGAAAGTGACATGATGGACCCTCCACACCCTGGCCACGCCCCCTGTCTTCCCCCAGCCAATCGTATTCTGGGAAAGGCTGGGGGGAGGGACCTCAGGCCCCATGACCACCAAGGCGGGCGGGGAGGGGAAGGCCCAAACATTCACCCCTGTCTCTCTGGGGAAGAGGCGTCGGCCCTTGGAGGGGAGAGATACTCCACCAGGGTGCTGGCGGTGCTGCCCCTCTCCAGGGGAAGAGCCTACGGTGCCTCTTGACTGTCCAGCACCGCGGCGCGAACTACCTAAAACCCCCAGGGGCTACAGCAGGGCCTCCTGCTGCCACAACTCCTCCGGCCCCTGGGGAGGACTTTAATAACCACACGGGCCGTGGTGCGGGCGATGACGGAGGATCCTCTGCTGGGTCGTCGAGCGGTGGAGGGGAGGAAGGTGTTATCCTCGCTCCTCCCTCCCAGACTGTTTTTCCAGGGGCCCTGGCCCTGGGGGAGGACCTTTTCCCCGAGGAGCCGGGCATCCAGGTGTCAGGAGAGGAGCGGGGCCCCGAGCCTCTGCCGCCCGACGACCCGAACCCGGGCGTTCCAGGAAGGGGTGCGCTGAGGAAGGTACCGCCGGTGACCCTGGTGGTGGGGTCGCCGGGGAGTTTGAGGCCAGTTGGCGGCGTCGAACCAGCCCCCATCCTCTCGGTGGGGGAGGGGTCGATGACCGAGCGCAATCTCCCGGAGTAGGGTTCGGGATCCGTGGCGGACGCCGGGGACAACGTGGACTCTATCTGCCGCGACATTTTCGAGTCCCAGGTGCCCCCCACCGATCTCCCCCTCATCCCCCTCGAGGAACTCCGGGAGTTTGTTGAGGAAACTCTGAGTCACCGGGATAGAATCCAACTGGCCCTCGACCGCTGGAGCTCATTCGAGAGAGTTTATTGGTCGGCCCACGCTGCTCGCCAGGCACCTGGGCTCGAAGTGAACGAGTGAAAGCGAGTTAGGAACTTCCTGGGGGCACTCCTGGTGAGGGCGAGGGACTTCTGTGCCCCTCCCTCCTCCTCCCAGTAAATGTGTGTATATAGATTTTTAACTGTACTGGTGGTGGTTGCACAATGCTTCCAACATGGAGACAACTATAGCCAGCCTCAACATCAATGGCAGCAGGGAGTCACAGTGCAGATTCCAGACCCTTTCGGTCCTCCAGGACGGGAGGTATGCGGTGTGCTTGCTGCAAGAAACCAACACTACCCCGGGAGACGAAGCCACCTGGCTCCTGGAGTGGCGAGGGGGGAGTCTACATGAGTCACCTCACCCGCAGATCTGGCGGGGTGGCTATCCTGTTGGCCCCGCATTTTCAGCCGGAGTTCATGGGGGTCAGGGAGCCCGTGCCGGGCTGTTTGCTTCACCTGACGGTTTGGCTGGGGGGCGCGGTGTTTCACTTGGTGAACGTCTATGCTCCCCTGGCCGGTCCGAGGCAAGCGAGCTTCTTCAGAGAAGTGTCCGCTCATCTCACCTCCATCGACGAGAACCAGTGCGTCGTCCTCGGGGGAGATTTTAACTGCGTCCTCGAGGGCAGGGACCACGGCGATGCCCGCACCGGTTGGGCGTCGGGGAGGAGGTTGGGGGACCTGGTCAAGTCCTTCAACCTGGTGGACGTCTGGCGGAATCTCCATCCCGACTCCATCGCCTTCACCTTCGTGAGGTCTGGGGTCGGACCGTCCAGAATCGACCGCCTGTACATTTCGTGGGCGTATGCCTCCTGTTTTCCGAGGGTTTCCATGCGGTAGGTGTCGTGCACGGACCATCACCTGGTGTGGGCGGAACTCCTTCCATTCGGCGCCAGGCTCGGCTCCGCGTACTGGCACTTTAGCAACCTGCTGCTGGAGGACGAGCGGTTCCGGGACTGGTTTCGTCGTTTCTGGGCCAGCTGGAGAAGGAAGCGGGGAAGCTTCCCCTCCCTGAGGCTATGGTGGGATGTGGGCAAGGAACACGTCCGCGTCTTCTGTCAGGAGTATGCGAGGGGGTCGACGAAGAGGCAGAAATCCAGGATCGGGGAGTTGAAGAGGGAGATGCTCCACCTGGAGTCACGCCTCGGTCAGCCCGACGCAGACCCAGCCCTGCGTGGGGCGTACGAAGAGAAGGCGGCCGCGCTCCAGGACCTGCAGCTCGTCGAGGCTCGGGGCGCATACGTGAGGTCGCGGATCCAGCTCCTCCAGGACCTGGACGGTGGCTCCCCCTTCTTCTACTCGCTGGAAATAAGACGTGGCACCCATCCGGGTCCCTCGTCTCGGATCCGGAGGGAATCAGGGCCCACGTCCGAAACTATTACACGGCTCTATTCTCTCCAGATCCGTCCAGCGAGGATGCTTGCAGAGTTCTGTGGGAGGACCTGCCGCAGCTCGGCCCGGAGGATGCCGGAAGGCTCGACGCTCCCGTCACTTTGGAGGAGTTGACCGACGCCCTTGACCGGCGTTCGGGATCCCCAGTGGAGGGCTGTCTATGCGGGAGTCCTCCCCCTTTCTCTCGGGGATCTGGGGTGGAGGGCGCTGCACGCAGCTGTTCCCTGCAACCGCAGATTGCGGTGGTTCACGGACTCACAGCCCAACTGCTTGTTCTGTGACGCTGTGGAGTCCGTGGACCACGTGTATATAGGGTGTTGGTGTTTGCACTCCCTTTTTGATTTTCTGAAAATACTCCTCCTCCTCTGCTTTTGGTTGCACTTCAGTCCCACGCTCCTGATCTTCGGAGGTCTGAAGACCTCTTCGTGGGTTGCTCCTGGGCCTGGCCAAACTGGTCATAAACAGGTCGAGGCAGCGGGCTGTGGAGGGGGTCGTTAGGGCCGACTGCCTGCCCCTCTTCCGCGGATACGTTAGGGCCCAGGTGCCCTTGGAGAAGGAGCACGCGGTGTCCACCAACACCCTGGAGTTGTTCAGGGAGAGGTGGGCGCTGCAGGGAGTGGAGTGCATTATTTCCCCCTCCAACTCTATTTTGATTTATTCCCTGCCTTCCCCTTCACTGTTTGATCACATAGCATTGCCCTTTGATGTGAAGGGCACTGTTTGTCACTGGCCACTCGGGTGTTTCCTTTCTTCCTGGTGGTGGAAGAAAAAAGAACGAGCAAAAAAAAACAGGAGTATCTTCCCCCTCCAACTCTGTTATCCCTTCCCTCCCCTTCACTGTTTGTCCACGTAGCATTGCCCTTTGATGGGAAGGGCACTGCTTGTCACTGGCCACTCGGGTGTTTTCCTTTCTTCCTGGTGGTGGAAATTGAATAAAGATTTGTGCACTTTGTGTCTTTCACTGTGTCTCCCACCTGGGGAAAAAAAACCAGGAGTATCTCTGCCTCCAACTCTGTAATCCCTGCCCTCCCTTTCACTGTTTGTCCACACAGCATTGCCCTTTGATGTGAAGGGCACTGCTTGTCACTGGCCACTTGGGTGTTTTTATTTCTTCCTGGTGGTAGAAACTGAATAAAGATGCGTGCACCTTGTGTCTTTCACTGTGTCTCACACCTGCACACACAAAACATGGGTGCTGGGGGAATAAAATAAGCACTACCGCAGTTAGGCAGTAGTGTCAGGGTAAATAAAAAAGGGTTGGTGTTCTGATCACTCTGAGAACTGGTTCTGAGGAAGCTGGATTAGTGTGCATGAAAGACTCACCACTTTTCTGTACAGGAGAGGAACAGGACTTCTAAACAACCTGGACCCACCCAGTGTATCCTATATTAAAAAAAGAAAAAAAGAACTGGAGTGTCAGACATCCTGTTCATATTGAGAGCTGGCTCTTGAGGGAGCTGGATCAGTGTAAAAAAAAACAGGAGTATCTCCTCCACCAACTCTGTAATCCCTGCCCTTTCCTTCACTGTTTGATCACACAGCATTGCCCTTTGATGTGAAGGGCACTGCTTGTCACTGGCCACTTGGGTGTTTCCTTTTGTCCTGGTAGTGGAAACTGAATAAAGACTTGTGCATCTTGTGTCTTTAACTGTGTCTCACACCTGCACACACACGTGTGCTGGGGGAAAAATAAGCACTACCGCAATATTAAAAAAATAAACAGGAGTATCTCCTCCTCTAACTCTGATTTAATCCCTGCCCTCCCCATCACTGTTTGATCACACAGCATTGCCCTTTGAGAAGGGCACTGCCGTCACTGGCCACTCAGGTATTTCCTTTCTTCCTGGTGGTGGAGTATAAATAAAGACTTACACACACGTTTTTCAGTGTCCAACACCTGCACGTAGGTGCGGGGGAAAAATAAGCACTACCACTGTCAGGCAAGTGTGGAGAAAGAAAAAATAAATAAACAAACAGGAGTATCTCCCACTCCAACTCTATTTTGATTTAATCCCTGCCCTCTCCTTCACTGTTTGATCACACAGCATTGTCCTCTGAGAAGGGCACTGCTTGTCACTGGCCACTTGGGTGTTTCCTTTCTTCCTGGTGGTGGAATACAAAGATTTACACACTTGTTGTTTTTCACTGTGTCTGACACCTATACACACAAAGAAATAAAACAACAAGAAAAAAAAGAGAAAAAAAGGAGTCTTAGGAATTCTGCTGGCTTTAGGAGCTGGCTTTCTGCCAGCTGGGTCAGTCTTACGCACTATGCGCATGTAACTCCAGAAAAGGTAAGAGAGGTAGGCAGCTAGTGCAGGAGTCTTTTGTGGATAAACCCATTTCAAACAGGAATGCGGTTTTGGAAAATGTAGGGGGGTGATGGATTCTCAGGGGAACGTAGCACGAACAGCCAAGTTTCTGGGATGGAGAATGGCTCTAATGCAACGAGGGATACGTCTGGTTCCAAGAGATCAATTGTGTTAGGGGATTCTCTAGTTCGAGGTACAGATAGAGGTTTCTGTGGCCAGCAGCGAAAAAGCAGAATGGTGTGTTGCTTCCCTGGTGCCAGGATCAAGGATGTCTCAGAGAGGGGCCAGCAAGAGGTCATTGTCCACATTGGAATCAACGACATAGGAAGGGTTGAGATTCTGAAGGGAGATTACAGAGAGTTAGGCATAAATTTAAAAAGGAGGTCCCCGAGAGTAGTAATATCTGGATTACTCCCAGTGCTA
>NC_057713.1:103151505-103162247 GCF_004010195.1 Chiloscyllium plagiosum | reverse complement strand
CCAGAATTACAGAGAGGAAGTACTGGATGTCTTGAAATGCATAAAAGTGGATAAATCCCCAGGACCTGATCAGGTGTACCCTAGAACTCTGTGGGAAGCTAGAGAAGTGATTGCTGGGCCTCTTGCTGAGATATTTGTATCATCAATAGTCACAGGTGAGGTGCCGGAAGACTGGAGGTTGGCTGACGTGGTGCCACTGTTTAAGAAGGGTGGTAAGGACAAGCCAAGAAACGATAGACTAGCGAGCCTGACGTCGGTGGTGGACAAGTTGTTGGAGGGAATCCTGAGGGACAGGATGTACACGTATTTGGAAAGGCATGGACTGATTAGGGATCGTCAACATGGCTTTGTGCATGGGAAATCATGTCTCAAACTTGAATGAGTTTTTTGAGGAAGTAACAAAGAGGATTGATGAGGGCAGAGCGGTAGATGTGATCTATATGGACTTCAGTAAGGCGTTCAACAAGGTTCCCCATGGGAAACTGATTAGCGAGGTTAGATCTCATGGAATACAGGGAGAACTAGCCATTTGGATACAGAACTGGCTCAAAGGTAGAAGACAGAGGGTGGTGGTGGAGGGTTGTTTTTCAGACTGGGGGCCTGTGACTAGTGGAGTGCCACAAGGATCAGTGCTGGGTCCTCTACTTTTAGTCATTTACATAAATTATTTGGATGCGAGCATAAGAGGTACAGTTAGTAAGTTTGCAGATGACACCAAAATTGGAGGCGTAGTGGACAGTGAAGAGGGTTACCTCAGATTAAAACAAGATCTTGACCAGATGGGCCATTGGGCTGAGAAGTGGCAGATGGATTTTAATTCAGATAAATGCGAGGTTCTTCCTTTTTTTGAAAGCAAATCTTAGCAGGACTTATACATTTAATGGTAAGGTCCGAGAGAGTGTTGCTGAACAAAGAGACCTTGGAGTGCAAGTTCATAGCTCCTTGAAAGTGGAGTCGCAGGTAGATAGGATAGTGAAGAAGGCATTTTGTATGCTTTCCTTTATTGGTCAGATTACTGAGTACAGGAGTTAGGAGGTCATGTTACAGCTGTACAGGACATTGGCTCGGCCACTGTTGGAATATTGCATGCAATTCTGGTCTCCTTCCTATCAGAAAGATGTTGTGAAACTTGAAAGGGTTCAGAAAAGATTTACAAGGATGTTGCCAGGGTTGGAGGATTTGAGCTACAGGGAGAGGCTGAACAGGCTGGGGCTGTTTTCCCTGGAGCGTCAGAGGCTGAGGGGTGACCTTATAGAAGTTTACAAAATTATGAGGGCATGGATTGGGTAAATAGGCAAAGTCTTTTTCCTGGGGTCGGGGAGTCCAGAAATAGAGGGGATAGGTTTAGGGTAAGAGGCGAAAAATATAAAAGAGACCTAAGGGGCAACTTTTTCAGGCAGAGGATGGTACGTGTATGGAATGAGCTGCCAGAGGAAGTGGTGGAGGCTAGTACAATTGCAACATTTAAGAAGCAGTTGAATGGGTACATGAATAGGATTTGGAGAGATATGGCTGGGTGCTGGCAGGTGGGACTAGATTGGGTTGGGATATCTGGTCGGCATGGACGAGTTGGACCGAAGGGTCTGTTTCCATGCTATACATCTCTATGACTCTATGACATACTTGGTGATGTCCAGTTCATGTTTACCAGGTAAAATGTTTGTTGTTTCCATGCCAAATTGCCACTGTAGCATTGCATTGTTCATATACTAATGGAGAGGATGGATGATTTATCGTTTGGACCTAATCCAGCCATTGCCAGTAGTACAGTTGATTCCAATGACTGCAGTACATGTTCTTCAGAATTTGGATTGGTAGAACATTTACATTAGCTCTTGTGTATATTTTGGCTTTCAGTATGGTTTGCCAGCTTTCTTTGGACAAAGGTTGTTCATTGTGGAAAAAGCTGTGGCCATCCTGCTGCTTCTGTTGGTTGTGCCCTGTTGTATCACTGTCTCTTTGCAACCTGATTGCATGCATAGACATGGTGTCCTTTAGTACTGCATGCCTTACATGGATCTTGGAATAGATGACAGTTTTGCACTGTGTGGTTACAATAGAGCACACTTTCCTGCTTTTTGTGATCTTACCATGCTGAGAATGTCAGCTGCACTCAGTGCTTGTACATGCTGTTCACTTGATATAATGGCTTCATATTTTCTGCCTTTTACTAGTAATGAACCCATATAATGACCTTAACACTTGGATAGATGTTGAGGCTAGCAACTCCATTTTTCGTTCCAGCGATTCAACTTCTGAAAGGTCACATTTTTGCCCTTGTTACAGCATTATTAAAAATCTAAAAACACCTGTGACTTCTGTCTGTAGGACATCAATTCTAAGAGATGAATTCCAAAATTGACATGTAACTGAGCTTCTTCAATTTTGAGTATTTTTGTGGGATCTTTCTGATCATCTTCAGGTGTGTTAGAAGCATTGGTTCTGTGTAGCCCCTCTTTACCAACTGCTAAGCTTCACAACTTGCTTAGTTGATCCTACAATTGACAATGAACTTTGGCTGTATTCTTTGCTTAAAAAGTTTGAAGTCAGATAGGAGACCTGTGATCTTTTAATTCATCACTGGGGATTTAGCATTCATCCTTCTGCTGTTCTTTTACCTTCTTCAGACACTACTGTTAAACAGGAACACTTGAATAATCCTATTACAATAGAGACACTTTGTATATGCCTTCAGCAATGTCATTGCTCTGCTCTCCACATCTACTTTCTCCTTTGTTTTACTCTTAGTTTTAAGAGCATAATCATCATTGTACATAATGCAATAACAGTATTCTTGTGCTATCTTTATGTAACACATGTTAGGCACAAATTCTGTCTCGTGAAAATGTTTATTGGGTTTATTTACAGCTAAACTAGTACAAATATTACAGAGTGATTTCTGAAAACAGCCTGTGACCAGGACAGTACAATACCTAAATGAATGTGGCCTTTGTTCACATGATGACTTCCAGGTACAAGCTCATCCACATTTTGGTTTACTTAAAAGTCATCACACTTTAAGTAATAATACCTGCACTCAAATGTAGATCATTGTGTTAGGACACGGAGTAAACCCCTCTACTAATTTAACCCTGATACACCGAAAAGATTCACCCCATGCTGTAATTTGTGAAATTCAAGGCAAAGAACTATCACAAAGTCACCATTTAAAGTAAAAATTAACAACTTTAATTTTGTAGAGAATAATTAACAAACAGCTATTTACAACTCATTTATCTAAACCTATCTTTTACCTTCCTCTCTACAATACTAGTCCAATAAACAACCCGATTAAGACTTACCGAAAAATTCAAATTTTAAAACCAGCCAGCTGTCGAATCTTCTCTTAGTATCTTCCTCTGTAGATTTGCTCTCCAGGTCGGTGTCGATCTTTTTTCCTGAGCAAACTCCTTTTCCCCACAGGTTCCTCTCAGAGTTCTTACTGGCAGCCTACATCTGTTGGTCTTTTGGCCATTCTCCTCCAACTGTTCAATTTTCCCCAGTCTTATACCCCAAAGCATCAGATAATTTAATTGGTTTCAATATTGTCAAAATACTAAATTCAAACTTGATTGGAGGTTAGTATCTTGGGGCATTATGCAAACTAATTGACCGAATTTGATTTTGTTTGTTTTTGTCTCATAGCAACCCAGGTATTGCTAGCTGCTGGACCAAATGTTACATCGTAAATTCTGCAGCACTCTGTGCTTGCTAAGTCCTTCAACTACCCCTTATACCTTCATAACAATTGTAATATACCATGTACATCAAGGGACCTTGGATAAACTTGTGGAGCTTCACTGAATCTGTTTTCTAATCTCAAAAATACCCAATTATTATTCTCTGCTTCTGACCATTGAGACATTTTTATTTACCTTCCCACTTTCTTTTGGATTTCAATGTGTCATGTGGCACAGTTTTCATTCACAACCTGACCTCTTAATTTGGCACATTATATGCTCCTAGTTAATTTCCTAATACAATTATACAGCTTAATTTTCTGTCCCATTTGCTCAGTCCAATCTCTTTGTACAATTTGCACAGCTTATATCCTAGTAAGTTAGCACAATTTAACCACTTTGAATATAGCTGAAAGTAGATTAGATTAGATTACTTACAGTGTGGAAACAGGCCCTTCGGCCCAACAAGTCCACACCGACCCGCAACCCACCCATTCCCCTACATTTACCTCTTTTAGCTAACACTAAAGGCAATTTAGCATGGCCAATTCACCTGACCTGCACATCTTTGGACTGTGGGAGGAAACCGGAGCACCCGGAGGAAACCCACGCAGACACGGGGAGAACGTGCAAACTCCACACAGTCAGTGCCTGAGTCGGGAATTGAACCCGGGTCTCTGGCGCTGTGAGGCAGCAGTGCTAACCACTGTGCCACCAAGTAAAATCAATAAAGTGCTGAAACACTTATGAAAGACCAATGGGAAGGATTTTTTTCTAATGGTTGGCTTCTGTCAGAGCCTCTACACTACACGTGTAAAAGCTAATTACTCCTTTATGAGAAAATATACGGCTCTTCCTCATTGTTTTAATCCCCTCTAGTACCACAATACTTCTGTTAACTTTTCATTCTCAATTTTTGCCACTTCACAGTTGTATCTTTTGCTATTGTGGTTCTGTTCGCCGAGTTGGGAATTTGTGTTGCAGACGTTTCATCTCCTGTCTAGCTGACATCCTCAGTGCTTGGGAGCCTCCTGTGAAGCGCTTTTGTAATGTTTCCTCCGGCATTTATAGTGGTTTGTCTCTGCCGCTTCCGGTTGTCAGTTCCAGCTGTTCGCTGCAGTGGCCGGTATATTGGGTCCAGGTCGATGTGTTTGTTGATAGAATCTGTGGATGAGTGCCATACCTCTAGGAATTCCCTGGCTGTTCTCTGTTTGGCTTGTCCTATAATAGTAGTGTTGTCCCAGTCGAACTCATGTTGCTTGTCATCCGCGTGTGTGGCTACTAAGGATAGCTGGTCGTGTAGTTTCGTGGCTAGTTGGTGTTTATGGATACGGGTCGTTAGCTGTCTTCCTGTTTGTCCTGTATAGTGTTTTGTGCAGTCTTGGCATGGGATTTTGTACACTACATTGGTTTTGTTCATGCTGGGTATCGGGTCCTTTGTCCTGGTGAGTTGTTGTCTGAGAGTGGCTACTGGTTTGTGTGCTGTTATGAGTCACAGTGGTTGTAGTAGTCTGGCTGTCAGTTCAGAAATATTCTTGATGTATGGTAACGTGGCTAGTCCTTTGGTTGTGGCATGTCCTCATTCTGTTGTCTTTCCCTTAGGCATCAGTGGATGAAATTGCGGGGGTATCCGTTTTTGGCGAATACATTGTAGAGGTGTTCTTCTTCCTCCTGCTTCCATGGATCTAAAAACTGGACTTTTAAAATCTAATTTCCTCTACCTCTTTCTTCCCTTAACACATCCTTCAAAATATTTCATCAGCCTTCCTAACATCCATGATCTAGCCAGACTTTCCACCCATTGACTGCCAATAGGCAATATATCAATGTTTTGATGTTGCATTCAAAATAAATTTAATAATATGTTACATTTGATATGTTATTACTAAAGAGGGGAGTTAAAAAGATCCAAGAATGGAAATGGGAGGGAAAGTTAAGTGCAGTGTTCCACCCCAAAAGATATGGGAGCGGTTGTCAGAATCACATATTCAGAATCTTAACAAGCCCAGTATCACAATACACTTGGGAAACTGCACTGGTAGTCAAGCCCCACCATTATCAGGTCATCACAAAAGTTAGAGATTTAGTCTAATTACCCCAATTTATCTGTCTAACAAATACAGATTTATAGGAAATACTGACCAGCTCTGTTCTTAACAAGATTCTTAACAATAAACTACTGTTTATTCCAAATAAATCAGTTCAAACCCTGAGCAAACAAAATATAACTTATCAAGTTCTAATTCTCCAACTTAAACTCTACCACTTGAACTCTTACATAAATGAGCAGACAGATATAGAGAAACAAAAAAAACATATTTTCCAGTGTATTGAAGAAAATGAAACATCATTTAATAACACCAGTGCACAGGATTCAATGAGATGTCGCTTTGCTTCTTCTGAATCCTTCTAATTTCCAATATTTTCAAGTCCCTTCGTTTTGTTATTAAGACACAGGGAAGTTAACACTAATTGTTCAGTCTCTCAGTCAATGTTTAAAAGCAGTAGCTTAGAGACAAATGGTGAATGAAGAGTTAGTTACCTTACAACTCTTTGCTACTATGCTAGGAGACAGAAGCTGCTATCTTTAGTCTTGAGGCTTTCTTCTGCTATATTATTCATGTACAGGCCAGCAAGGCCAACCAACATTTGCTGCTCATCCATAATTGCCCTGACTTTTAGACCTCTGCAGTTTTGTGATGAAACTGAGATTTATATTTTAAATAATGTACTGTACATTTAAGTTCTTGGAACTCCAAGTTCCACATGAGTTTGTTTAGCCTGTTAGAAATTAACAAATTAGCTTTTAAAACTACAACACCCATAGCTTCAACTGAGGGAAAGTTATCCAGAGTCCCTAGGGAAATGTCCAGAAGGCTTGGGGGAGAATGTTCAAAACTCTGATTTTCATTTTTAGTCTGTGCTTAGAAGTCACTTGAGAGAGAATGCATATCAAGCTTTGAAATGCTGAGAAGTTTTTTGATGAAATAATATGCTAGGTATTGTTGCCAGGAAAAGAAGGCAACACAATTATTTTAGAATAAGAAGTTATTATTGATCCCACAGCAGATTGTTGGCATACAGTCAGTGGAAAAGGAATGGAATTAAGTTTTTGAAGGTCCTCAGAACTTTGAATCAATTTCACACAGGTTGGTTAGGAGTCAATTACATTGCTGTGGATCTGGAGTCATGTTTGAGATTGACCAAGTAAAGATTGCAGATGTCCTTACCTCAAGGACATCAGTAAACAAAATAGGTATTTAATGAAATTCAACCATTAGCTCAGAACTTTGACTCCGTATTTTTCTTTATTGAATTCAGATTTCACCATCTGCCATGGCGGAATTTAAACGCATAGCCATACAGCACAGAAGCAAACACTTCAGTCAAACCAGTCCACGTCAAACATAATCCCAAACTAAGCTCATCCCACCTGCCTGCTCCTGGCCCACATCCCTCCAAACCTTTTCTATTCATGAATGTATTTAAATGTCTTTTAAACATTGTAATTGTCCCTGCATCCACCATTTCCCCTAGACGTTCATTCCACACACAAACTACACTTGGTGTGAGATATTTGCCTCTCATGTCTTTTTTAAATCTCACTCCTCTCACCTTAAAAATGTGGCCCATCGTCTTGAAATCCTCCATCCTAGGGAAGTGATAACCACCATTAACTCAATCTATATCCCTCATGATTTTACAAACTTCTTTACTGTCATCTCTCAACCTCCTACAATAGTGAACAAAGTCCCAGCCTACCCAGCCTTTATTTACAACACAAACCTTCCATACCCGGCAACATCTGAAAAATTTCTCTGGCCATTCCGGCTTAATAGTATCCTTCCTATAACTGGGCAACCAGAATTGGACACCATATTCCAGAAGAGACCTCACCAATGACCTGTACAACCTCAACATGACTTCCCAACTCTATATTGAAAGGACTGAACAATGAAGATAAGCTTGCCAACCACCTTTTTAACCACCCTGTCTATATGGCACAAACTTCGAAGATTTATGTACCTGAACCCCTAGGTCCTGCTGTTCCACAATACTACCTGAATCCCTATCAGTAATTGTATAAGCCCTACTCATGTTTATTGGACCACAATGCAATATCTTGCACTTATCCAGATTGAACTCCACCTGCCATTTTTCAGCCTACTGACCCATTTCATCTTAGAAAACTTTTTTTCACTGTGTACTATGCCACCAATTTTGATGTTGTCTGCAAACTTGTTAATCATGGCTTCTATATTCAAATCATTAATATAAATGACAAACAAAAGAGGACCCAGAACCGATCCCTGTGGAACATTGATAGTGACAGGCCTCCAGTCCATAAAGCAACCCTCCACCACTACAATCCATCTCCTGCTATTAAGCGAATCATGTATCCAATTGGCAAGCTCATCCTGAATACCATGTGATCTAACTTAATTCATTTGTGTCCCATGAAGGACCTTGTCGAAGGCTTTACTAAGGTCCAAGCAAACAACATCTACAACTCTACCCTCAATCTTTTTGGTAACTTTCTCAAAAAACTCAATCAACTTTGAGAGACACTATTTTCCTTGCACAAAATCATGCTGACTACCCCTAAGCAATTTTTGCCTCTCCACATGTCTATAAATCCCATCTTTTAAAATTACCTCCAACAATTTACCCAAAACTGAAGTCTGACTCACAGGTCTTTGGTTCCCCTGTTTCTCCTTATAACCTTAAGTTCCCAGAACATTAACCTGAGATTCTGTTTGCTGAGCTAGTGACATTACCACAACAGCAATACCTCTACTTATTAAACATTTTCAGTGGCATAAGGGTTGATAACCTGAGAAGACAAATTTAAGATGATTTGCAAGAGAACTGTGACATGAGAGAAATGTCTTTATACATTGAGTTGTTGTTATCTGGAATGCTCTGAGTGATAGAATGGAAGAAGCAGATTACGTGTATCATTTAAAATATAGTTTGATAGCTATTTGAAGGGACCAGAAAGAATGTGTGATGATGCTGCACCTTTAACAAGGTGATGTTGTCCTTGGTTATTTTTTCAGGAGGTCGTAAATATACAGGTTCTGAAAAGTCCATGCTTGGATGGGTTTTAGAGCCAATTTGATTATAGCTAACAGATACTATCTTGGAAAAAGGCTTTCTAGTTTAAAAATAAACACTTGTATAATGAAAGGGGAATGGCCAGCTCAGCTTTCCTTTGGGAAAGCTGAATATACTGGGGTTGTTTTCTCTGGGGCGCAGAGGCTGAAGGGTGACTTTATATAAGTTTATAAAATCGAGGGGCATGAATAGGGTGAATAGTCAAGATGTTTTCCCCTGGGTATGGGAGTCCAAAAGTAGAGGGCATAGATTTAAGGTGAGAGGGAAAGGTGTAAAAGGGACTGAAGGGGCAATTTTTTTCACGCAGAGGGTGGTGCCTCTATGGAATGAGCTGCCAGAGGAAGTGGTGGAGGCTGGTACAATTACAACATTTAAAAGGATGAGTATGCAGGGGTATGGGTCAAATGCTGGCAAATGAGACTAGTTTAATTTAGGATATCTGGTCAGCATGGGCAAGTTGGTCCAAAGAGTCTGTTTCTGTGCTGTACATTTCTATGCCTCTGACTGAGTGGTGAATATCCTATCAGACGTGTGCCCTATACATGATAGACAGACAGGAGGTGAGTAACTCAGAATGATAGAATCACAGAATTGTTATGGTGTAGATGAAAGCCATTTGTTGCACCATGCCTACTACTGGCTCCCAGGGCAATTGGCTTTGTGTCAATTTTCTGCTTTTCCCTTCAACCTTAAATACTTAAATACTCATCCAATTCGTTTTGAATACCTCAGTTGAACTTGCTTTCAGCGCCCTTCCAGGCAGTGCATTTCAGACTCAAACTTGAAAAAGAGATTTTTCTAACCCTTCATGTGTTCTTGCAGCCACAGTACTTATATGGCTTATTCATTCAGTTCCAATAAATAGTCAGGTCAGATTAATGGTAACTCCCACGATATTGATCTTAGGGGATTTAGTAATATTACCATTGAATGTCAAAGAATGACAGTTCAATTCTCAGTTGTTGGGGATGGTCATTGCCTGACACTTGTATTGTGAAAACTTATTTCACCAGCCTGGATGTTGTCTAGGTTTTGCTGCATGTGGAGGTGAACAGCTTCACGATCTCAGGTAGCACAAGTGGTGCTGAACATTATGTAATAACTAGCAAACATCTTGACCTCTGACTTTATGAAGAGAAAGTCATCAATGAAACAGCTGGTGGCACGGCACGGTGCCACAGTGGTTAGCACTGCTGCCTCACAACGCCAGAGACCTGGGTTCAATTCCTGCCTCAGGCGACTGACTATGTGGAGTTTGCGCATTCTTCCTGTGTCTGCGTGGGTTTCCTCTGGATGCTCTGGTTTTCTCCCACAGTCCAAAGATGTGCAGGTCAGGTGAATTGGCCATGCTAAATTGCCCGTAGTGTTAGGTAAAGGGGTAAATGTAGGGATCTGGGTGGGTTGCGCTTCGGCGGGTCGGTGTGGACTTGTTGGGCCGAAGGGCCTGTTTCCAAACTGTAAGCAATCTAATGTTGATTGGGATTAGGGTGGACCCTGAAGAACCTCTGCAGTGATGTCCTCAGTCTGAGATGATTGTCCTTCAACAAGTGTAACTATCTTCCTTTATGCTAGGTAGGATCCCAACCTGTGGGGAGTTTTCACTGATTCCCACTGACCCTCAGTTAGGAATCCTGGATGCAAAGTTTGGTCAAATGCTGACTTGATATCAAGAGAATCACTCTCACCTCATCTCTGGAATTCAGCTACTTTTGCCATGTTCTGCTCAAAGGTGTAATGAGTTCAGGAACCAAATGGCCATGGCAGAACATAAACTGAGGATCAGTGAGGAGGCTATTCCCTTCCAAGAGATGCTCATTAGCACTATTGAATATCTCATCTATCACTCTGATGATCGAGAGCCAACTAATAAATTGGTAGTTAGTTAGATTGATGGGCGATCTGGGACGTCCTGGGGAGCGACTACGTACAGGTCCTGGGGGAGTG
>NC_057713.1:103142884-103150718 GCF_004010195.1 Chiloscyllium plagiosum | reverse complement strand
CCCTAACATTAGCTTGTGTCACCTATGGAATCATTTATTCCAGTGTGAGTGTCGTATTTGACTAAAAGAAATCAGGCACTTTTTCAATCCAAACACTTAAGAGACTTGATTTGCTTTTGCCTTTTAGTGTGCTGTTTCCACACCACCCACCAACCTGCATAGGTCAATTAAAAATAATTCAGTTGACTTCTCCTTGCATTTGGAATCCTTACTTAAATCTTGTCCATTCTACCACAAAATCCCTCCTCAGAGTGAAAACAGCTTTGCAGGTTTTGGCTATGAATTTCAAATCGATCATACTTTCTTTGACAATGCCCCATGAGGATGTTGTCATCTATGGGCCTAACTCTATATAAGAACATATTGACTTGATACCTTTATTCTTTTCCATGTAACATTAATACTGTCTTGTATTTCTGGGTGTATCACTGCCATGACCTTTGTTTCTTAATAACTTGTGATTATTTTTCCCTGTTTATTCAAAGGCTTTCAAATGTTCGTCTCTCGCTCTCTCTCTAGTCTGCCTGAATCTTCCATTTTTTTGTTTTTCTTTCTGTCTCTTGGATTTTGATGTGGCTTCAATTCATTGATATTGAAATCTCCCCAAATACCACCAAGTTTAAAATGAATACTCCTGTTTCCATGTTTCATGTTGCTACAGCTGTTTCTGTGGACTGTGTACTCCTATAGAGTTAAGCCTGCATCACTGTCCTTTCATGGATCCTATGTCGCATGATTCCACTTCAATGTTTGTGCTGTATGCTTTGAGGCTGTAATATCTAGCTCCTGCTGCGTCTCTATCTTTTACTTCTATAAGAGAAAGTCTCACTTCCTCTCATTAGCCCCTATAAATGCAAAATTGATATTCCAATATACACTATACTGATTACAGCTCTCTCGAATAGTGTTACCAATCTTCTCTGCTTTGACACCTGATCACATCTATGCTGATGTCAGAGTAACATCAATATTTAACATATTCATTTCCTGTCGTACGACATATGGTATAATCTTGTCTATAAGATCAATATGACTAGAAACAATTTCAGGCAGGAATTTGATGCAGTTAAGAAACTGAAAAAAAGTTTATTGGGGACTGCAGGAATGATGTGGTGATTGGAACTAGGTGGATCTTGTTTACTATGAGACCCTTGATTTGGATCATTAACCTGGGCCAATCAGGAAGCCATGACTGACTAATATAAACAGGGGATTAAACACAGTAAAAAAAAAAAAATAAACAGGGGATTTCCCGCGGGAGCCTGTGCCCCACAACCTGAGCCGCCTCCGGAGTTTTAATTTTGTCCCTTTTTAGGGACTTAAAAAGGTGGGCCCTGTATCGACTGCTGCTGCATACCGTCCACCTCTTCTCCCTCATCCACCGTCCGGACACGCCTTGGCGTGCCCATTTGCCACCGGGCGGTGGGGATCCCCAGTGGAGGGCTCTCTACGCGGGAGTCCTCCCCCTTTCTCTCGGGGATCTGGGGTGGAGGGTGCTGCACGCAGCAGTCCCCTGCAACCGCAGATTACGGTGGTTCACTGACTCCCAGCCCAACTGCTTGTTCTGTGGCGCTGTGGAGTCCGTGGACCACGTGTATATTGGGTGTGGGCGTTTGCACTCCCTTTTTGATTTTCTGAAAAACCTTCTCCTCTGTTTTTGGCTGCACTTCAGTCCCACGCTCCTGGTCTTTGGGCACCCGGTACGGAGGAAGGGGGGCAGGTCTGAAGACCTCCTCGTGGGTCTGCTCCTGGGCCTGGCCAAACTGGCCATCAACAGGTCCAGGCAGCGGGCCGTGGAGGGGGTCGTTAGGGCCGACTGCCTGCCCCTCTTCCCCGGTTAAGTTAGGGCCCGGGTGTCCTTGGAGAAGGAGCACGCGGTGTCCACCAACACCCTGGAGTTGTTCAGGGAGAGGTGGGTGCCGAAGGGAGTGGAGTGCATCATTTCTCCCTCCAACTCTATTTTGATTGAGTCCCTACCCTCCTCTTCACTGTTTTGATCGCACAGCACTGCCCCCTTGTGTGAAGGGCAGTGTTTGTCACTGGTCACCTGGGTGTTTTCCTATCTTCCTGGTGGTGGAATTGAATAAAGATTCGTGCACTTTGTGTCTTTCACTGTGTCTCACACCTGCACACACACACCATGGGTGCTGGGGAAAAAATAAGCACTACTGCACTTAGGTGGTAGTGTGGGGAAAAAAAAGAAAAGAAAAAAAGAAAAAAAAAGACAAAAATTGAATTTGTCCTTTTTATTGTATATAGGATATTTTCCACATTGCCACACTTGTATCTGTGCTGGAGCCTTTTGGGAAAGGTTTAGATGGTCGTGGAGCACAAGTGCTCAGTACTACTGCTGGAATGTTTCAGAGCATATCGCTTTTGTAATATCCAGTGCTTCTAATCATTTATTGATAGCATGTGGAGTGAGTTGAACTTGTTTAAGGCTGATAGCTGTGCTGCTGTGGACCTCTCAAGGAGACTGAGATAGATCATCTGTTTGGAATTTCTGGTTGAAGATGGATACAAATAATTCAGCCTTGTTTTCTGCACAGATGTGCTAGGCTTTACCACTATTAACAATAAGAATATTTGTGGATCCCTACCTTCTGGTGCTCAGCTGATGACTGGATGGCATAGAAGTACAGAATGTCAAGGTAAGTAGGACTTCTAGAAACGCCTATCCAACTATGTACCACTATACTGCTATTCTCCTGTGCCTGTGGGACAGCCCATAACCAGTGATAATGGTATTTAGGAATGGTAAGGTATGACTTGTTGTCAGGCTATTGCTTGACTTATCTGTGGAACAGCTCTCCCAATTTTGGCCCAAGCTACCAGATGTTGGAAGGGAGGTGTTTTTGGAGTTGACAAGAGTGTGTTTGCCATTGCCATTTCCGTTGCCTTTTTCAATGCTGCGTGGTCTATCTGGTTTTATTCCTTTGTTTGTAGTTGAGAGTCAATCACATTGCTGTGGGTCAGAGGTCACAGGCCAGATGAGGCCAGATAAGAATTGCTGATTTCCTTTCCTAAAAGGTCATTAATAAACCAAACTGGTTTTAACAACAATTGATAGATATTCACTATCAGGCTGGTTTTTAATTCATAATGTTGATTTATTGATTTCAGGTATCTTCATTTCTCATGGTGAGATTCAAACTTGTTTCCCCAGAACATTAGAATAGCATTCAGGACTACTAGTCCAGTGAAATTATCATCTCCTTTTCATCATCCACCTTAGGATCTGTTGCAGAAATCTTTGCTGTGATGAACTTCCTATTTCTATAGCCACTTGTTCTTTTGACTTCCTGAAAGATACAATCTTTACATTTTAACCATCAATTTCTGAAAAATTGGCTATGAAAGAGCTAACACCATTGTTATGAACTATTCAGAAAAGATCTTCTAGTCTGGGCTGTAACTTTACAGAAACTGGATGCCTGAAATGGATATCTGCAGTCAACACCTCAAGGTAGAGGTCACATGCCTGACAAGCCAGGAGGCACATGCTACAGTATTGTATTTTCTGCCAAAAAACCCTCTCACAGCTCAGTTATCCCAACTGTACTAATGTTATTGTTGTTTCACTTCTTTGGTTACATTCTCTCCTCAAAATATTCTTTCTATCTAACTTCTATCATTTTGAACAGCCAACTAATTCTCTTTTCTGATTCTGTCTGACCTCTATTTTCTCAGCATTTTATATTTAATTCTCAGTTTCCATCTGTCATTTTTTTTCTCTGCCCTATTACAAATGTGTTGACCAGAAAATATAACCCAATGGTATAAAATCTTAAAGTATGCTGACAGTCAAGATTCAACCTTAAGGTCACTGAAGCAGTCTGCATTGTAGAGATTTCTCAGAAAACTTTACATGTGGGTACAACTGCATATTTTAGTGTTAAAATTTGTGGTTAACCCAGCAGTGTCTACAATGGTCTATTTCTAGTTTAACATCTATGTGTAACCTGTAGTCAGATGCAATATTGCTGCAAGCACCTATAAGAACTGTTTGATTTACAATGGATTGTTTGCTCCGCCTCTTCCTGAGTGTTTGTCAGTTGCTTCCGTGTTTTAGCATTGACATCTTTTTCTGCAAATTTCAGCATTTACGACCAAGCTCGTCATGCACAGAATTTTGGTAGGAAGAGTTATCTAAAATTCTATTACTGCATTTTGAGAAATATTTTGAGATTGAATATTGTCCAGGATATTAATTATTTTAAGTACCTTGTGATTTCATTGCCGATAAATAAGATTCTTACATGAATAACTAGAGTGTAATGTTCTGTGTGTGTTACTGTGGTTTTGATCAATGCTATATATAATTCATAACTCACATGGTATTGTGGAATTACATATGCTTTTACTTCTGCTTTCTGAAAGCAATAATGTAGCTGTTTCTAATACTCTGATATTCCAGTCGCCATTCTTATGACTTAGAGTGGGAATGTTGTTTTGCTATTCAACTTATCATGTCTCATCCCATCCTTCTCTGCTATCCATATGAAAATTTCATAGGGAATATCCCTGCACAGGGATCAAGAATTGCCTCTTGTTCAATATCCTACAGGGTTTCACAAATTGAGCTAATTAAAACTAAAGCCTAACACTCTTTTACATTAATCAGTTGGGAACAAGAAGTTAGGGACTCTTGTGGCACAATGGTGGGTTCACTGCCTCTGGGCTAGGAGGCCTGAGTTCAACTCCCAGCTACTTCAGAGATGTATCCTAACATCTCTGAACTGGTTGCTTAAGATATTTAAGATTGAAAAGGGTAACCACATAGTCCCTGGAGCCTGTTTCACCATTAAACTATATCATGAATGACCCATAACTTTACACACTTAAGTTGCATATTTAAATACTGCTGAAAAGTGAGACATGTTGCCAAATCTATTTGTCTGATATTTTTGTGGCAAGTACAATAATGCCAAAATTCAAACAATTACAACAATATACACAATAGAAGAGGATTCAGAATAGTTGGCAAATAGAGTTTTATTTGTGAATGCATTGTCATGGAGAAAGGTACCGGGAACTATCTCTTCCTCAGGTTCCTGTGCAAATCAAAAAATGTGCAAGGTTTCAGCATATGCCTTTTGCTTGCAGAGAACTGGTCCCTCCATTTTGAACTTGACTGATTCATCTTAAAACTAATTGCTTAATAGAAGTGACGAACATTGTGGTCTATCATTCACATTAACAATTTGTACTTTGGAATAAATAAACATAATTTTTAATTTGGCAGATTATACTAAATTTAGGAGAGATAATCAATGCTGAGGAGGGCAGCAAAAAAAATTATGAACTCTCGGATTACCTGATCTTGTAGGTGCTCTTGTTACATTTCTGGTCAATGGTCATACTGATGGTCATATTGTTAAATGTCATTAAAAGAAGATGGTTAGATTTCATCTTACTGCAGATAGTGTGCTGGCATGAGAACTTGACAAAAAGCTTGTCTTGAGATATTTTCTTAAACCCCAAGTGAAACTAGAAATTTTTGGAAAGTGGAGGGCTCTGTGGTGAATTGACTTCTAAGAACTTAGATTTTGGATCCACAATTTCCTTTCATCAACACAAAAACTAAAACTGTACACAATACACAAAATGTGGCATTAACAACACCCTGTACAATTGTAACAAGGCTTCTATATTTTTAAACTCCAGCCCTCTAACAATAAAGGCCAAAATTCTACTTGCCTTCTTAATTACCTGCTGCACCATCATGCTAACATTTTGCATGTCATGCACAAGAACATCCACATCTACGTTTTGGAGTCTTTATTTAAATAATAGTTGACATTTCCAGGAAAGGTTTTAAAAAGTAAAACTATGACCTGACATTGGAATGATTAGGGGATACCTTTCTTTGCCAGTCAATGATTGCTGTAAGGCTCATAAGAATGGTTGTGCCTGACATTAAAGCGGTGTGAATGTTACTCACTATGTTGTCTTGAATTGGATTCGCCCACCAGTGGAAATAGGTTTCCTTGTTGTACCCCATCAAACTCTTTATTTCTTTGAAAAACTTCAATAATATTTCCCTTGATTTTCCTTAGTTAAAAGAATAAATGCCGAGACTGAGCAATCTACTTGCTCAATTTACCTTTTTTAAGATTTTCTTCGGATGCACTTTTTCCAGGAGTATAATACTCTTCCTGAGTATTTAATGCAGCACTTTGGATGTGATATTACCGGAGTCCTATACACTGTTGTCTAACTTCCACTTTTGTGTATTTCAGCTCCTTGAAATAAACATTAAAATTCCATTAACCATATAAATATTTTTGGTACCTGTCCAGTAGTTTTGTGATTTCCGTATATGCTTTAAATCTCTTTGCTCATCCATGGTTTCTTGGTGCAGTTTCTGGTTTCTAACCATTTTTAATCATTCACAGATACAAAGGTCAATGATTAGGCTAGCACTTGTTACCGATCCCTAATTGCCTTGAACAAACAACAAAGAACATTACAGCACAAGAATAGGCCCTTCGGCCCTCCAAGCCTGCGCTGATCCATAGCCTCTATCTAAATCTGCTACTTATTTTCTAAGGATCTGTATCCCTTTGCTCCCTGCCCATTCATGCATCCGTCTAGACACATCTTAAATCACACTATTGTTCCCGCCCCTGCCACCTCCACTGGCAACGCATTCCAGGCACCCACCACTCTCTGCAAAACTTTCCCCTCTCACTTTGAACTCGTGACCACTGGTAATTGAATCCTCCATTCTGGGAAAAAGTTTCTTGCTATCCACCCTGTCTACACCTCCTCTGATTTTGTAGGCCTCAATCAGGTCCCCTCTCAACCTCCCCCTTTTCAATGAAAATAATCCTAATCTATTCAACCTCTCCTCATTGCTAGCACCCTCCATACCAGGCAACATACTGGTGAACCTCCTCTGCACCCTCTCCAAAGCATCCACATCCTTTTGGTAATGTGGCGACCAGAACCGAATGCAGTATTCCAAATGTAGCATTACCTGCCAAGTCTTGTACTCAATGAGGAGAAGGTGTTGGTGATCTGCCTTGTTGAACCGCTGCATATATGACGAGATACATCCACAGTGCTATAGGAGAGAGAGTTTGAAGATTTTGACCTAGCAACAATGAAGTAACAGTCAGAAAGTTGAGTCTTGAAGGGGAACATGCAGGTAGCCGTATTCTCAGTATCTGTGGCTCTTTTCCTTCTAGATGGGAGAGGTTACAGGTTTGAAAAGTACTGTTTAAGGAGTATTTAGAAAAAGCACTGATCTATCATTCATAGGCACAAACTGCATGACCTCATACCTATTAATACTGAAGTCCAACTGCCACAGTATTGTCAATTCCATGTATCAAAGTTGCTTTACAACACTCTGTGCTCACTTTGCCATTTCATTTAAATTACTGCACTCAGCAAGTTTAGAGAAAAAAATACCCTGTAGTCATTTATCCAAATCAGAGAGCTCTGTGGGAAGCTAGAGAAGTGATTGCTGGGTCTCTTGCTGAGATATTTGTATCATTGATAGTCACAGGTGAGGTGCCAGAAGACTAGAGGTTGGCAAAAGTGGTGCCACTGTTTAAGAAGGGCGGTAAAGACAAGCCAGGGAACTATAGACCGGTGAGCCTGACCTCAGTGGTGGGCAAGTTGTTGGAGGGAATCCTGAGGGACAGGATATACATGTATTTGGAAAGGCAAGGACTGATTAGGGATAGTCAACATGGCTTTGTGCATGGGAAATCATGTCTCACAAACTTGGTTGAGTTTTTTGAGAAGTAACAAAGAAGATTGAGGGCAGAGCAGTATATGGACTTCTGTAAGGCGTTTGATAAGGTTTCCCATGGGAGACTGA
>NC_057713.1:103094257-103142386 GCF_004010195.1 Chiloscyllium plagiosum | reverse complement strand
TTACAAAATTATGAGGGGCATGGATAGGATAAATAGACAAAGTCTTTTCCCTGGGATCGGGGAGTCCAGAAGTAGAGGGCATAGGTTTAGGGTGAGAGGGGAAAGATATAAAAGAGACCTAAGGGGCAATATTTTCACGCAGAGGGTGGTACATGTATGGAATGAGCTGCCAGACGATGTGGTGGAGGCTGGTACAATTGGATGGGTATATGAATAGGAAGAGTTTGGAGGGGTATGGGCCGGGTGCTGGCAGATGGGACTAGATTGGGTTGGGATATCTGGTCGGCATGGATAGGTTGGACTGAAGGGTTTGTTTCCATGCTGTACATCTCTATGACTCTATTTTAAAACATGGCTAAGAATATTTAGGTTTGATGTCAGTATCTTAATCATATAGAATTAAGTAGTCATCAGTGTAGAATATTATCCATCTTTTATACCTACACATTGTAAGCAGAGTGGTGGTGCAATAAAGGTGGAGAATGCTTGGTTAAGAAAATAAGACATTTACATGAAAATCTTGAGGAAAGAATAACAGTAGATAAAAATGGTTGAAAAATAAGTAAGTGACAAAAGCCCAGAAATCAAATGCCAAATTAAGTTTCTTGCGCACTCATATTCAGGCAGAAATCAAATTAAGTTATGGAACTACACTGCTAAGGTAAAAATAGTTCCCTAACCAAAGGGCACTCATTTTAGTAAACTGACCCAAACCTGAGTCCAATCCCTAACCAAAGGGCACTCATTTTAGTAAACTGACCCAAACCTGAGACCAGCTCAACATGCCTTCCAATCCTCTCCTGCAAATGCTCTTGATTCCAATGTACACATAAATTTTGAAACCAGCAATATTCATAAAAGAGCACAGTTTATCCTGTGTAAAGACTGGTCTTAAAATAACTGAACATCCCATCTTCCAGTATAGTGTCGTGGGTGAACTCTTCTTCCACCCAGATTTCTATAATGAATTTACAGATAATGTTATTATGTTGGATCTGAAACACATGGCTTCTAAACAATTTATCTTGTAACTGTCAAACAAAATGAATATCAAACCGCATGTCTATTGAGATACAAAATTAAAGACAATTAAAAGCTTTCTTATGAAAATTATTTTCATAATAGCCATCTTTTAAATTTAATATAATCACAAATATCAATCCTGCCTGGAGAGATATTTCTAATATTAACATCAACTATCAAATACTGCTATAAAAAATAGTGCTCATATTCTTAAATAATTTCAAGTTCAAACTTTAACTTTTTTGTTTCTTATCATTAAGACTATCAAATACTCCAGCTGATTCTAGCGCTTTGTAATCTTTTTCCTGTCTGAATGGAATTATACAAGTTCATATTGCAGCGATTATTTGGCTTGAAATAGTTTCAAGAATAATAGAGTATAAGTATTTTCTACTTGTTTTATGTTACATCTCACTTAAATAGGTGTTCGATGAAGACAGCTTGCAGATTATAAAAAAAATACAGCAAAATTGGAAGTCTAGAATAAAAACTGAAATTATGGAAACAGAGGGGGAGAAAGGAAAAATAAAATTAATGGCTGGATTTTTCTAATCCTGTTGCAGAAAACCTTGGAGGTGTAGAATAATGTGAAGTGGTACTGGAGCAGAGTTATGATTTCATAGTTAAGGTCCAAAAGAACCTTTGGATTTGAAATAGTAAAATCTGTTTCTCTTTCCACAGATGCTGCCAGAGTTTCTCCAGCATTTGCTGCTTTCATTTCAGATTCCAGTATCTGTAAGAATTTTGCTTTTATTTGCTACTTCTCTTTTAGATATGCCCACAAAGAAGAGACCCACAGCAATTTGATTGACTCTTACCTGCTCTCTGGGCTACTAGGGATGGGCAATCAATGCTCGCCTAGCCAGAGACAGGTACATTCTGTGAGTGAATAAAGTTCTATCTTCTCTCGGAGAACGTGGTTAATCTATTGGCCTGTTCCCCTTTAAAAAGGGTTGCTTAAGAGTGTTCGTAACACCAGAGCCAGCCTTAATGAGCTGAGAGTTGGACAACTGTCTCTCAGAGCTGCTGACTGGTTTGTTTGGATGGTAGTTCAGTACAAAAAGGAAGTCCCAAGAAGAAGACAGTGTACACGTATCAGACTTGAATACTCTATTTTAATTGAGGAGTGATGAATGACCCTAGAGAGGTGAAGAAGAGATGGAGCAGGGAGGTACAAAGATTGGGAATATGATTTTAGATTGGTGACCCTGATGGGTATAGCAGACCTCCCAAAGAAGATACCATCCACTTCTTTCCCACCTTTTTGTTCATGTTATACTAGGTTTGTTACCTTACTTCCACTTTCCTGAATTATGGCAATTATTGTTAAGGGCCTTAAAAAGCCTAAGAGTGGGAAACCAAGTAGAAACACCTTACCCATCCCTGTAATGTGGGGCACAACTTAGGGATGGCAAGGTACTAGGCTATGTTAAGTGACCCAAACCAGCACATAAGAGAGTAGTAAAATCTCCCCCATTGTTTGAGTCGAGGCCACAGCAATGAAGCACATAGCTAAGCATCTGCCTTTCAACACTTTTTCAGAACTCATGATGTCATCAGTCCAATGCTTCACTGCTGCCATACATTTCAAAAATTACAGAATGATGTGTATCCTCCAGAGGTTATTCTGTGTTGCGCAGTTAAATTCCTTTTTAACATAATCCTAAGTGGTTACTCTGAGGATAGAGGATTCATTCACCTTATGGTTGCTGGTTTGGGTAATACTGGTTTGCAAGAGGGCAAATTGCCAGTTAAATTGCAAGATAATACACTCAGATAGCATAGCAAAGACTATTTTTATGAAGAAGTCACATGCCTCTTGACTGGTAGAAAGGGTGGTGTGTAGTTTTTAGAGGCTGTCTTTATCTGTATCCCACAGGAAATTTAAAAAGCAGCTGCATTCTTTTGTTGATTCATTCCATACCAAATCAGGTAATATGAAGTGTAACTGCTTTATTGGTAACACTGTAAACAGCACAACTCAGTATCTACTTATCTGATTGTTGCAGCAGAAATCTTAACCAGTATGAAGAGTGCCGATGGCTGCAATATGCAATCGTTTGACTGTGGAAAGTAACATCACCTTCAACTGAAACTTAAGCAGACAAATAATGTTTGATTCTTAACTCAAGAATTAAGACATTGAGGTATGATCAGTACAGTAATACTGTTGGAATCTTTCCTACATTTATTGTGTGTTGCATAGTTTCAGAAGAGAAGCCACAGCATGTATCGCAAAAAACTGTCAAAACATTTTCTCTTTCCATTTGGTTTGATTTATATATATTTCATGTTTTCAGATAAATATCAATTCAAAACAAAATACTTAAGAAAGTTTAGATTTTTTTAAAGAACTTCATTCAGTGTTCTCACCAGTAAACTTCTGGTAACTCAATTTATAAAAAACTTCTACAAAAATATACTCAGTACTTTAAATGGATTAATTAAACAACATTATTTTACTGAATATTAGTAGTAATGATTAAGTAAATTTCTTTAGTCAATTTCATTGAGACTAGGGAGTTGGGGCAGCAATGGGAGAGGTGGAACAGGTACATTCAGTATCATTAGGCTGGGGAAAGAAGGAAAGTGGCCACTGCCCCACCATGTCAGACATTTGCTTGTACAGTTTGACTCGCACTATTTATTAACCATTGCCAGTGATTGTCTTTGCTCATTTGTGATAGATGTATGGCTTGTTCAAGCCTCAGAAGGTTAGAGGTACCAGATGCCTGTGAGACTGATTATTTCTGAATCCAACTTTCAAGAAGACCATTGGAATCTGGTGTATAGAGACATTTCACCAGGTTACATTAAGCTGCTACAAAAATAGAAATTACCGGAAAAACTCAGCAGATCTGGCAGCATCTGTGAAGGTTTTACCTCTTGGGGGCAATGACTCTTCATCAGAACTAATAATTGCTATGAAATGGTGCTACATATGCTGAAGAGATGGGGTAGGGGATGGTAAAGGAGTAAGTGATATGAGGAGACTAAGCTAATCTTCCTTGCTGTGTCGTGTCCTTGATCCCAACAGTGTTCATTCTTTCATTCAAAATGGTGGAATTTACCCTCCCTGGCAGGCATGAGCAATGTTGAGAACGTTGGAAAAGTACATTGAGAATGAAAAAAAATCAAAATCTCTGTCAAGAAAATATTTTGCAATTTTCCACCTCGCCTTAAATGATGACTTCAGAATCCCAGCATTGAGTAGACACTAACTTACTTCCACACATTTTCAACTTGCTAATTGTCCAACTTGCCTTATTTCTGTACTACTTTCAATCTTCCTCCCCTTCCTTGAGAAACTTAATGATGCAAATTCCTGACAAGTCACAGCAAGTACCTACAGACCTGCCTGTCCTGACTATCATTCAACTTAGTACACAGCATAGTGTCCCTGCCTGCTCTTTGACAAGCATCTATGCAAGTCAGCTTTAATAAACCATCAGCTTCACCAGATCGCCATGCCCACTCACAGACCACCTCCACAGCACTTTTCTCTGGATGATTACTGCAGAGCCTTTAACTCCAAGAGTTTTACATTGACCCGAAGAAAAAAGCTGTGACCAACTTTGCCCACTTTGCATGCAGCATCAGCTATTTTGTGCAGTTATTGTACAGTCTATGTTCAATCTGAAATGGCAAGGTTCCTACTCTGTATTCTTGTGTGTGACTTGCCTATCACAGAAATCATTCCCTCAGCAACCTGATCTCCAGACTTAAGTTGCTTGCTTTCACCAAGACACCATGAACTTAACAATTACTGCCCAAACCTCCAGGAATGATTATGGCCAAACCCTAGGACTTGACTTGGCAGGATGGATCTGATGAACACAGTAGACCTGTACTGATGTCCCCTAACTGGGAAAAAGATCTTGGCTATTCATCTTATCTATGTCCCACATGACTTAATAAACTTCTACAATGGTCACCCCTCAGCCTCTTATTCTCAAGGAAAAGAAATCTCAGCCAATCCAGCCTCTCCTTGTAACTCAAACTTTCCAGTCATGTAACATTCATGTAAATCATTTTTGTACTCATTCCAGTTTAATAAAACTTTCCTATAACAGAATGATCAGAACTGTACACAGTACTCCAAATGTGGCCTCAATAATATCTAGTACAGCTGTAACATGATGTCCCAACTCCTGTACTCAATGCTCTGACTGTTGAAGGCAAGAATGGCAAATGCCTTCTTCACTACCCTAGCTATTTTCCTTTGACGCCACTTTCAAAGGAACTATGTACTTAAACCCGTAGGTCTCCCTGTTCGAAAATACCCCTCAGGGCTCTACCATTCACTGTGAATTCTGCCTTGGTTTGTCTTACCAAATAGCAACACCTCGCATTTATCTGAATTAAACTCTATCAGTCATTCCTCAACCCACTGGCCAGTTGATCAAGATGCTGCTGTTCTGAGATAACCTTCTTCACTATCCACTATACCACTAATTTTGGTGTCACCCGCAAATTTACTAACCATTCCTCCTATATTCTCATCCAAATCATTAAATAAATGAACAACAGTGGCACCGATCCTTGTGGTACACTGCTGGTCACAGGCCTCCAGTCTAAAAAATAACTTTCTACCATTAGCTCTCTACAATCAAGCAAATTTTGTATTCAGTTGGCTAGCTCTCCCTGGATACCTTGTGATCTAACTTCCCAAACCAGTCTCCCATGCAGTACCTTGCCAAAGGCCTTGCTAAAATCCATGTTTCTACTACACTGCCCTCATCTATCTTCTTAGTCACCTCTTTTAAAGACTCAATCAAATCAGAGATAATTTTCCATGCACAAAGCCATTCTGACTATCCCTAATCAACTTGCCTTGCCACATACGTGTAGCTCCTGACTCTCGAGAATCCCCAACAACTTAAACACCATTGACATTTGGCTTACCATTCTGTAGTTCACTGACTTTTCCTTGCAACCTTTCTTGCATAATGGCACAACATTAGCCACTATTCAGTGTTCCGGCACCTCACCTGTGGTTAATGATATACATATTTCGGCTAAGGGCACTGCAATTTCCTTCTTAGCTTCCCACAATCCTGGGATAGACATGAACTGGGATTTATCTACCTTTCTATGTTTTAAGACCACCAGCACCTCCACTTCTGTAATGTGGACTCTTTTCAAGACAGAATTCCCTAACTTCCATATCTTTCTCCATGGTAAATACTGATGAGAAACATTCATTTACAATCTCATCCATCTCCTCTGATTCCATTTTCATTGATCTTTAAGGTGCCTTAATATCTCTCTAGCTACTCATTCACTCTAATATATTTGTAGAATGTCTTTGGATTCTCCTTTACCATATCTGCCAAAGGTTACCTTATGTCATCCTTCTGCCATCCTGAATACCCTCTTATTTTTCTTGACTGGAGATTCAATATCTTTAGTCATTCAGTGCTCCCTACTCCTGCCAGCCTTGCCCTTCACACTAACGGGAACATGCAGTCTCTGAACTCTCATTATCTCACTTTTGAATGCCTCCGACTTGCCAGATTTCCTTTACCTGTGAAGAGCATCCTACAATCATCTTTTGAAAGTTTCTGTTTTATACAAGCAAAATTAGCCAATTTAAAACTTTCACTTATGAACTAGCCCAATCCTTTTCCATAACAATTTAAAAACTAACACAATTATGGTCACTGGTCCCAAAGTATTCCCCCACTAACACCTCAGTCACCTGTTCTGCCTTATTTCCTGAGAAGGGGTTGAGTTTTGCCCCTACTCTGGGTAGGGCCATCTACATATTGATTGAGAATATTTTCCTGAACACAGAAATTTCTCTGCATCCAAGTCCTCAACACTATGGCAGTCCCAGTCTGTTTGGAAAGTTGAAATCCCATACTCTTATAACCCTATTAGTCTTACAGCTAACTGGGATCTCCCTACATATTTGCTCCTCAATTTCTCACTGACTATTGGGGGGGTACAATCCCATCAAAGTGATTGGCCCTTCTTATTTCTAATTTCCACCCATATAACCTCACTGGATAATCCCTCAGGAATATTCTCTCAAAGTACTGGCATGATGTCTGTCCTGTTCAAAAATGTCACTTTCTCTTCCTCTCTCCTCTCCTTTTATCTTTCCTACACCATCTGTACCCCAGAACATTGAACTGCTAATCCTGTCCCTCCCGCAGCTATGTTT
The DNA here is from genome assembly GCF_004010195.1 of Chiloscyllium plagiosum. NCBI lineage: Eukaryota > Metazoa > Chordata > Chondrichthyes > Orectolobiformes > Hemiscylliidae > Chiloscyllium > Chiloscyllium plagiosum. The sequence goes on along the minus strand of NC_057713.1, from coordinate 103,135,194 downwards.
CTGTAATAACCATAATATCCCAGTCTCATGTGCCCATCTATGCCCTGAGGTCATCTGCCTTAACTGTCAAGCCTCTTGCATTGAAATAAGTTCAGCTTAATTCAGCAGTCTTCCCCCATTCCCTATCATGGTCTTGCATGCCTTGTCTGTTTAACTTGCTCTCTAACTTCTGTATTAGCCTGAATGTTCTTTTTTATCTCACTACTTTTCAGGCTTCACTTGTCTTCATTACTGTGAATCCCCATACCCTGCACCAGCTTCTCATCCACATATTCATCTGCCCTATTGTCTTATTCTTATTTTCACTACCACGTGGCACCGGGAGTAATCCAGAGATTACCACCCTTGAAATCCTGCCTAACTTCCTCTATTCACTCTGCAGGACCTCAGCCCTTTTCCCACCTATGTTGTTGGTACCAATGTGTACAATGATTTCTAGCTGCAGATGCTCCCCTTTGAGAAATTGCTCAGATACATCCTTGACTCTGGCACCAGGGAGACAACACACCATCCAAGAGTCTCACTTGTGGCCGCAGAAATGCCTGTCTCAGTCCCTGACTAAATAGTGCCTGATCACAACTGTTTGCTTAAACTTTGCTATACCTGCTTCACAGCATAGCCAGTTATGGTGCCACAGGTCTGGCTGCTGCTACTATTTCCCCTGAAGGGCATTCAAAAGGATAAACTCATTCGAGAGGGGGTATAGCCACAAGAGACTCCTGCACTATCTGCCTGCTTCTCATACTGGTCACCCACCTAGTTGACTGAATCTACAGTATGACCACCTCCCTGAAGCTTCTATTTATCACAGAATCTATAAAATATTGAAACATATCCACTGATGCATCAGCTAATTCTCTAGCCACCTTCTCCAACACTCTGATATCTAACTTACCTTTAATATAACATGAATAAGATTTAAGTTGTCAACTTTGGTAGAAAAAAAATGATAGAATGAGTATTTCTTAAAATGGTACAAAGTTGTGAAGTACTGATATCAAAGGAACCTCTGTGTTCTCGTTCATAAGTCACTAAAAGGTAGCATGTAGATGCTGCAAATAATTAGGAAGGCAAATGATATGTTGGTCTTCATTGTAAAGGGATTTTAGTATAAGAATAATAATATTTTGATGAAATTGTGTAGAGCTTTAGTCAGAACACTGTATACAATTTTAGTATCTTTATCTCAGGAAGGATATAGTTCCCATAGAGGAAGGGCAGCAGATGGATCACCAGAACTGGGAGATTGGGATTGGTTTCTCAAAGACCGATTTGTTTGGAGTCTTCAAGAATGTCTTCAATGAGGTGATCCCATTGAAACTTACAAAATTCTTAGAGCATGGCAGGGTGGATGTCGATAGGTTCTGGATATCCTAATATAACATTCTATTTAGCAAAGATAATTTTCACCATGTAATTCAAGCTCTCCTATTCAAAAGATACAGTTAGTTGCAAGGAATGCGTTAGTGACTTTCCACATTTCCCATTCCTTGATCCATTTGATGACTGTTAGCAGACCTTGTAGTTTCACCATATGGAGCACTAAGACAGAAAGTGGACAGTAAGTGAGCTGAACATATAAATTTGGGCTGCAGTGAAGTGCAACATGGATGGTTCCAAACAGCTTACGAGTTTTCATCAATTGGCAGATATGAAGGGGAGTGATGTTTATGAGGACAGGAAGCCAAGGCAGGTGCATGGAACAGAGGGTTCCAATTATGATGCACGTTGGTGCACTCATTGAATGTCACCAATAGGAGTAAGCAAAGATCTATGCCCAACAGGTGCATAGTTCTCTACTGCAGAGCAAAATAGCATAGGTGCTGTAGTTTTGTGGTCATCATGTCATGTAGATTCAGCAGTCTAATTGCTAGGATGTTATAGTTTCCATCATTGCTGCTTTTTTTTAGATGATCTTGGAAGGACAAGGACTTAAATAAAGGCAACTCCTACATATGCTGGGTTTGGACCAATCATGATCTAATTGAATGGCATAGGAGAGTCAGCAGGCTGAAACATCTCCTCTTATTCTCCAAAACACAGCAAATATACAAACATGTGAATTAAGAGAGGTGGACCACTTGAGTCTGCTTCATCATTCGATAAGGTCATAGTTCATTTGATTACTCCACATTCCAGTATACACCTGATAACATTTCACTTTATTGCATATCAAGCATAGTCTACCTTAAAGACTCAAGGACTCTGCTTCCACCACCTTTTGAGGAAAAGAATTCCAAAGGCTTATATACTTTGAGAAGAAATATCTCATTTGTCTGAAATGTGCAACCCATCATTTTTGTGATCTCCAAATATAGATTCTCCCACATGCACACAAGACCGCCAAGAATTTTATATCTTTCAACCAAACCAGCTCTTACACTTCTAAACTCCAAGGCTGACAACCTTAGCCTGTCCAATTATGACACTAACCTGTGGAGAGATTTCCCCGATTTCCATTTTCTCAAGTTTTGTTATGGCTTCTTGGTGCCACACATGGTCAAATGAGGCCTTGATGTCAAGGAAAATGATTTCACTTCACCTCTGGAATTCAGCTCTCTTGTCCGTGTTTAAACCCAGCACATAGTGAGTTCAGAGCTGAGTGTCCCGGGTGGGGGAACCGAACCTTAATAATAGAGAGCAGGTTATTTGTCATGCAGGTGCTGCTTGATATTACTGTTGTTGGCACCATCCATAACTGTACATTGGTGGTAATTGACTGGATAAGATCTGTTATGCTTTTTGTTTACAGAACACATATAGGCACTTTCCCACATTTTCAGATCGCTGCCACTATCAGAGCAATACAGGAAAAGCTTGACAAAAGGCATGGCAAATTCTTGAGCACAAATCTTCAGTGCTATTGGCAGAATGTTGTCAGGATCTATAGACTTTTGCAATATCCAGTGCCTTTAGCCATTTTTTGAAATCATGCAGAGCGAATTGAATTTACTGAAGTCTGGTACCAATGATGCTGGGGACCTCTGCAGGAGGTTGAGATAGATTATGCACTTGGCACTTCTAGCTGAAGATGGTTACGAATGCCTTCTCTTTTGCAGTGATATACTTGTGATGGTGCTGTCACTTTAAAAGAATATTTTGTCCTAGTTGTTTTTATTTGAAAAGACAAAGGTAGAGGCACTGAGCAGTCTACCAGAACCACTAGAGAAAACAACATACAAGGCCTTTAAAAGGTGGAACAATGGAAGCAGCTTGAATGGGTGTGGTCTTCTCTCACAAATCAGGCTTTCTAGTTTTTTTCAAGCTGTAGAATTAAATGCTGTTTAGGATCTCAGAAGAATCGGAAGCTTCAGTGAATGATTCCTATCTGCTATGTTGTCTGGAATTTCTCTTTATATTGTTTTCTCGTGAATTGGAGAACTGCACTGAGGAGGGATATTTGTCTGAATTTACCTTTTTGCCAAGGGGTGTGTTTATGGGATGTTACAATGTTGAACAGTTAATTAGGAATAGGTACTGTATCAATTATTCAGTTTCATTTTCCAGTAGTTAAGTTGTTCTAAATTCCTATTTCTTTTGTTAGAATTTTAACTATAATGCTTAAATAAATTGTGCTTTGCTTAACATCAAATAGTTTGAGTCGCATCGCATCTGGAATACTCACTTCACATCTACTTTCAAAACAAAAAATTAGGACGTAGGCTATCTTTTTAAGGCATTTTGAGGGGGTCTGGTCTGGTCTGGTCCATAATATACTGGGTTATGCCATCACTGAGGAGGGATATTTGTTCAGTCTCCTCCTCCAATGAGTTGTTCAATTGTTCCCCACATGCACAACTGGGTGTGGAAGGACTACTGGGTCTTCTGTTCATTATGGAATTGCTTAGCTCTATCATTTGAGGCTTGTGCTGTTTGGCATGCACACAGTCTCATTTTTGTAGCTTTCACTAAGTTGACACCGTACTTCATGCTGCTCCTAAACTGACCTCTTGCACCTTCACTTTTTTTCCCATTCACTGATTGAACGTCGGTATAAAAACCGAGAGAACTGCAGATGCCGTAAATCAGAAACAAAAACAGAAATTGCTGAAAAAGCTCAGCAGATCTTATAGCATCAATGGAGAGAAATCTGAATTAATACTTCGGGTCAAGTGTCCCTTCCTCATAACATGGGTGTGGCTGGAAGAATAAATATTTTCTGGCCATCCCTAGTTGTCCTTACAAAGGGGTGGTGAGCTGCTTTCTCTAACTGCTGCAGTCCATTTAGTGCAGATAGACCCACTGTCATGAGGGAGGGAATTCCAGGACTTTGACCCAATGACATTGAATAATGATGTATGATGGGAAGGCACGTCAAACGGAAGGTGTCATCTATAGTGCTATGAAGAAGCACCTGATCAGCAATAACCTGCTCGGTGATGCCCAGATTGGGTTCCACTAGGGTCACCAACCTCCTGACCTCATTACAGTATTTTTGCAAAATTGGACAAAAAAGTTGAATTCCAAAGATGGTGAGAATGATAGCCCTAAACACCAAGGCTGCACTTGACTCAGTGTGTCATCAAGGAGCCCTGGCAAAACTGGAATCAATGGGTATCAGGGGGACAAATTATCTGCTGGTTGGAGTCATACCCTACAAAAGAAGATGGTTGTGGCTATTGGATGTTATTCATCTCAGCTCCAGGACATCTCTACAGGAGTTCCTCAAGGTAGTGTCCTTGGCTCAACCATTTTCAGCTCCTTCAATGCCTTCCCTCCACCCAGAAGGTCAGAAGTGGGGATGTTCACCAATTACATAATGTTCATCACCATTCGTGATACCTCAGATATGAAAGCAATCCATGTTCAAAAGTAACAAGATTTGGATATTATTCAGACTTGGGTCGACAAGTGGCAAGTAACATTAGAGCCACAAAATGCCAGGCAATGACCATCTCCAATAACAGACAATCTAACCATCATCCTTTGATATTAATAGCATTACCTTCACTGAATTCCCTACTATCAACATCCTGGAGTTTACTATTGACCAGAAACTAGTTGTGGTCTACCACTGTATATTCACCTCTGATGCCTGTCCTGCTAGTGAGATAGGGCATATAAGGATGGTGACGGTGTTAAGGTATTTTGTGTAAAGTATGATTCCATGAGTATGAATACAAATATTTCAAGGTGATGCATGACCAGTCTGGTTGACAGATTTCCCAGTTTTGGTACTAATTGCCAAATATTGGTATACAGGATTTCGCAGGATCAAAAAGACTGAGTTTTCTATTATCATTACCAGTGCTAAGATTTGAACCCTAGTCCTTCTTTTGTCGAGATATTGACAAAAACTGTAATGAGGTCTTGAGTTTACCGCTGAGTAAGTCCTATTTGTTAGAAATGTCGATGACACCTTCCTTCGCTTTGCCGATGATTATGACCAGATTGAGAGGTGGTTATTGGCCAGGTTGGATTTGTCCTCCTTTTTTTGTGGACAGGACAAATCTTAGCAATTTTCCACATTGGTATCTAACTGACAATGTGGTAGCTACGCAGGAACAATGTGACTAGTGGCATAGCTAGTTCTAGAACACAAATTTTCAGTACTATAGTTTGTTAAGGTTCAAAGAATTTGCTGCATTGACTGCTCCTTAATATCACGTAGCGTGAACTGAACGAACTGAAGACTGGCTGCTATGATGCAAGGGATTTGAAGAGAAGGCTGAGATGCGTAATTAATAGAGTGCTTCTGACTGAAGATAAATGCGAATGCCCTAATCCAGGAAATTAGTACATAATCTATGTTGATACTCCAGGTCAGCACCCTACGAACACTGGATTGTTATTTAATGGGACTTGAAAAGCAAGGCTAACCATTCCATTAGCTCAGGTAGGTTGTGAGAATCCCATTGCACTGGAGAAAAGCAGGGATTATTTCCAGTTTCAATTTAACTAGCAGGACATTATAAACAAATAGAGAAAATGCCAGGAAGTTAATATTTCAGAGTCATGGAGTTATCCAGCATGGAAACAGATCCTTTGGTTCAACTTGTCTATGCTGACCAGATATTCCATGCTGATCTAATCCATATCTCTCTAAACCCTTCCTGCTCATGTAGCCATCCTCATGCCTTTTAAATGCTGTAATTGTACCTGCCTCCACTATCTCCTATGGCAGCTTGTTCCATACATACACCACTCTCTGCATGAACAAGTTGTCCCTCAAATCTGTTTTAAATCTTTCCCCTCAACTTAAACCTAGGCCCTCAATTTTGGATTCCCCTACTGTGCATAAAGACCTTGCTTATTCACCCTATCCATGCAGCCTCTGCCATATCCAACTCCACCCTGAAATTATTCAATGCTTTGGCCTTAACCACTTTCTGTGACAGAATTCCAGAAGCTCACAACATTCTGGTCGAAGAACTTTCTCATGACAGTTTATCCAGCACTTTTTGCCTTTATTTCACAATTTCCAATATCCACTGTATTTTGCTTTTAATTGCATGCAGTAGTTTCTGACTACTTTGACTGCTTCCACTGTTCAGACAGCAACTATTGTTACTGATTCTGCTACTGCCAGTCACACTTTCTCTAGATCTATCTCTCGTTTCTTCATTCTTTCTCATTTACCATCCTGTTTTGCCTGGCATCATCATGGGTAACATTTTTTCTCACTGCTATCACTGATTAACATGATAAACTTACCAACACTGGCTATTCATCTCCAGTACTTGTAGGATCTTGTATAAAATGACTACAAGAAATATCAATATAAGAGTGACTGCATTTCAACTAATATTAATCCATGTAGAATGCTTTGAGACTTTCCAAAAGATGTGCCTCTGTGTTATGGTTAGATTGAGGTACAAGGTCAAATTTAAGGTCTGTATACCATAAATGTGGGTTATGACCAAAAGTTTTTCTGCGTATACAAGTACATTTCTGTGAATGCATTACTAAGTTGATAAACTTAAGAACTTTGTTTTAATGAAGGTTGGACAACAAACTAAACTCATCAGCTACAGAAAAGACAGAACAACCTGCAATGTCTACTGAAGATATTTCCAATTCTTCAGACAACCACGTGAATCACAATTCACACGAACGGCACCAATCTGTTTTAATAGCATTGTACTCTATCGTGTTTGTGGGTGGAGTTATTGGAGCCAGTATTATGTTATGTCGAATTCTGAAGAATGACAAGAATTCTAAGTCATTTATCATTATCAATCTCTTATTAGCACATGTGATTTTTCTTATAACTGTGCCATTTCGTATTTCTTACTATGCAATTAAAGAATGGAGGTTTGGGTTAGTTTTCTGTAAGTTAGTCAGTGCTATTATGCACATTCATATGTACTTAACTTTTGCATTTTATGTGATCATCATTATCACAAGACTTCTTAATGTCTTTCAAAAGAGGGAGAAACGAGAGGCTTACAAACCATGGAAAGTATTAGTGTTCAGTGTAGTTTTATGGTTTGTGGTGACTGTAATTATTCTTCCAGTATTTCTACTGAGATATGGTGGTAGTCTGGAATATGATGAAAATCATTGTTTTCACTTTGAAATTTCATCAGAAACTGTCAAGCGAATCAATTACATTTTAATTTGCATAACAATATGGACAATTACCATTTTGCTCATCTGGCAGACAGGTATAATGTTAAATCTGGCTTTCAAGCATGGCTCACAGACATGTGCGCATCAAATCTTTCGTGCCCAACTAAAGACATTAACATTTATACTGATAATGTTTGTGTTTTTTGTTCCTTATCTTGGATTCAGAGCATATTACATCAAAGAATCTAAGAATTGTTCATCAATTATGTATACACTTAATGAAGCAGGTTTATCCATTACAGGAATGAGTTGTTTTGATTTGTTAATTTTTTGGATATGGTATTCCATTTAAAACTTTACCAAGCAGTGAGGCACTAGTCCATGAAGACTGTAAACTGTATGTATTTATTTGATCAGTTTTGTTTAGGGCAAGTTGAACATCCCATACTTTGAAATATCAAATCAAATAGGACATAGTTGGATTATAACAATAAATTGCTACTTGAGGTATAAATTTGGTATCAAAGACAATTGAGAATTAAATAATCATAAAAGCAAGTTCATGACTCCAATTCCCTGGAGCATCGCTTTTGTGAAAGGTTAGCCAGGTTTTGTTTCACTCACTTAACTGTTATCAATGTGATTTTTAATGTTTCCTGTTCCATCCCCTGATGGATAAGTTGAATTTAAATTCAAGACAGAAGTTGAATTTCCACATTGCCACTTGCAACGTCAACTATTTCAGTCCTTTCCTGAGTTACCATCCTTAAATTTCATCTCAACCTAAACACTTCTGGCCAAATTATCACACACCAACTCCAGCTGACTCCAGGCTTGCTGACCCATTGTGACTACTCGTTTCATATCCCCTCAAATCTAAAATTCTCAAGCCAGTGATTAAGGCCCCACAGCCACATTAACCACCTAATCTCTACCCGAACACCCCAATAATGATCAGTATCATTGCCCTCTTTTTGGACCTCCACTTCAAACCTGTTTTCAGTTGCCTAGATTATAATTTCTAAAAGTCCTTCTCACACCCAGCTTCTTCTTCTTCCTGTCTTAATTCCTTTCCTTCTAGCAGGCATTTTTTTCCCCTTATGCTTTAACAAAACTCTTTGTGCAATTGTAAACTATTCTTTAATTTTCTCTGACTGCCATCTTAAGCTTGAATTTCTGTCTTGTTCACATTCTTCAAGGGGACTACTATATGATACCACATGATGTTATCCTATCCTTTATTCTTGTAGGCCACTGCAGCCAGATCCCCTTATGTGTTAGCCTTTGCCTTAAATCCTTCTCCCCCAACTTCACCTAAACCACTCAGTGTGATGTAGTTGTAGAGTTCTTAGTTGTCAAATTCAAAACTACTGATACAATTGAGGCTCAGGTAAAGAAAAAGGAGGCATACGCCGGGTATAGACAGCTGGGATCAAGTGAATCCCTATTAGGTGGCATATATAAGGGTGGTAGAAGTATTTTGAAGAAACTCAGGAGGACAAAAAGGGGACATGAGATAGCATTGGCAAACAGGGTTAAGAAGAACCTAAAGAGACTCCACAAATATAAATTGGGCCCCTTAGCGATCAAAAGGGCCATGTGTGGAACCACAGGAGATGGGTAAGATATTAAATGAATGTGGAGAAGGAAATGAAAGCTAGGCAACTTGGAGAAATCAATAGTAATATCTTGAAAAGTGTTCATATTAAAGAGGTGGCGCTGGATATCTTAAAACACAGGTGGATAAATCCCAGGACCTTATTGGATGTATCCCAGAGCTTTGTGGGAAGCTAGGGAAGTGATTGCTGGGCACCTTGCTGAGATATCTGTAACATCAATAGATGAGGTGCTGGAAGATTGGAGGTTGGCTAATGTGGTGCCACTATTTTGGAAAGGTGGTAAAGCAAAGCCAGGGAACTATAGACCAGTGAGCCTGACATCAGTGGTGGATAAGTTATTGGAGGGGATTCTGAGGAACAGGATTTTCATATCTTTGGAAAGGCAAGGACTGATTAGGAATAGTCAACATGTTTAGGTGCTTAGGAAATCATGTCTCACAACTTGACTGAGTTTTTGAAGAAGTGACAAAGAAGATTGATGAAGGTAGAACGGTGGGCATTGTCTATATGCACTTCAGCAATGTGTTCAACATGGTTCTGCATGGTAGACTATTTAGCAAGGTTAGATCACATGGAATCCAGGAAAAGCTAGCCATCTGGATATAAAATTGACTTGAAGGTAGGATGTAGAGGGTTGTTTTTTTCAAAATGGAGATCTGTAATCCACGTGTATCACAAGTCTCAAAACTGTGTCCACTACTCTATATCATTTATACAATCGATTTGGATATGAATGTAGGTAAGTTTGCAGAGGACACCAAAATTGGAGGTGTAGTGGTCAGTGAAAGTTATCAGAGTACAACAAGGTCTTGATCAGATGGGCCAAGGAGTGGCAGATGGAATATAATTTAGATAGATATGAGGTGTTGCATTTTGGTAAGGCAAATCAGGGCAGAGTGTACAAGTTTTGCTTTAATTCTTGTGGAGCTGGCTTCAAGAAGGGTGTTACCATTTGTTTGAGGGTCCTCCCATTGAATGTAGAGGTCACACCAGAGACACTGCTGATGGAATTGCCCTAGTGACATTTGTCATTGATAAACAGTCCAGGAGTCATTGCAGAATAGGGGTATGGTGACAAGAACTGATCTGTATACTGGCAGTTTTATTTGGGGTCAAACACGCACTGCTCTTGTGTGCAGGAGGTGAAAAGTTTTCTTTCTTTGACCACAAGTATTACCAATATACAATTCCTTGACTGGGGACTGCTAAGTTCACAGCCTGTCACCATCACTTGGTTGCAGACCCTTCCAACAGTGTACATGTGACTTTAATTAATGTGGAGACCTTGAGACATGGTTGTCATCCACACCAACTTGCTGGGTTAGTCGTCAGTGAAATGACGAATCACGATGACTGTGCCTGCCTTGCTTTCGTTTACCTTTGGAGCCGGTGATACACAGGATAGAATTTACTCTTTCCTTGTCAACAACGGCCAGGAAGTTAGGAAAATATGGAGGATGAAAAACCTCAATGTTGAGAAAACGTTTGTAATTTTCCCCTTAAGTTTTAAATGGTGACTTCAGAACAGCACCAAGTGTCACCTTACTTCCATGAATTTCCATCTCATTAAAGCCCTAACTCACCTTACACTTATACGCCACTTCATTGCTAAAAGGAGCCTAGAGCTTGAAGCTTTTCACCTTGCATTGTGCGGAACTCAGACACAAGAAGATGTGGTTAAAAGCAAACAATTTTATTCAGTATAAAGGAGGGCACTGATTTCTGGGCCATCATTGACAAGGAGATACAGCAAAAACAGTTACCTGACAATCCTAAACCTCAGACCAGGCAACTTGATTCTGATTGGTCAGAGCCTTGCCATAGGAATGGAGCACAGCTTGGCTGTTCCTCATCCCTTTTTTGAAAAAAGTGCAACATAAGTAAAAATTCCATTTGTCTACATATAACTGGGTTCTACTATTTATGTTTGTGGCTTCTCGCACACACACTGCAACACATTGCAAGCTCGACTGACAACTTTAAATTAGTTTCCGCTGTAACTCTTAGCACAATTCAAATCCACCCACACATTGCTTTAAACATTATCTGCCCTATCTGCACCAGGATTGGACTGCTCAGTCACCTCAGGACCACAATTCTTGGTTTGGAAGAAAGTAATTAAATATCTCAAGGGACTGCCTAAGAAGATGAAGCAATTGTATAGCAGCTACATTGTTGCAGTGAAGTTTAACATAAGCTCAAAAAAAACACCTCACCTTTTGAATGAATTACTCTACAGCTTTCTGGGATCAGCACTGAGTTCAACAGCATAGAACATTACAGCGCAGTACAGGCCCTTTGGCCCTCGATGTTGCACCGAACTGTGGAACCAATCTGAAGTCCATCTATCCTACACTATTCCATTTTCATCCATATATCTATCCAATGACTATTTAAATGCCCTTAAAGCTGGTGAGTCTGTTACTGTTGCAGACAGGGCGTTCCACACCCTTATTACTCTCTGAGTAAAGAAACTAACTCTTACATCTGTACTATATCAATCACCCTTCAATTTAAAACTATGTCCCCTCATGCTAGCTGTCACATTTGAAGAAAAAGGCTCTCACTGTCCACCCTGTCTAACCCTCTGATTATCTTACATGTCTCAATTAAGTCACCTCTCAACCTTCTCTCTAATGAAAACAGCCTCAAGTCCCTCAGCCTTTCCTTATAAGACCTTCCCTCCATACCAGGCAACATCCTAGTAAATCTCCTCTGAACACTTTCCGAAGCTTCCACATCCTTCCTATAATGCGGTGACCAGAACTGTACGCAATACTCCAAGTGTGGCCGCACCAGAGTTGTATACAGCTGCAACATTGCCCTGTGGCTCCGAAACTCAGTTCCTCTACCAATAAAAGCTAACACAGTGTATGTCTTCTTAACAACCCTGTCAACCTGGGTGGCAACTTTCAGGGATGTACATGAACACCTAGATCTCTCTGCTCATCTACACTATCAAAAATCTTACCGTTTGCCCAGTACTCTTTATTTCTGTTGCTCCTTCCAAAGTGAATCCCCTCAAACTTTTCCACATTAAACTCTATTTGCCACCTCTCTGCCCAGCTCTGCAGCTTATCTATGTCCATCTGTAACCTGCAATGTCCTTCATCACTATCCACCTCCACCGACCTTAGTGTCATCCGCAAATTTACTAACCCATCCTTCTACACCCTCATCCAGGTCATTTATAAAAATAACAAATAGCAGTGGCCTCCAATCAGATCCGTGCAGTGCACCACTAGTAAATGAATTCCAAGATGAACATTTTCTTTCAGCTAGTCAATTTCTGATCCAAACCGCTAAATCATCCTCAGTACCATGCTTCCGTATTTTGTGCAATAGCCTTATCAAACGCCTTACTGAAATCCATAGAAACCACATCAACTGCTTTACTCTCATCTACCTGTTTGGTCATCTTCTCAAAAAATTCAATAAGGATTGTGAGGCACAACCTACCCTTCACAACAGTGTTGATTATCCATAATCAACTTATTCCTTTCTAGATGATTATAAATCCTGTTTCTTATAAGCCTTTCCAACACTTTTCCCACAACTAAAGTAAGGCTCACTAGTTTATAATTACCAAGATTGTCTCTACTCCCCTGCTTGAACAAGGGAACAACATTTGCTATCCTCCAGTCTTCCAACACTATTCCAGTAGGTAATGACGACATAAAGATCAAAGCCAAAGGCTCTGCAATCTCCTCCCTGTCTTCCCAGCGAATCCTAGGATAAATCCCATCCGCCCAGGGGATTTACCTATTTTCACATTTTCCAGAATTGCTAACACCTGCTCCCTGTGAACCTCAATCCTGTTTACTCGAGCAGCCGGTGTCTCAGTATTCTCCTCAACAACATTGTCTTTTTCCAGTGTGAATACTGACGAATAATATTCATTTAGCACTTCTCCTATCTGCTCAGGCTCCATGCATAACTTCCCAATACTGTCCTTGATTGGCCCTAATCCTTTTCTGGATTAGTGGTGCTGGAAGAGCACAGCAGTTCAGGCAGCATCCAAGGAGCAGTGAAATCGACGTTTCGGGCAAAAACCCTTCATCAGGAATAAAGGCAGAGAGCCTGAAACGTGGAGAGATAAGCTAGAGGAGGGTAGGGTGGGGAGAAAGTAGCATAGAGTACAATAGGTGAGTGGGGGAGGGGATGAAGGTGACAGGTCAGGGGGGAGAGGGTGGAGTGGATAGGTGGAAAGGAGATAGGCAGGTAGGACAAGTCCAGACAAGTCATGGGGACAGTGCTGAGCTGGAAGTTTGGAACTAGGGTGAAGTGGGGGAAGGGGAAATGGGGAAACTGTTGAAGTCCGTGGTTGATTGGTGCGGGTGTCTCTGAGATGTTCCCTAAAGCGCTCTGCTAGCAGGCGTCCAATCGGGAGCAACGGATACAATAAATTATATTGGTGGATGTGCAGGTAAAACTTTGATGGATGTGGAAGGCTCCTTTAGGGCCTTGGATAAAGGTGAGGGAGGAGGTGTGGGCGCAGGTTTTACAGTTCCTGCGGTGGCAGGGGAAGGTGCCAGGTTGGGAGGGTGGGTTGTAGGGGGGCGTGGACCTGACCAGGTAGTCACGGAGGGAACGGTCTTTGCAGAAGACGGAAAGGGGTAGGGAGGGGAATATATTCCTGGTGGTGGGGTCTTTTTGGAGGGTTTTTTTACCTAATCTTTTTCTCATCATTCTTTTATTCCTGATATTCCTGTAAAAAGCTTTAGGGTTTTTCTTGATCCTATCTGTCAATGACTTCTCGTATATCTTTCCGGCTCTTCTTAGCTCTCTCTTTAGGTCTTTCCTGACTAACATGTAACTCTCAAGCATCCTAACTGAGCCTTTATCTCTCATCCTAACATAAGCCTTCTTCTTCTTCATGACAAGAGATGCTTCCTCACTCAACAACTTCCTCCCTGCATGACAGGTACATACTTATTCAAGGAACAGGTACTGTGTGTCCTTGATAAGTTCTACATATCAATTGTGCCCATCCCCTGCAGTTTCCTTCCCCATCCTATGCATCCTAAGTCTTGCCAAATCACATCATAATTGCCTTTCCTCCAGCTATAACGCTCACTCTGTGGTATATACCTATCCCTTTCCATCGTTAAAGTAAACATGATCAAATTGTGGTCACTATCACCAAAGCGCTCACCTACATCCACCAAATCTAACACCTGGCTGGGTTCATTACCCAGTACCAAATCTAATATGGCCTCGCCCCTTGTTGGCCTATCTACATACTGTGTCAGGAAACCCTCCTGCCCACACTGGACAAAAACTGACCTAACTAAAGTACTCAAACTATAGTATTTCCAGTCAATATTTGGAAAGTTAAAGTCCCCCATAACAACTACCCTGTTATGCTCACTCCTATCCAGAATTATCTTTGCTATCCTTTCCTCTACATCTCTGGAACTACTCGGAGGCTTATAGAAAACATTCAACAGGGTGACCTCTTCTCTCCTGTTTCTGACCTCAGCCCATATTATGTTAGTAGACGAGTCCTCAAACTTTTTGCCACCATAATACTGCCCTTGACAAACAATACCACACCTCCCTCTCTTTTACCATCTTCTCTGTTCTTACTGAAACATCTAAATCCTGGAACCTGCAACAACCATTCCTGTCCCTTTTCTATCCATGTCTCCGAAATGGCCACAATATTGAAGTCCCACAGAACCAACAGTATTAGATCATAATCATTGCATCCATCTTGTTCTGTGTTTTGTTGCTTCCCTGTTTTCTTCTCCTTACATTTATTGCATTTGTCCTAGTCTGTTTCTTTCTTTATCACTTCATTTTACATTCTTATGTTTCTTATGTAGCAATTCATGCCTCATTTGGGCACAAGCTTTGTTTCTTCACTACTCCTTTTGGCTTTTGCTTCGTAAAATCTTTTGTTATTTGATCCCTTCTGCCCTCTACTCTATAATCATGGATCTTATTCCTGCTTCCAGCCCCTTCCACTAGTATTAAAATGGTTACACTTCTGTTTTTCTTCAGTCCTGATGAAAAGTCATTGACTGGATACATCAGCTCTTCTCTCCATAGATGCTGCCTGACTGGTTGAATTTGAGTTTTCTTCGTTCTTATTTTCGATTGTCAGCATCCATTGCATTGATATATTGTTTTATATTGTTGTCCAAGCCCTGCCTAAAATTTATAAACTCTTTTGTTTCAAGCTCACGTTCTGATGATTTCCTGTGAAATCCTTTTCCTGTGTTATGTAAAAGGATAGAAATCTGTTCAAATTAAAATTTACTCTCTTCTCCAAAAAGAAAAACCATGTCCAAAGTTCCTGTCCACACATTTTCACTTTATCAATACTCACAACTTCTAGTGGTCAGAATTTCAGACTTGTGTAAGTGCTGATAATGTGTGTGGAACTCTAATACAAGGATTTCAACTCTTCGTATAATAATTATTCTCTAAAGCTGGCATACTTCAAATGATTTTCATATGTTGTATATGTCTAATTTTGTTTAAAAACACAGTGTATGATGCTTGTTCATTCTAATAAAATATGGCTATTGTAGCATAGGTCAATTGTTAGCATTTTTTTCTTTCTGGATAAAAGATAAACCAGAAATGCTTTCAGAATCACTGCTATGAGAAATGTTAATACAGGCTAGTTGAAGGGCTTTGCCAATTGTAAACAAACTTATCTAAGTCATTATTTTTAGAATGTATTTTTAAATGGTTAGGATTATTTGTGTTGTGTTATCACACTAAGATAAGAGGAGAATTTCTACATGTGAAGATGCATACACATCATGATACGAATTATATTGTATCATTTACTACCCAAAAAATATGTCTCAAAATGAACACCAGGTTAGCAATTCAATGAAAGAGTAATGGGGAAGATCCAAAAAGAAAACCAGGAACAATAACCAATTCCCTTAGTGTTAGATTAAAAACATCTTTCAATGAATGTGTCAGCTATGACATTTCTTAATAGAATGACCATGTCTGCCAAAGAACTCTGCCTAAACCACCTTGTCAAAAAGTTTTTTGATCAATTAATGGAGTACAATTTCTTCCATTCTTAAGTAATACATCAAATGAAAAATCATTACTTACTGTAGATGCTGGGATTAAGATTCCCATGAATTAAGTTAATTGGCAAGAACATGACCCACAAAACTTTAACACAAAACCATAGCCCCATTCTGGACTTTAAAAAAATCCTTGCCCTCCACTAGTCTGAGTAAGAAATCATTATACAAGGCAATTTTAGCAGTTCTTTGTTTTTATAAGAGTTTTTAAGGCAATTGCTTTTTTGAAAAGAAATCACCAATGCATACATTGCCCACTGACTGGAATGGCCTCAGGAACAGCTGCAATATGTCCTTACTGTTTTTCTTCTGCAGCAGTTTCTCAAAGATATTTTTACACTAAAAATTAGTTCTTAGGTTACAGAAGAATCATGTGCATGAGCTACGATCTCTGTCACAAGTGGGGCAGACAACAGTTGGGATAACAGGAGAGTGGAATGCCATATTGGCACATATTCCCTTCTCTCTTGTTGTTTGACTTCAGCTTTCCACTGGTGATGAGACTCAAGGCATATATCTATCCAGATGCTTTTCCCCTATATCTATAGCCAGATCTTTCCAAGTACTGATAAGAGGACTCTACGACTCTATTTGCACTTTTCAAGAAGGCTTTGAGGGAGTCCTTGAAGAATGACGCCTATCCTCCTGGGGGTCACTTACCTCATAAAATCTCTAAGTAGAATGCTTGATTTAGGAGACTGGTGTTAGACACGCAGATGATGTGGCCCACCCAGAGGAACTGATCAAGCGTGGTTCATGCTTCAATGGTCAGATGATGGCCTGTACAAGAATATTCATGGTGATGTGCCTATCCTACCAATGGATTGGTAGGATGTTGTGCAGGTAGTGCTGGTACTCCAGGATTTTGTGATACCTTCTGAAGGCATTATTGAACCTCAACAATGATGTCTGCTCTTGTTCGCAGTAGAATTCAAAGGTATGCAAATTGGATCCTTTGATCAAGCACTACACCTCATCATGGATCTTGATAATAGGGGTGAGGTGAGGCCAGGTTGGTACAGATCTTTCAGTTTTCAAACATTTAGTGTGAGACTTATGCTCTCATAGGTCTTAGACAAGGTGTTAATGATACCTTAGAGCTGGGCCTCCAAGTTCAAGCATCATTTGCCTACTGTAGTTCAATGAGACAGATTAGAACAAAGAACAAAGAACATTACAGCACAGGAACAGGCCGTTTGGCCCTCCAAGCCCGCATTGATCCAGATCCTCTACCTAACCCTGCCACTAATTTTCTAAAGATTTGTATCCCTCTGTTCCCTGCCCATTCATGTACCTGTCTAGAAAGATCTTAAATGATACTATCGTTCCTGCCTCTACTACCTCCACTGGTAACCCATTCCAGGCCCCCAGCCCCCTCTGCGTAAAGAACATATATCTCCCCTAAACCTTTCCCTCTCACTTTGTACTTGTGACCCCTAGTAATTGAGTTCCGCACTGTGGGAAAAAGCTTCTTGCTATCCACCCTTCTATACCTCTCATGATTTTGTAGACCTCAATCAGGACCCCCTACCTCCGTCTTTCTAATGAAAATAATCCTAATCTATTTGACTTCTCTTCGTAGCTAGCACCCTCCATATCAGGCAAGATCCTGGTGAACCTCCTCTACACCCTCTCCAAAGCATCCACATCCTTTTGGTAATGTGGCGACCAGAACAGTACGCAGTTTTTCAAATGCAACCAAACCAAAGTCCGATACAACTGGAACATGACCTGTCAACTCTTGTACTCAATACCTCATCCAAATGAAGGAAAGCATGCCGTGTACCTTCTTGACCACTTTACTACCCTGCATTGCCACCTTCAGGGAACAATGGACCTGAACACCCAGATCTCTTTGTATGTCAATTTTCCCCAGGACTTTTCCATTTACTATATAGTTTGCTCTTGAATTTGGTCTTCCAAAATGCATCACCTTGCATTTGCCTGGATTGAACTCCATCTGCCATTTCTCTGCCCATCTCTCCAATCTATCTATATTCTGCTGTATTCTCTGTCAGTCCCCTTCACTACCTAGTACTCCACCAATCTTGGTGTCATCTGCAAACTTACTAATCAGGCAACTGATACCTTCCTCCAAATAATTTATATATATCAAAAATAACAGTGGTCCCAGCGTGGATCCCTGTGGAACACCACTGGTCACAGATCTCCATTTTGAGAAACTCCCTTCCATTGTGACTCTCCGTGTCTCCTATTGCCCAGTCCGTTCTCTGTCCATCTAGTTAGAATACCCTGGACCCCATGCGACATCACCTTCTCCATCAGCCTACCATGGGGAACATTATCAAGCGCCTTACTAAAGTCCATGCATATGACATCTACAGCCTTTCCCACATCAATCAACTTTGTCAACTCCTCAAAGAATTCTTTGAGGTTTGTAAGACATGACCTTTTCGGCACAAAACCATGCTGTCCATTACTGATAAGTCCATTTACTTCCAAATGGGAATAGATCCTGTATCTTTTTCAGCAGCTTCCCTACCATTGACGTCAGGCTCACCAGTCTATAATTACCTGGAGTATCCCTGCTACCCTTCTTAACCAAAGGGACGACATTAACAATTCTTCAGTCCTGCAGGACCTCATCTGTGTTCCAGAGTGCTGCAAATATATCTGGTAAAGCTCCAGCTATTTCCTCTCTCGCTTTCCTCAGTAACCTGGGGTACATCCCATCTGGACTTGGGGACTTGTCTACCTTAGTGCCTTTTAGAATACCCAAAATCTCCTCCCTCCTTATGCCGACTTGACCTAGAGTACTCAAAGATCTATTCCTAACCTCATCATCCGTTATGTCACTCTCCTCCGCAAATACTGAAGCAAAGTACTCATTAAGAATCTCACCCATTTTCTCTGACTCCAAGCATAACTTTCATGCTTTGTCCTTGAGTAGGCCAACCCTTTCTCTAGTTACCCTCTTGCTCTTTATAAATCAAAAAAAGGCTTTGAGATTTTCATTAACCCCGTTTGCTAAAGATATCTCATGACCCCGATTAGCTCTCTTAATTCTTCGACTGGAAGGATCTGCAGGTTGACAGATTGAACCGGTTTCTGTTTGTTCTGTAGATTAGTTTATTGGCCAGCTTGATTAGGGTGTGGTGGAGCATTGTAGCATTGAAGGCTGACAAGCATCAGTGTGATGAGACTAAAAAACAGAAATTCTGGAGAAACTCAGCACATCTGCCAGTATATGAGAAGACAATACAACTAAAGAACGTCAAGGCATCAGGAGCAGAAGGAATATCTGTCAAAGCACTAAAATATGATGGTGAGACATAATTAGTGTAATTATATGACTTCATTTCCATTATCCAGAAGGAAGCGAGTATGTCCTGAGATCTTAGAGATAGTGTAATTATGACCATCTTCAAGAAAGGTGAAATATCTGACTGCAGTAATTAGAGGAATTTCCTTGCTGATGGCCATAGGCAACCAAGCGACCATTGTTGATTGTTGTAAAAATCCACCTGGTCCATTATCACACTTGAGGAAAAGGAAATCAACCAAGGAATCTTGAGTTTTCTCTTCACATAGGGTGCCAGACCTGCTGTATATCTCCCACAATTGCTAATTTTGTTTTTTTCAGATCTCCAGCATCCACAGCTGTTTTATTTTTAGTATGACAACACAGCTTTGCTTAACACTGGTGTGAATGTGAATCAGGTGTGTGATAACATCTGCAGCTTAGAATCATATCTTCCCTGTCACCGTGGCATGGGCAAAGGATGGAGCCAAATGTTTGGAGCAAGCAAAATGAAGGGGGATGCTCAAAGATGACTGTGTCAAAGGCCTTTGTGAAGTCTAAGGAGGCTACAAAGGTAGGTGCTGTTCCCTTCTTTTCTCTTGAAGTTGCTGTACAGTGAA
The DNA here is from genome assembly GCF_004010195.1 of Chiloscyllium plagiosum. NCBI lineage: Eukaryota > Metazoa > Chordata > Chondrichthyes > Orectolobiformes > Hemiscylliidae > Chiloscyllium > Chiloscyllium plagiosum. The sequence goes on along the minus strand of NC_057713.1, from coordinate 103,115,120 downwards.
GATCATGCCCATTGTGCTGATTAGAGGGTTGAATTGACATTGTGACTCTGGAAGAAGCTCTTCAGCCACAGAGAGAAGGCAACTGATGGGGATTCTTGAAATAATTTTCTCTGGGGCCTTCATCACAGAAATTCCTCTGCAGTTGCCATAAGCACCAGAATCTGTGGCCTACAGCAAGGTAAGCTCTCTGTAGATGCCCTGCAGACCATGGTCAGGAAAGCTGAAGTCCACAACTGAGTGGATCCTGGTACATTATGCCATCTGTTATTTGCCACAATTTCATAGTGCTCCAGAGATGAAAAGTGTCATAAATGACAATGACAAAGAAACAAATCGCCAGGGCATGGACAATACAGCTACCTACCCATAAGTAGGAGTGATGACTAAAGTGCAAATGTGGCCTTGAGCCTTATACCCCATATAACATTACACAACGGCCAGGTTGATTCAATGTTGTGAGAAGCATCTCAGGCATCTATCAAATGGATAGCCAAACTCATTTTTAAGTTTTACCCATTATACAAGAGTAGTTGTATTCTTGATCTGTGGCTCATTTTAGTAGCAGTTTACAAAATCTGTTATAAGTGACTTATCATTCATCTTGGAGTTTATCACAACTTTAAAGAGACACATCTCCAGGTTTCACAGGAAGAAAATTCTATTTTTCATATTGAAATAAAAACACTGAAGATTGTGATAAATATTTGTGCCTCTATCTCATTTTGATTAAAAACTTCTGACTTTTGAGGTTAATATAGAAAACACATGACTTCCATGTGTAAGAGATAGCAACATTTTTAAAAAAGCTAAAAACAGTATCAATAAAGATTGAATCAAGGTCAACCTCTGAAAGTCTTTGCTGAAGGCCTTCATTGAAAGCCTATTGTTTCAAAGTCAAGGTATTATTCTGTTCAAGGAATCAGTAAAAAATGTTGTCATAGCAGCAATAGCCACATTTCATGAAAGAATAAAGGAATTACTTCACTGATTGTGTGCTAATGAATAGTGGAAGGGAGAAAAAGAAGACCAAATTTCCAGACAAAAATAAGAAAGAAGCTAAGACTATTCAGCTGTGTAAAGGGAGTCTCAATTAGCCTAATATAGGCAGGTATTCTAACAGGTTTAAGGTCAAATTCCTGAAATATGCACAAGCAAATTTCCTTGATCAGAATGTTTTCATCCCATGATGGAAGGAATTATAACACACGGAGCAAATTTCAGCTGGAAAGCATCTGGGAAACAACAATAATCATATCATGAGGGTTAGGTTAATTATGGAAAAGTCCAATGAATAAAAAACATAAAAATAATTATTTGTAACTAAGTCAAAAACCTAGACTTCCCCAGTTAGCTTCTTCCAAGACAGCAGCACCACAGGAAGCACAGAGTCATAGAGCTGTACAGCATGGAAACAGACTTTGGTCCAATTTGTCCATGTCAACCAGATATCCTGAATTAATCTAGCTCTAGTTGCCATCATTTTGCCCATATCTCTCTAAACCGTTTGTGTATTCATATATCCATCCAGATTTTTTTTAAATGTTGTAATTGTACCAGCCTCCATTACTTTTCCTGGAAGTTCATTCCATACACGCATCACCTTCTGTGAGAAAAGGTTGCCCCTTAGGTCCCTTTTAAATTTTTCCCCTCTTACCTTAAACCCATGACCCCTAATTTTGGACTCCCCCACCCTGGGGATATCCATGCCCCCCCACCCCCTCCCAGATTTTATAAACTTCTTTAAGGTCACCCCTCAGCTTCCGATCCTGCAGAGGAAATAGACTCCCCAGTCTATTCAGCCTTTCCCTATAGCTCAAATCCTCCAACCCTGGCAACATCTTTGTAAATCTCTCCTGAACCCTTTCAAGTTTCACAAGATCATTCCTATAGTGGGGAGAGCAGAATTGGATACAGTATTCCAAAAATGGTCTAACCAATTTCCTACACAGCTGGAACATGACCTTCCAACTCATACACTCAATGTTCTGACCAATAAAAGCAAGCATATCAAACACCTTCTACACTATCCAGTCGACCTGGGATTCCATTTTCAAGGAACCATGAACCTGCACTCCAAGCTCCCTTTGTTTAGCAACACTCCCCAGGTGCTTACGATTACATGTATAAGTCCTGCCTTGATTTGCCTTCCCAAAATGCAGCACCTCACATTTATTTAAATTAAACTCCATTGGCCACTCCTTGGCTCTTTGGTCCACCTGATCAAGATGTTGCTGTACTCTGATGTAACTTTATTCACTGCCCTCAAATTTTGGTGTCATCTGCAAATTTACTCACTATACCTCCTATGTTCACATTCGAATCATTTATATAAATGATAAAAAGCAGTGGACTCAACACCGATCCTTGAGGCACACTGCTGGTCACAGACCTCCAGTCTGAAAAACAACTCTCCACAACCACCCTCTGTTTTCTACCTTCAAGCTAGTTCAGTATCCAAATGGCTAGTTGTCCCTGTATTCCATGTGATCTAACCTGGCTAACCAGTGTACCATGAGAAAACTTGTCGAATGCCTTACTGAAGACCATATAAATAACTTCCACCACTGTGCTCTCATCAATCCATTCATTATATCTTCAATAAGCTCAATCAAATTAGTGAGACATGATTTCCCACACACAAAGCCTTGTTGACTATTCTTAATCAGTCCTTGCCTTTCCAAATACATGAAAATCCTGACCCTCAGGATTCCGTCCAACAAATTGCTCACCACTGATGTCAGGCTTACCAGTCTATACTTCTCTGGCTTTTCCTTACCACTTTTCTTAAATTGTGGTACCACGTTAGCCAACCTCTAGTCTTCCAGCACCTCACCTGTGGCTATTGATGTTACAAATATCTCAGCAAAGCACTCAGCAATCATTTCCTTGCCTTCCCACAGATTTACCTGATCAGGTCCTAGAGATTTATCCACCTCTGTGTGTTTCAAGACGTCTAGCACAGGGACATTTGTAATAGGGACATTTTTCAAGATGTCACTACTTATTTCCCCACGTTCTCTATCTTCCGTATCCTTCTCCACAGTGAATACTAATGCAACATACTGGTTTGGTATTTCCCCCAGCTTCTGCAGTTCCACACATCGTATAGCTGTGGAGAAGGATATGGAAGATAGAAAACATTGGGAAATAAGTAGTGACATCAGCAGCTTTGCTGATCCTTAAGAGGTCCTATTCTCTATCTTGTTACTCTTTTGTCCTTAATGTATTTGTAGAATCCCGTGGGATTCTCCTTAACTGTATTTGCCAAAGCTACCATGTCCCCTTTTTACCCTTCTGGTTTCCCTCTTAAGTGTACTCTTACTACCTTTAAAATTTCCAAGAAATTCACTTGATCCCTGCTGTATGTACTTGCCATATGCTTGTTCTTGACCAAAACCTCAATTTCATACATCTAGTAGACTTGCCCTTCATCCTAACGGCACGGTGGCTCAGTGGTTAGCACTGCTGCCTCACAGCACCAAGGTCCCAGGTTTGATTGGGTGACTGTCTGTGTGTAGTTTGCACATTCTCCCCGTGTCTGCGTGGGTTTCCTCCGAGTGCTCCGGTTTTCTCCCACAGTCCAAAGATGTGCAGCTCAGGTGAATTGGCCATGTTAAATTGTCCATAGTGTTAGGTGCATTAGTCAAAGAGAAATGGGCCTTGGTGGGTTACTCTTCGGAGGGTCGGTGTGTACTAGTTGGGCCGAAGGGCCAGTTTCCACACTGTAGGGAATCTAATCTAACAGGAGCATACTCTTTGGACTCCTCTAATCTTCGGCAGCCTTGCTGATCTTTAAGTGGACATAATCTCTCCTTAGTTACTCTTCGGTCCTTTTTTGTATTTGTACACTTTTGTATTTTTTCGAATCCCTTAGGATGCCCCATCAAAGCTGGAGGGCAGTTAGTAAATTTGCAGATGTCACCAAAATTGGAGGTGTAGTGGACAGCGAACAGGGTTACCTCAGATTACAAGATCTTGACCAGATGGGCCAATGGGCTGAGAAGTGGCAGATGGAGTTTAATTCAGATAAATGTGAGGTGCTGCATTTTGGGAAAGCAAATCTTAGCAGGACTTATACACTTAATGGTAAGGTCTAAGGGAGTGTTGCTGAACAAACAGACCTTGGAGTGCAGGTTCATAGCTCCTTGAAAGTGGAGTCGCAGGTAGATAGGATAGTGAAGAAGGCGTTTGGTATGCTTTCCTTCAATTGGTCAGAGTATTGAATACAGAAGTTGGGAAGTCATGTTCTGGCTGTACAGGACATTGGTTAGGCCACTGTTGGAATATTGTGTGCAATTCTGGTCTCCTTCATATCGGAAAGATGTTGTGAAACTTGAAAGGGTTCAGAAAAGATTCACAAGGATGTTGCCAGGGTTGGAGGATTTGAGCTACAGAGAGAGGCTGAACAGGCTGGGGCTGTTTTTCCTGGAGCGTCGGAGGCTGAAGGATGACCTTATAGAGGTTTACAAAACTATGAGGGGCATGGATAGGATAAATAGGCAAAGTCTTTTCCCTGGGGTTGGGGAATCCAGAACTAGAGGTCATAGGTTTAGGGTGAGAGGGGAAAGATATAAAAGAGATCTACGGGGCAACTTTTTCACACAGAAGGTGGTACGGGTATGGAATGAACTGGCAGAGGAAGTGGTGGAGGCTGGTACAATTGCAACATTTAAGAGGCATTTAGATGGGTATATGAATAGGAAGGGTTTGGAGGTATATGGGCCAGGTGCTGGCAGGAGGGACTAGATTGGGTTGGGATGTCTGGTCGGCATGGATGGGTTGGACCAAAGCGTCTGTTTCCATGCTGTACATCTCTATGACTCTATGGTAGGAAGAAATTGGAGCTAGAAGACTTGCTCTTTTTTTGAGGTATTTTCAGTATCAGAGCTGATTTCCTCAAATTCTAGGACGAGTAATTCCTGTTTTATAAGCTATTGCATTGTTTTAGAACTTTGGGGAAAAAAATCAAAACAACTGTACTTTAAAAGGGAGGAAGAGAGACAAAGCAAAGTGGGAAGTGGGAAGTGACACAAACAGAGAACTAAATCTGCACATATGTCTGACCCAGAAATGATCATGCACAGCTGACTGCCTCTGCTGTTTGGTTTCAAGTATCTCTGGAGTCCTGAGCCAGAGTTTGTCGACTATATCCATTTCTTTTCTGTTTTTCCTCTTTTTGCATTTTCTTTCCTTTTTATGTCCTATCCTCAGGTGGTATACAGGATGAATGCAGCATTGACTCCCAGCCCCAGCATGGACTCAGACTCCCAGCCCTCCCAGCCAAAAGGTGAAGTCTGGTGCAGCCTGGAATGGAAAGACAGCTATTTTGAAATTATTTTTAAAAAATTTCTGTTAATTTTAATTTACGTTTTATTTCTTCATTTTTCTATTTTACCCCCCAAAGAATTTGTACTTAAGAATCTGTACGTAGGTACCCCAGATGGTTCCATAATTAGTGACTTCTAACTTTTCACAATACTCATGTGAGTACCTATGACAATAAAGATTATTCTAATTGCACTCTGGGTGTAGCTACAGCACATATGTAGTAGTGGTTCAGGAAAGTGGCTCACCACTACCTTTTAATGGGCAACTGCAGATGGATAATGTGTGTTGTCTTTACCAGCAATGCTCACATTGCATGAATGAATGAATAAAAAAAAACTGGAGGAAAGCTAACTTCAGTGAGTAGGAAGGGAATTTTGTCCAGGTAGATTGAATGTGCAAACAGTAAATGTTCCATGGGATCTCTTCAAAGAGAAAATGCTTCATTGAAAGAGTAGACAGTCCTGAGTAGAGAAAAGGAGAATAAAAGCTAAACTCTGGAGCCCAATGTCCAACTCTTTATTCCTTCTATTATGAGGAGAAGAGGGAAAAAAGAATGAGTGTGAGCGGTGGAGACTCAATAACATAAAGGTGGGGCTAGCTGTCATCGATATATGAACAAACAATCAAATTAGGAACAGTAAAAATTCACCTCTTGATATGATCTATTTTCATGTGTACTTAAGTACAGTACAAAGTTTGTTTGCAAGCAGTACAGGCCATCAGTACAAGCAAGGACATACAGATCATAGGGTGCTTGGACAGAATGAGGCATACACTGCACAGGAGATGCAGGATGCAAGATCAACATTATTTGAAATTAGATAGTCTATTCATCCATCTAATAACAGCAGGGAAGAAGCTGTTTCTGAACCTGTTTCAAGCTTCTGTATTTTCTGCCTGATGGAAGAGATGGTAGGAGAGCATTACTGGGATGGGAGGGGTCTAAGATGATGTTGGCAGCTTTTCCATGGCAATGAAAGTGTAAATGGAATCCATGGAAGGAAAGTTGGCTTCTGAGATTATCTGAACTGTGCACACAACCTTGTGTAGTTTCTTACTGTCCTGGACAGAGTAGTTGCCATCCCAGCCCACTATGTACCTGGAAAGTCTATTCTCTATGATCTGTAAATGTTCACGCCTGCTTTGCCATTTGATAAGATCATGCAGATCTGATTAGACTCCACTATCTTCTGGATGAGAGATTTCCAAAGACTCTACAGCCTCTAAAAGAAAAACATCTCCTCATCTCTTACTTGAATTGGAGTCCCTTTACTTTTAAACTGAGTCCCTGAGTTCAGGTTTCTTCCACAAGAAGCAGCGTCTTGTCAACATCTACCCTGTCATGCCTCTTCAAGATGTTTGAACAAGATCATCGGTTTTCTTCTGAACTCCAATGGATACAGAACCAACCTGTCATCAGGATCTGGAGACTTGACAGCTGTTAGTTCTAATAATTTTCTCAGATCCTTTACCTTGATTATTGTAATTTTGTTACATTACTCCCTTCCTTTAATTTCTTGATTTACAATTATTTCTAGGATATTATTTGCATTCACTACAGTGAAAACACAATATTTCTATTCAATTAGAGTCATAGAGATACACAGCACGAAAACTGACCCTTCAGTCCAACTCTTCCATGCTGACCAGATATCCTAAAAAAAATCTGGTCCCGTTTGCCACCATTTGGCCCATATCCCTCTAAATGCTTCCTACTTGCATGCCCATCCACATGCCTTTTAAATGTTGTAATTGTACCAGCTTACACCACTTCCTCTGGCAGCTTATTCCATACACACACCACCCTCTGCGTAAAAAATTTGTCCCTTAGGTCCCTTTTATATCTTCCCCCTCTCACATTAAACCTATGCCCTCAAGGTTTAGATGTCCCAACCCCAGGGGAAAGACCTTGGGTATTTACCCTATCCATGCCCCTCATGATTTTATAAACCTCTATAAGGTCATATCTCAGCCTCACATCAATAGGAAAATAGCCTCAGTCTATTCAGCCTCTCCCTATAGCTCAAACCCTTCAACCCTGGTAACATCCTCGTAAATCATTTCTGAATCCTGCCAAGTTTCACAACAACTTTCCTTCATATGTCAATTTCTTTTTACACATTATTAATTCCTCAGATTCATTCTCTAGAGGATCAATATTCACTTTAAAGATTATTTTCCTTTTCAAGAACCTACATTTTGAAGAAGCCCTCTCTTCTACTCTAATTATTTACTCCATATTAATATTTAGTCATTCTTTGTTGCTTTATACAGCCTGAGACAAGACACTAATAGTCATGGAATTATATATTTTTTCTTTCAATTTGACACTCTTTCACTTTGTTTGTTAGTCAGAGATGGCGCACCCTTCCTTTCAAGTCTCTCTTTCTCACTGGGATGAGTCTAAAATATTATCTGATTGCATTACTTCATGCAGATTCTACACTTGACAACCTGCAGATCAGCTTCAATAGAAGTTTGAGAAAGAAAAACACTTTTTACAAAACTATTCCAATTTAGTGCCTGAATTGCCAATTGAACTCAAAGCAGAAACTCCAAACCAAAATGTTTTTGCATACAGTACAGACTCAGAAAACTATATTCAGCAGTTCCATCATCTACTAAAATCTATATTGTAAACTGATTTGTCCACTGCAGCTACCAATTTACTTTTCAAACAGCTCTGAACTTGTACTGAAATTATTTAATTATTCCTCATACATTGATCCTGGTTTGGTATTGAAAATATTGAGGTTTTATTAAAGAGTTACCAGGACAGCAACTGTCAGAATATACAATTAGACAGTTAAACATGACTATGTGCTTTCTGTAATGTTAAAATAGAAGTTTGTTTATAGTGTGGCATTTTACAACAGGAAAAAAATTAAACCGTTAGTTTATCGGAGCAAGTTTTTTAAATTACTTCAAATAATTTTAAAGCTAGCTTGAAGATGACCTAACTGAGGTCTGTTGCAACATTCATTTCTCCTAGAAAAGGATATTGTTCTGATCGGTAAAAGGAATAAGTTACCTCAGTGTAAGGGATGTAGTTTGTGAAAACTTCCAGACTAGAAGCACTTGGCTTGGAACTCCTGCAGATTATTAAAAGCCTGAGAATTCCCATCTGAGTGTGGGAATAGCCAGAGGGAAAGGCTTTGTGGATCACAGACCAGAACAGAAAAGAAGCAGTTATGTCAAGTTTACAGATTGGATTGGGAAGATGATTTCTCTAAAGTTTTCAAAAACTTTAAAGCAATGGTACTGGGGACTAGATGGGACTTTGTTTTTTCTGTGTTTCAAAATCTTTCAATCTGTATTATATGTAGACCATTTGTTTTCTTTTTCTGCAATAAACTTCTGTTTTATTATTAAAAGTTAATCTGCAACCAAGTATTATGTTTCAGTGAAAGACTGCCACATTAAATTAAGACAAAAATACAATATAACAAACCAGATTTCATTTTGGGATCTGACTTGTCCAATAACAACAGTAACTAGGATCTTAGCATCATATGCCCATTTATGCAATGCAACCTTGGCACCGCTTCATGCAAATATGTGCCTGAAATGGTTACTTGTCTTATTGTTGCCATGCCTTGTTGCAACACTAAAATCAGCAGATGAGCAAGCACACTGATGAGTGTGATGCCTCACCATGCGACTGAAAAGTGGTCATTGAAGCTCATTAAATCTCATGGGATGAAATTTTCACTTTTGCCAATCCAATCTTGAAATTCCCACTCAGGAGTGTTCTCAACAACTACTCCTGTTCTAGTCAATCACCCTATTTTCCTGAATCCATGTTTCCATGGACTCCAAAAAAATGCACTCCAGTATTTAATCATATGCACAACTCCAGCTTCTCACAACTAAATCGCAAAACACTGACAAACTTAATTATCAGCCAAGAAATCAATAATTAATTAGGAAAAGTACTTCAATAGCACCTGCAATTGGGAAATAAGCGATTAATAATTAGTACTGAATAAAAGTTGCATGTTATTAATTTTTACTAATAAATCTTAATAATTATATGCATCTTAAATAGAGTACATTAACGCTGTGGAAAACAGCCTATGGAATGTATAGAACAATGTGCTTTCAATTCCCTAAAAGTTAAAACTGTCCTTGAGTTAAAACTGTCCAGACACAAATAATTGCAGGCCTATCTTCCCAGAAGACAAGTCATTGTCTTTTGTTAAGGCCATCAATGCAGATAGGAAAGGCCAAATAAATTTAATATATCACATGATTAGCTGATTGGGTTTTACCATCTTTCCCCCCTCCCCCCCCAATGTTTAGTTGGGGGGGGTGCGGAAGTTGGTAAAAATAAGATTTTAAGTGGCACATTTTGCACATGTACTTGGAGGTTATCTAACTGAAGGCAGTGAAGCTTGGCCTGCATTAGCTGGAATTTAGACTAATCCAAAATTGGCCTCAGCTTCTGTGAAGGTTGAAATCTGAAGTGCTTTGAAGAGCCAGGTTTCAGGACAGTATAATCAGGACTTTGTCACTGGGAAGTTGAATAGTTTTGGACTTGGAGAAGGAGTAGTTTTTCCCATTCATAAATAGGAGGCCAAATTAAACCAGAAATCTATCTGTTTTCTTTTGAATCATTTGTCTGGAGTCCGTGTTCTATCTCTGGAAAGCATTAACTTGTGCACTTTTGCTTTGTACTTAAATAGTTTTGCTAGTTCAATTATTAAATGAGCAAACAACATTAAAATTTGAGATTCTTCATTAATTCAGTCTTGTGACTCTACCTGATGGTACACCTGTCAGACAAGAACATTAATCTACAGTTAGAAGACATTAATTTGATATTTTAATTTGACCTGCAAAATTAAATAGACAAGCTAAATTATGTAAAATCCCTTTTAAAACTGACACAAATATAAACTAAGCTTATGCAACATGTCCTCATAATTTAGATCTTGATACTGGTGAACTGGAATCCCTGCTAAGGTTAATGTATTCTTCTGTAGGCATGGTGTGTGACGTTGAACACAATTCTGCAAGATAAGCCTTGACTAAAGCTCTGTACAACTATAGCTCGATAACTTAACTGTCACTTCTTTCCTTTATTGTCATTTCTTTGAGACAAAGGCTAACATAGCACTGTTTTTTTGCATTGCGTTGTGTAGCTGCTGACTGGCTTTAAATAATTTACTGTGACTCCACATTTAATCTTATAAAAGAGAGGGAGAAGAACACCTCTACAAAGTCTGTACCAAGAATGGATATCCCTGCAACTTCATTCACAGATGCCTGGCAAACAAACAACGCTATGATGACATGTCACGTTCCAACACACTAACCACTCTACCTTATATTAAAAACGCCTCAGAACTAACAGCTAGACTTCTCCAACCACTAGGATTCATGACAGCACATAAACTGACAGCCACGCTCAGACAACAACTCACCAGAACAAAAGACCCAATACCCATCATGTGCAGGACAAACGTGGTGTACAAGATTCCATGCAAGGACTGCACAAAATACTATATAGGACAAACAGGCAGACAACTAGCATTCTGCATTCATGAACATCAACTAGCCACTACACACTATGAACAACTGTCCCTAGTAGCTATAAACACAGATGACAGGGACCACAAATTCGACTTGGACAGCACAACAAGAATAGGTCGAGCCAAACAGAGGACAGCCAGAGGGTTTCCAGAAGCATGGCATTCATAGACTCATAGAGATGTACAGCATGGAAACAGACCCTTCGGTTCAACCCATCCATGCCGACCAGATATCCCAACCCAATCTACTCCCACCTGCCAGCACCCGGCCCATATCCATCCAAACCCTTCTTATTCATATACCCATCCAAATGCCTCTTAAATGTTGCAATTGTACCAGCCTCCACCACATCCTCTGGCAGCTCATTCCATACACGTACCACCCTCTGCGTGAAAAAGTTGCCCCTTAGGTCTCTTTTATATCTTTCCCCTCTCACCCTAAACCTAGGTACTCCAGTTCTGGACTCCCCAACCCCAGGGAAAAGACTTTGCCTATTTATCCTATCCATGCCCCTCATAATTTTGTAAACCTCTATAAGGTCATCCCTCAGCCTCCGGCACTCATCCACAGACTCCCATCAATAAACACACCCAATATACAAACCACTACAATGCACAACCGGAACCTGCAACCAGAAAGAACGATACTAAAACCAAATAAATTCCAGAAGACACAGTTCTTGTTGTGCTTCGCAGGAGGCTCCAAAGCAATAAGCTGTTACCTAGACAGGGGACAAAATGTCTGCAAATCAACTTCCCAGCTCAGGGAACATACCCACAACAAATGACATGTGTTGTAGTGCGGTGAAACTGATGTATGTGGAAGGCTCCTTTGGGGCCTTGGACAGAGGTGAGGGGGAAGGTGTGGGTGCAGGCTTTGTAATTTCTGCGGGGTCAGGGGAAGGTGCCGGAGGGGGCTTTCTGCCCTTGTTGTGGTTGGAGGGGTGGGGCTCGAGGGCAGAGGTGCAGGACGTGGATGAGATACGTTGGAGGGCATCTTCAACCATGTGGGAGGGGAAATTTCGGTCTTTAAAGAAGGAGGCCATCTGTGGTGGAGTTGGTCCTCCTGGGAGCAGATGCAGCGGAGGCAGAGGAATTGGGAATACAGAATAGCATTTTTGCAGGAGGTAGGGTGAGAGGAGGTGTAATCCAGGTAGCTGTGGAAGTCGGTGGGTTTGTAAAAAAATGTCAGTGTTGAGTCGGTTATCGTTGATGGAGATGGAGAGATCCAAGAAAGGGAGGGAGGTGTCAGAAATGGTCCAGGTGAATTTGAGGTCAGCATCAAAAGGAATGCAAATAAAATCTTTGGTTTATTCCTCTAACACCATCTGTCTCCTATAATCCCTCTTCCCTACTCCCACCACCCTCACTAGCATCATGCACAAGAACTCATGGTACGTTTTGACACCAACTGATGAATGAATAGTCTACAAACTCACTCCCACAAAAATGCACTCATTTCTCCTCATACCTCTCTCATTACTACAATCTCTTTCACATACTTTGGGGTTACCACTGTGATTAAGTGAAATCTTGGAACTTTCATCACATGATTGTGCCAAGACTTCAGCAATTGGTCAGCCAGCACATGCTTGCAATATGTTGCACACCTACAGCCATTTATTTCCAAACAAAAAGACCCATGATGCTTGCATGTCAACCAAACAGCCTTCGCTATTTCTAATATATTTATATGGTAAAGAGGACTGTTAAAAGGAAAATAAGAAAAAAATCGTGTTTGATATCCATGTAATTTATCTCTAAAGTTTCACACAACAGGGTCTTAAAGAGCAACTAGGCAGAAGTGGGTACTGCGGATGTGGACTTCACCAGTTTCCTCATTTTTCCGACCCCCACCTTACCCCAGTTCCAACCTTCCAGCTCAGCACTGTCCACCTGTCAATCTTCTTTCCCACCTACCCGCTGCACCCTCCTCTCTGACCTATCACTTTCCCGAGGCGGAAGATGAGGCATTCTTCCTCCAGGCATCGGGTGGTGAGGGTGTGGCGATGGAGGAGCCCGAGGACCTGCATGTGCTCGGTAGAGTGGGAGGGAGAGTTAAAATGTTCGGCCACGGGGCGGTGGAGTTTATTGGTGCGGGTATCCCAGAGATGTTCTCTGAAGCGGTCTGCAAGAAGGCATCCGGTCTCTCCAGTGTAGAGGAGACCACATTGGGAGCAACGGATGCAATAAATGACATGTGTGGAAGTGCAGGTGAAACATTGATGGATGTGGAAGGCCCCTTTGGGGCCTTGGACGGTGGTGAGGGGGGGAAGTTTTGCAATTCCTGCGGTGGCAGGGGAAGGTGCCAGGAGGGAAGGGTGGGTTGTTAGGGGGCGTGGACTTGACCAGATAGTTGCGGAGGGAACAGTCTTTGCAGAAAGCAGATAGGGGTGGGGAGGGAAATACATCCCTGGTTGTGGGATCCGAATGGAGATGGCAGATGATGCGATTTATGTGGAGGTTGGTGGAGTGGAAGGTGAGGACTAGGAGTTTCTATCCTTGTTGCATTTGGAGGGGTGGGGTTCGATGGCGGAGGTGTGGGACGTGGATGAGATGCGTTGGAGGGCATCTTCAACCACATGGGAAGGGAAGTTACGGTCTTTAAAGGAGGTCATCTGATGTGTTCTGTGGTGGAACTGGTCTTCCTGGGAGTAGATGCACCAGAGGCGGAGGAATTGGGAATACAGGATAGCATTTTTGCAGGTGTGGAAGAGGAATTGGGAAAATGGAATAGCATTTTTGCAGAAGTTAGGGTGGGAGGTGGTGTAATCTAAGTAGATCTCCATCAACAATGATCGACTCAACACACATTTTTAACAAACCCACCAACTCCCACAGCTACCTCGATTACACCTCCTCCCACCCTACCTCCTGCAAAAATGCTATCCCATATTCCCAATTCCTCCGTCTCCGCCGCATCTGCTCCCAGGAGGACCAGTTCCACCAAAGAACACCTGATGGCCTCCTTCTGAAAAGATCGCAACTTCCCCTCATGTGGTTGAAGATGCCCTCCAATGCATCTCGTCTACATCCCGCAACTCTGCCCTTGAATCCTGATCCTCATCTTCCACCCCATCAACCTCTGCATAAATCACATCATCTGCTAACATTTCTGCCACCTACAAACAGGCCCCACCACCACCGATACACTTCCCTCCCCACCCCATCTGCTTTCTGCAAAGATCGTTCCTTCTGCGACTACCTGGTCAAGTCCACGCCCCGAACAACCCTGCCTCCCCTCCCAGCACCTACCCCGGCCACCGCAGGAATTGCAAAACCTGCGCCTTCACCTCCCCCTCGCCTCAGTCCCAGGCCCAAAGGAGCTTTCCACATCCATCAATGTTTCCCCTGCACTTCCACACGTCACTTATTTTATCTGTTGCTCCCGATGCGGTCTCTTCCACATTGGAGTGACTGGAGACCTTCTCACACAACGCTTCAGAGAACATCTTCAGGACACCCACACAACCCCACTGCCCCGTGGCCGAACATTTCAACTCCACCTCCCACTCTGCCGAGGACATGCAGGTCCTGGGCCTTCTCCACCGCCACTCCCTCACCACCTGATGCCTGGAGGAAGAACGCCTCATCTTTCACCTCGGGACCCTTCAACCTCATGGCATCCATGTGGACTTCACTAGTTTCCTCATTTCCCCTCCCCCCATCTTACCTCAGTTCCAACCTTCCAGCTCAGCACCATCCCCATGACCTATCCCACCTGTCAATCTTCCTTCCCACCTATCCACTCCACCCTCCTCTCCGACCTATCACCTTCACCCCCACCTCCATCCACCTATTGCACTCTAGGCTACCTTCTCCCCAGCCCCACCACCCTCCCATTTATCTGTCCATCCCTGAGGCTTTTGCCTGAAAGGTCGATTTTCCTGCTCCTCGGATGCTGCCTGACCTGCTGTGCTTTTCCAGCACCACTCTATATCCAGGGTCTTAAACAGCGCCAGTCGTTTCGAGGACAGATAACATATATCAATTTACTTTCCATCCACACCAGAAAAAAATACACGCCCTCAGCAAGCTCTGCCCTCACTTCTGAACTGTACCACACACAAACCAAATTCCTCTCACCTTGTTCCCCCATTTGTCAGATTTCCAGCTGTCATCTTGCTGCACGCTCCCAACAGTACCCGCCCTGGCACCACGTGCCCAGCTCACTGTGACGTGACTCACTTTTTGAAAAAGGTGACGGTTGGGAAGATCAGTGACTGGGAGTATACAGTGTCTCGGTTAACGCAGCACGCATATTCTGCTGAGACAGCGCAACAGGTACAATCTCTAAAAAAGCCATGGCAGGCACAGTGCCACGAATTAATACACCATCAGCAAATATCGTCTTTCTGTATAACCTTCAGCAGGTCCAGTCCTCGTTGTAAATACACCACAGCAAATATGTTAATACTTCACCGCCGTTAATACTTCACTGTATTTTTAATATCCATCATTAATATACCACGATAGTTACCGTCCCGGCCTTTGCTATACCACCGCAGGCATGGTCCCCACGTTGATAATACAGTAGATTCATGCAGAGCAGAAAAGACCCTTTGGCCCATGTGCATAAATACCACTAAAAAGCGCGCTAATCTCAATTTCCTGCTTTTATCCCATATTCTTGAATGTTATGATATTTGAAATATTCACCCAAATTTTTTTTTAACTGTTGTAAGATTTCTAGTCACCACTACCTTTCCAGGTAGTACATTCCAGATTTCCACCATTGTCAAGTGAAAAAGTTTTTTTCTTTCCCAAATCTTCTGAATCTCCTGCCCTGGTCCTAAAACTTTATCCTCTTATGATTGACCTATCAACCAAGGCGAACAGCTGCTTTCTATTCATTTGTCCATACCCCTTATAAGCTTATTAAATCTTAATCATGTCCCCCTTCAGTCTTCTCTGATCTAAAGAAAATAATCCAAATCTATCTTGTCTCTCCTTATGGCTCAATGTCTCTGTCCCAGGCAACATCCTGGTGAACGTCCTCTGTACCCTCTCTAGTACTATCACATCCTTCCTGTAGTGAGATGACCTGGTGGGTAGTACTCCAGTTGTGGCATGACCAGAGGTCTGTACAACTCCAACATTACCACTTTGATTTTATACGCTATGCCATGATTGATGAAAGCAAGTGTTCCATATGGCTTCTTAGCTATCCTATTCACATGCTCTGCCAACTTCAGAAATCTGTGAATAATTACCCTTAGATCCCTCTGCTCTTCTAAGCTACCCAATATCCTGCCTTTCATTAAATACTCCCTAATCTTCTTCCAAAGTGCAGCACCACACACTTATCAGGATTAAATACCATTTGCCACTGGTCTGCCCATCTGACCAACGCATCTATATTTTCCTATAACCTACAAGCAACTTCTTCATTGTTAACTACCAATCTTGATGTTGCCTGCAAATTTGTTTAACATTCTTCTCAAATCTTCATCGATATAATTTATGTATATAACAATAAGAGTCCCAATACTGACCCTTGATAGACACCACTGGACACCAGATTCCAGTCACTCAAACAGCCTTCTACCACTACCCTTTGAGTCCTATTACTAAGCCACTTTCTCATCTCACCAAGTTACTCTCAATCCATATGCTTTAACCTTCTCAATCAGTCTCCCATGTGGGACCTTGTCAAAAGCTTTGCTAAAATCCATATAATTTATTCAAGTCCAGCTTCAGCCAACTGCCTGTGTGGAATTTGCACATCCTCCCATGTTTGCGTGGGATTCCTCCAGGTGCTCCAGTTTGCTCCCGCAGTCTAAATATATGCAGGTTAGGTGGATTCGCCATGCTAAATTGCCTGTAGTGTCCAGGGATGTGCAGATGAGGTGGATTAGCCATGGGAAATGTGGGATTATGCGATAGGGTAGGGGGCTGCATCTAGATGAGATAATCTTTGGTGGGTCAGTCTGGACTTGATGGACTGAATGGCCAGCTTCCACACTGTAGAGATTCTATGATATCAACTTAACTTTCCTCATCCACACACTTGATCACAGTTTCAAAAATTCTAACAGATTTGTTAAGCATGACCTATCTCTGACAAAGCCATGCCAACTATCCCTCATTAACCCATGCCTGTCCAAGTGGGTATTAATTTTCTCCAACTGAGACTCACTGGTCTGTGGTTCATCTCTACCACACTTCTCAAAAAGTGAAACCACATTAGCGATCCTCCAGTCCTTTGACATTTCCCCTGTGGCCACAGAGGAATTAAAAAATTGTCAGAGCCCCTGTAATTTCGTGCCTCGCCTCTCACAGCAGCCTGGGATGCAATGCATCCGGGCCCAGGAGATTTGACTGGTTTAAAGTCCAATAGATCCTCCAAAACCTCCCCATTTCCTGTGTCAATCTGTGTAAGCTCCTTATGTCCCTTCCCTTGAATTTGATACCTATATTCTCCTTTTCCAGTGGGAAGACTGAAGAGAATTATTTGTTTAACATCCTTCCAATATCCTGCAGCTTCACACACACATTGCCCGCTTGTACTGTAATGGGCCGTACTCTTTCCCTGGTTAACCTCTTCTCTTAAATGTATTCACAAGCCCTTTATCATGCCCTTTTTGCTCTTCTAATTGTTTTCTTAAATTTTCTCCTGCACTTCCTCTATTCCTCTGAATTGCTGCCTTTGGACTTGATAAAAGCCCTACTCATCTTTAACCAGCCCTGAATTGTAATATTCAACAAACGTTCTGTGAACATATTACTCCCACATTTCCCTCTAATGGGTACATTTGGATCAATACTCCTTTTTGAATGCCTCCCCCAGTCCATTACTCCGCTGTGGACTTAACCCGCAAGAAGCTGTTCCCAATCTTTTGTGGCCTAATTTTAATAAAATCTACCTTTCCCCAATCCAAAGCGGCTTTTACAGGCCATCCTTGTTTTGTATAGAACAAATTTGAACCGTTACATGTTGTGGTCACTATTATCCAAACGCTCCCCCACTGCCACATCGAATACTTGTCCCGCTTCTTTCCCCAGAACCAGATCTAACATTACGCCTTGTTGGGTCTTCTCCGTATTGAATCAAAAACCTCTCTGGATACATTTCAAGAAATTCGCCCCCTCTAAAACCTTAACACCATGACTATCCCAACTTATGTTGGAAAAGTTGAAATCCCCTACTATAATTACTTGATTATTACTTTTACACACCTCTGTGAACTGTCTACATATTTGCTCCTCTATTTCTCGCTGACTGTTTGGGGGCCTTTAATATACTCCCAGTAAATTGGTGCCCACTTAGTATTTCTAAATTCTATCCACAAAGACACATTTCAGGACACATCGAAGATATCATCTCTGCTTATTGAAGTAATTGGCTCATTAATTAATAGCACCATCCTCATGACCTGGCCCATTTGTCAATCTTCCTTCCCACCTATCCACTCCACCCTCCTTTGCAACTTATCACCTTCACCCCCACCTCNNNTATCCTTCTTCATCTCCTATCTACCAGCGATTCCACTTTCAAGGAACTGTGAAGCTGCACTCCAAGGTCTCTTTGTTCAGCAACTCTCCCCAGGACCTTACCATTAAGTGTATATGTCCTGCTGTGATTTGCCTTTCCAAAATGCAGCACCTCACATTTATCTAAATTAAACTCTATCTGTCACTCCTCGTTCCATTGGCCTATCTGATCAAGTTCCCGTTGTACTCTGAGGTAACCTTCTTCACTGTCCATTATACCTCTAATTTTAGAGTCACCTTGCAAGCTTAATAACCATACCTCCTATGTTCACAACCAAATCATTTATATAAATGACAAAAAGCATGGACCAAAAGCTGTTTCGATGTAACTCAAAATGACATAATGGGATTACCCTCAATGGATAATCAAGGTTTTTGAAATTGCAAATTTCTTGTAAGAGTCAGAAAGAAAAAATGGTGATACTGATCAGGAAGTAGGACCTGTTTCAAAGTAATGAATGTTGCACCACTGGACAGTAGATGCATGTCCTTAGTATGTGGAATGGATCAGTTAAAATGTTAGGTAACCAAGTACTTGAATCGATTGGCCATTCTTTCAATACCAGCCGAAGGAAGAAGCAATGGGCTGTCACAGCACAGTGGTAGTGTACCTACTTCTGAAACAGGAGGCCTGGGTTCAGTCTCACCTGCTCCTGTGGTGTGTAATAACATCTCTGAACAGGTTGATTAGAAATTACCAAGAGAAGCAGCATCGCCAAGCTAACCAATTATATGAAGCCTCAACGATCAGCTAGATCCCATCCTCATTCTGAGTCTACACATATGCAAAGGCTTTTTAGCAAGAATGACTCGATGGTATTCAGGAACAGGAACCGAGGAGGACCCGACCTCTTTATATCAGGAGCAGTTAATGATAGTGTGTCTGATTATAAACCCAGTCCAGAAAGCAGCCAATTCAGCAGAGAACAGGGATTAAAACTGGAGATGGCCTTTACTGATCTGTAATATTTGCAATGACACACAACAGGCAGATTACAGCAGGTTTATACATATGCAAAATCTGTTAACCTCCCCGTCTCCATAACAATAGTAAGGGTGCCGCATATTATAATTACACCCAGGCATTGTATGAATCAGACTAAATTACTTATATGTAGAGAGCTTGTATATAGACAATTGGCAATTTCTCTCAAAATTTTTATCAGATGCAAATGTTTTCAGCAGCATAGCATCCCGCTTCTCCCAAATAAAACATTCATTTATTCAATGACTGTGGACCTGGTCGATCATTGAAACTGAACTATTGATAAAAGTTGAGGATCAAAATGAATCAGATTACAACAAGGTGCCAGTGCCCACTTCCCATTGTTTGTAGACAAATCTCTGGATATGTTAAAAAAAATTCATTGCAAATTTCCAATGGGATGTGTGAAAGAAATCACATGGTAATTGATGAATTATTTTGTAAAACCCTAGCAGACCAACCAAGATGTAAATTAAAGTTTGGCCCAGTACTGGCAGTCAATGCATGGAACTCACTTCAAAGATAGTGAGAACTACTGATGCTGGAGAGTCAGAGTCGATAAAGTGTGGCACTGGACAAAGCACAACAGGTCAGGCAGAGTCAACGTTTCAGACAGCACCCTTCATCAGGAACGGGGAAGGGGAATGAGGCTGAGAAATAAATGGGGGAGGGGATCTGGGACTGAGGGAAAGGTAGACAGGATGGCGAATGGTGAAGGCAGGTAGGAGGTGATTGTGATAGGTCGGTGGGAAGGGTTGAGCGTATAGGTGGGAAGGAAGATGGACAAGTAGGTCAGGTCAAAGCGGCAATGCCGAGTCAGAGGGTTGGATCTGGGATGGGGAGGTGGGGAGATTTGGAAACTGATAAATTCAATTTTGAGGCCGTGTGATTGTAGCTCCTAAGGGAGAAGATGTGTATTCTTCCTCCAGTTTATGAGCGGCTTTGTTTAGGCAGTGGAGAAGGCTCAGAATGGACATGTCATTGGGGGAGTGGGAGGGGAGTTGAAATGGATGGCCACCGAATAGTGGAGTTAGTTGGTGCATACAGACCAGAGATGTTCTCTGAACCATTCTGCGAGTTTCTGCTCTGTCTCTCTGATGTAGAGGAGACCACGTCGAGAACAATGGATGCAATCAATGAGGTTATGCAAGTTAATCTCTCATGGATTTTGGAATGATCCTTCAGGGCCTTGAATAGAGGTGAGGAGGGAGGTGTGGGCACAGGTTTTGCACCCTCTTGTGGCAACAGAGGAAGGTGCCAGGTGTGGAAAGGGTAATGGTGGGGAATGTGGACCTAATGAAGGAGTTGCAGAAGGAACGGTCCCTATGGAATGCAGTTATGGATGGGGAGGGAAATATATTCTTGGTGGTTGATTCTGACTGTAGGTGGCGAAAATGGTGGAAGATGATGCACTCAATTTGGAGATTAGTTGGTTGGAATCTGAGCACCAGGGTATTGTTTGCTTGTTTTTGGGCGGGGGGGGGGGGAGGTTCGAGGGCGAAGGTGCGTGAAATGGGGGAGA
>NC_057713.1:102953049-103090291 GCF_004010195.1 Chiloscyllium plagiosum | reverse complement strand
GTCAAGGGGTGGGTATTTATACTCACTTTTCCTTCCCGGCTGCCCCTCTGCTTGCCGTCACTTCCTCTGCTGCTCCCGCTCTTTCTGTGGAGAGAGAGTAAAAAAAAACACACCGCTGCCTGCTACAGGTAAGCAATTTTAAAACAAACTGTCTTACCTTTGCTGTAGTCTCCCGGGTTCGCTTTTACTTCGTCGCTGCTCCCACTCAAATGACCGTTCGTGTCAAGGGGTGAGTATTTATACTCACTTTTCCTTCCCGGCTGCCCCTCTGCTTGCCGTCACTTCCTCTGCTGCTCCCGCTCTTTCTGTGGAGAGAGAGTAAAAAAACACACCGCTGCCCGCTACAGGTAAGCAATTTTAAAACAAACTGTCTTACCTTTGCTGTAGTCTCCCGGGTTCGCTTTTACCTTCGACGCTGCTCCCACTCAAATGACCATTGGTGTCAAGGGGTGAGTATTTATACTCACTTTTCCTTCCCGGCTGCCCCTCTGCTTGCCGTCACTTCCTCTGCTGCTCCCGCTCTTTCTGTGGAGAGAGAGTAAAAAAAACACACCGCTGCCCGCTACAGGTAAGCAATTTTAAAACAAACTGTCTTACCTTTGCTGTAGTCTCCCGGGTTCGCTTTTACCTTCGACGCTGCTCCCACTCAAATCACAGAATTGTTGATAGTTTTGATGCAGTCATTGTCAGTTCCAGCTCAACATTTGTTAATGTCAGTGTGGTCGTTGTCAGTTTCAGTGCAGACATTGTCAGTTTCAATGTCTGCACAGAAGTCCATTGCTGTAATAATGGGCGTTAATCGTTCTTTCTGAGAAGGACGATTACTGCAGCCCTGGCCATTATCACTCTGTACTGAGTCCATATCGACCTGTTAGCATTTCTATCAAAGGTGTTGGCTGGATCCAGAACTTCGGCAGACAGTATACACTACTCATGTGTATTCTCTCCCCCAGCCACCTTAAACTAATCAACTCGGTGTGCATTGTGCTGGCATTCTGGTGGCCCCAGGCAATGTCTGAATTTGATCTGCTGCCTCTCTCCATATTGTGGTCCAGCAGCCATCTTGTGTGTCAAGTAGCTAACTTATGGTTTAACGGCCATCTTGTGTGTCCGTGTGCCTAGTGTCACCCTGCCCCATGCCATCTCCCACTTTACTTCCCCTTTGTGGTCAAGGACGACTTTGGAGATCTCCCGCAGACCACCCAATTTACATGTAGACAAAGGTCATCTCTAGGAGCTCCTCCTCCCGAGGAGGAGCCCTCAATTTTGCTGAGGGCTCTTCTGTGGTGACACTTGTTGCTGGTGCAGTTCTCATCAGTGGCTCCTTACAACAGAGCTTTAAACACCTGAGGCTCACACAGAATACCAGCATGAGTGCAATGAGGAGAACTGTCCCGTGTGCTAAATAGGGTCCCCAAGATTTACCCAGCAACCTGTGGCTCCCTGTTGAAACTGTCTAGTTGGTCTCGGATATTCTTGATGGCTTCTGTAATGTATAAGAGGCATCAATAACATGGGTGATACAATTGTCACCAATAATTGTACAAACCCCCCCCATGCTGTGTTAATTGATAATCCACCACGTAACGAGTCTGCTGTGTGTGTAGAGTCTGAGAAAGCCAGTTCTGTGTTAATTGCTTCCAGAGCTTTTGAGGTACTATTGCCTAGGATAGTCAGGCCACATACAAGGTTATATTGGTTTTTAGCGCTGACGACCCCTGCTGTGCACCCCCCCCCCCCCCCCCCGGGGGGCAAAAAGAGGGGNNNGCCAAGTGATAGAGATCCCAAGAATCCACAACCCAATTATGACCCCAAAGTGGTGGGGACCTGCCAGTCAGCACAGAACTCCTGACTGATGGAACTGGTCACTATCCTTCTCTGAATATGTTCCTCGCTGGGGCATGGTACAGTAAGGGGTGCAATTGTCCCTACTGCGAACAGGGAGGTCTGGGTGTCTGTCGCACAAGTCCCCTTAAATAGAAAAACAAATCCCTTCGCTGCTCAGTAATATACATTGTCCTGTTCTCCCATTTGTCTGTCCACCCATGTCGCCCCCAATCTACGGGTGTTTCCCCGTTGCTGGTAAGTATCGAACGGGTAGGTCCATGTGGCAGAGCTGACATGGGTGCCATTGCACTGACCACATATTAATTGTCTGCCCGCGGTCACATTCAAGCATGCCTGCTCGCTGCAGGTGCAGGTAAACTGTCCCCTAGTGACTACAGTGCTGATAAGTGCACTGTGTGTAGACACGAGTCATTTTTGGGAATCAGGGCATAAACACATCTCCATCCCTGCCCTGTGAAACAGAGTAGGTAATTACCGGGTTTTAAATGAGTCTTCCCTTCCCAAGGCTGGGGGGCCCCAGCCCCAGGGGCTGGTGGTCCTGCCCAGCTGCACAAATCCACCGTGGAGTCCCCGTTTGTATTTTCCTATCTGTCCCTTACACAGTGCTCCCGAAGTGTCTACTGTATACAAGTCGTGAGGGATCCACACCGGGGTGGCCACAAATTGGGATTCAACTGATTATGCCAGTGGGTAGCAGACAGTTCGGTTCCCATGAAAACTCAGGTGGGTTTTATAGATGAGGTTATCTTCAAATCCTGACATGCTCCCGACAGTCGTGACACTTAAACACAGTGAAATACTTACAAGTATATACATTTTGCAGTTAAAATAATGTTATCAGTCAAAGTCTTTGATTTTGTCAGGAAGTACAGAAGCACTTCTGTGTGGTTTGTTCTGTTGTGTTTTTGGCACTCCCCACCCCCGTGATGACCGTCTTGTACACCATTCCTTTCAGCCTCTGGAGAATGGTCAATGACATTAATTTGGTCATAGGAGTATCTAAACAGCTTTAGTTGGATCCAGTGATTCCGTATGTCTTTCCCTTTAATATTTATGCAGGCACAGGTGTTCCCACTTATTATCACATCGTATGGGCCATTCCATTTTGGGGCAAGGCCTGGTTTGTCAGGCAATGCTCGCACAAGGACGCAGCTTCCTGCTGCTGGGACCTCAGGGAAGATTTCGAGTTCCCCTGCTTTGTCCTTTTTGTCCTGTTTATCAATTACAGTTTTCCCTATCCCTTTCAATTGTGCGCTTAATTCTATCACATAGCGCTGAATTTTGTCTTTTAGTGGACCCACATCAGTGCCACCTGTGATTATTGTCTCTGGCAATTGTATTGCTTGCCCGGTCATTAATTCATATTGTGTAAGTCTGGTTGCCTGATTCGTGGTGGCTCTTACTTTCATTAGTATGGCTGGCAGCACTTCAGCCAATGTTCTGCCTGAGGTTTGCATAGCCTTAGCTAAAGTATTTTTGAGCATTCTATTTATTCTACCATCCCTGATCTCTGAGGGTGATAGGGAATGTGAAAGTTTTGTCTAATGCGGAGTAATTGGCAGACAGTCTTCATGGCTTTGTCTGTAAAATGTGTCCCTTGGTCAGAGTAGATCTGGAGGGGTTACTCCCTACCTTGGGATTATCTCCTCCGCTAGTATTCTGGCTACAGTGATCACAATGCAGCTTTTGGTGGGAATGCTTCTACCCACCAGGTGAATTGGTCTACGATGACCAGGGGCAGTAGGTTTTCCCACTGGAAGGTGGTAGTAGCCCTGTAAAATCTATCTGAAGATGTTCCCAGGGTCCTCTAGGTCTGGGCTGGTGTCCCATCTTAACTTTTATAGGTCTCCCTGGGTTACGTTGCTCACAAGCCATGCATCTACAGCAGTACTTGGCCACATCTCTTCCCATTCCCTTCCACCACCACTCTCTCCCTACGCTTGCTATCATGGCCTCGCTATCTGTATGGGAGAGCCTGTGGTGCAGTTCTAACAATGTGTTCTGTATACATGCTGATGCTACCACCTTGCCTGCTCGCCACCAGACACCATCCTCCCCTTTGAATGCCCCCTGCAGTTTCCATTGCTCTCTCTCTTCCTGTGGGGTGACCTCCTGTAGCTGCTGAATTTGGATAGCATCTTTTACTAATTCAATAGTGGCTATTGCAGCCTTGTTAATGGCTTCTTGCTCCAAGGCTTTCTGAGCTGCTCGGTCTGCTGCCTGGTTTCCTTTGAATTTTAACCAACTTGGACTGTCTTTTGCTGACTCCTTTTGATGGGCTTTTATTTTTATTACTGCAGCCTCTTTTGGCTGTTCACTGGCACACAATAGTGCCTGAATTCTTAACTGGTGTCTAATAGGGGCGCCCCGCAGTGGTGAACCCTCTTCTACGCCATGCCACCATCTAGTCATGGACTACACCGAAGGCATATTGACTGTATATACATTCACAATGTTTCCTTTTGCTAGTTCCAATGCTTTGGTGAGTGCTACCAGCTCTGCTGCCTGTGCGGACTGACTTCCATCAATCCTTCCGGACGTAACTGTTTCTAACTTATCATTTATCACAGCCCATCCTGTTCGGGGCAACCCTGCTACGTATTTTCCTGACCTGTCCACAAAGAGGGTCTCCTCGGCTGTGTCTTAGGGGATATCTTTTACTCGCACCCCCCCCCCCCCCTCCCTCCCCCCCCACACCCCTTCCTAATCCTCATCTATATCCCCACATTTGTGCAGGTTTCCCTGCATCCAGAATTCCCTCAGCTAGGCTTTCTCCCATATCCCTAACTATTACCACAGACCAACTTGGGGGTAAAAGAACTGAGAATGACGCAGCGGGAGCGTGCTGGGCCCATAACCTAGAGGTCGATTGATCGATACCCTCCTCTGCTATTGCTTAATGTCTCCTTGAGCAGCTTTCCTTTGTAATGATACCCTGTTCTGAATCCTGCCTTTGCATCTACTTCCCGAGTGTCTAAACAACATGTATCATATCGATGCACTCACCAAATTCACACAGTTGAAGTGGCACGCTTTTAGGGCGTCACGGTGGCTCAGTGGTTAGCACTGCTGCCTCACAGTTCCAGGGACCCAGGTTCAATTCCTGCCTCGGGCAACTGTCTGTGTGGAGTTTGCACATTCTCCCCGTGTCTGCGTGAGTTTCCTCCGATGCTCTGGTTTCCTCCCACGGTCCTAAGATGTGCAGGTTAGGTGAATTGGCCATGCTAAATTCCCTGTAGTGTCAGGTGGATTAGTCAGGGGTAAAATAGGGGGGTGGGTTTCTCTTTGGAGGGTCGGTGTAGACTTGTTGGGCTGAAGGGCCTGTTTCCACACTGTGGGTAATCTAATCATAAAAACTGCCTCCCACTTTACCCTTCTCATATTGGAGACACCCTCCGTTTCCCTGTATTTAGCATCTCTACTAGGGTGTGTTTAGTGTGGAGGATGACATTCCCTGTCATTACTATGAGCTCGCTAACCCTAATGGCCCAAGCAGCACAGTCTAAGGTGCTATGCACCTGGTCAACCCGGTGACTTCTGGCCCTTCTGTAGTTGCGTAGTACCCGACAGGCCTTCTCCTGCTACTGTGGTCTTGGGTGACCACTGTGGAGTAAAATCCTCCCTCTATTATTACAGCGGATGTGGAAATCTTTGCTGGGATCTGGCAGCCCTAGCCCGGGGGCTGATATGGGTTGAGTTTTAAGCTGACTGTTTGCATCCTCAGTAAAAACAATGACTGCAGAAGCTGGAAACCAGATTCTGGATTAGTGGTGCTGGGAAAGCACAGCAGTTCAGGCAGCATCCGAGGAGCAGTAAAATCGATGTTTCGGGCAAAAGCCCTTCATCGGGAATAAAGGCAGAGAGCGTGAAGGGTGGAGAGATAAGCTAGAGGAGGGTGGGGGTGGGGAGAAAGTAGCATAGAGTACAATAGGTGAGTGGGGGAGGAGGGTGGAGTGGATAGGTGGAAAAGAAGATAGGCAGGTAGGACAAGTCATGGGGACAGTGCTGAGCTGGAAGTTTGGAACTAGGGTGAGGTGGGGGAAGGGGAAATGAGGAAACTGTTGAAGTCCACATTGATGCCCTGGGGTTGAAGTGTTCTGAGGCGGAAGATGAGGCGTTCTTCCTCCAGGCGTCTGGTGGTGAGGGAGCAGCATTAAAGGAGGCCCAGGACCTCCATGTCTTGGCAGAGTGGGAGGGGGAGTTGAAATGTTGGGCCACAGGGCGGTGTGGTTGATTGGTGCGGGTGTCCCAGAGATGTTCCCTAAAGCGCTGTGCTAGGAGGCGACCAGAGTACCCAATGTACAGGAGACCGCATCGGGAGCAACGGATACAATAAATGATATTAGTGGATGTGCAGGTAAAACTTTGATGGATGTGGAAGGCTCCTTTAGGGCCTTGGATGGAGGTGAGGGAGGAGGTGTGGGCGCAGGTTTTGCAATTCCTGCGGTGGCAGGGGAAGGTGCCAGGATGGGAGGGTGGGTTATAGGGGGGTGTGGACCTGACCAGGTAGTCACGGAGCAAACGGTCTTTGCGGAAGGCGGAAAGGATGAGGGAGGGAAATATATCCCTGGTGGTGGGGTCTTTTTGGAGGTGGCGGAAATGTCAGCGAATTATTTGGTTTATGCGAAGGTTGGTAGGGTGGAAGGTGAGCACCAGGGACGTTCTGTCCTTGTTACGGTTGGAGGGGTGGGGTCTGAGGGCGGAGGTGCGGGATGTGGACGAGATGGAAGGCATCTTTAACCAAGTGGGAAGGGAAGTTGCAGTCTGTAAAGAACGAGGCCATCTAGTGTGTTGTGTTGTGGAACTGGTCCTCCTGGGAGCAGATGCGGCGGAGGCGGAGGAATTGGGAACATGGAATGGCAGTTTTGCAAGAGGTAGGGTGAGAAGAGGTGTAGCTGTGGGAGTCGGTGGGTTTGTAAAAAATGTCAGTGTCAAGTCGGTTGTCATTAATGGAAATGGAGAGGTCCAGGAAGGGGAGGGAGGTGTCAGAGATGGTCCAGGTAAATTTAAGGTCAGGGTGGAATGTGTTGGTGAAGTTGATGAATTGCTCAACCTCCTCGCGGGAGCACGAGGTGGCGCCAATGCGTGATCAATGTAGCGGAGGAAGAGGTGGGGAGTGGTGCCGGTGTAATTACGGAAGATGGACTGTTCTACGTAGCCAACAAAGAGACAGGCATAGCTGGGGCCCATACATGTGCCCATGGCTGCCCCTTTGGTCTGGAGGAAGTGGGAGGATTCAAAGGAGAAATTGTTAAGGGTGAGGACCAGTTTGGCCAAACGAATGAGAGTGTCGGTGGAAGGGTACTGTTGGGGACGTTGGGAGTGGAAAAAATGGAGGCCCTGGTCATGGCGGATGGAGGTGTACAGGGATTGGATATCCATGGTGAAGATGAGGCGTTGGGGGCCGGGGAAACGGAAGTCTTGGAGGAGGTGGAGGCGTGGGTGGTGTCTCGAACATATGTGGGGAGTTCCTGCACTGGGGGGATAGGACAGTGTTGAGGTGGGTAGAAATGAGTTCAGTGGGGCAGGAGCATGCTGAGACAATGGGTCGGCCAGGATGTTTGCCTCCTCCTGTCCTGGCCTCCAGGTTACAGGCTCCAAGGCAGGCTCGCACCCTTTAGTAAATCTCTGGATCGGTTCAGCCAATTTTGCAAACTCAGGTATAAAGCTCTGACTGTAGTTGAATAGCCCCAAGATCTTTCTGACTCCCCTGACAGTGGCAGGTCATGGCATCTGTTGGATAGCCTTCTTACAGTCATTGGGCATTTCTTTGAGTCCCTGGGATATAAGATGTCCCAGGTATAAGACTTGTGTTTTGCCAATCTCTGCCTTTGTGGGGCTAACTTTTAACCCTGCAGTTGCCAATTCCTGCAATACTAGACGTAAAGCATCCTGGTGTCCTGACTCGGGTTCTGAGGCAATTAGGATATCACCTACATATTGGAGGGCAGTGCTACCCTCTGGTAAATCAACTCTCTTCAGAATGTCGCTCGGCACCCTGTGAAAAATTGTGGGGCTATTGTGGAACCCTTGTGGCAGGTGAGTCCTCGTATACTTCCTGTCCCTTACTCTTAAAAACAAATTTGTTCTGGGACTCACGGTGTAACAAGATAGACCAGAAACCATTGGCTATGTCTAAAACAGTAAAAACCTTGTGCTCGGGGGCTAAGTTGTTTAAAATGGTAGAGGGGTCCGCTACAGTGGATTGCAATTTGGGGTGACCTTATTTAGTCCTGTATAATTAATGGTGAGCCTGTAGCTCCCATCAGGCTTTATTATTGGCCACGTCGGGGAATTAGTTGTACTTATAGTTTCACTGGTCCTTTCACTATCTCCACAACTGCTTTTTCTGCTTCGGGCTTTACAGGTACTGCAGGTGGGGCTTATGCTCAGGTCTGGGAACTCAAATCGGATCTGTGTTAACTAGACCTGTATCTACCTTTGTTTCTATCCATGCTCTGGGGATGGAGGTACATATGGCTCCGAAGCCTCCTTTTTCAAGGTTTCAGTCCCTACTGGTGGCTGTAGCCACTTTAATAGTTTCAAGGTGATTTGTAAGTTTCCCAATCTTAGTTTTCTGACCGTTCTGTCTGGGCTAAATCAATTTCCTTTTTGCACAATCGATTAGAACATTAGATTCTTTCGTGAGATCATTGTCCATTGTGGCGCCCTTGTTATTTTGGAATTTTATGGAAATATATATATTGTTTATTTCTACGAGGGTAGTTTTGCTTAAGTAAGCTGGTGTTTTATCCCCTCCTATCCCAGTTAAGTGAATCATTTTATTTGTATGGGATAAGTTTGTGATGGATACAGACTCTTCTGAGTCGACTAGCATTTCACATTTACTGCGGGCATGTAAACTCTCCCCTCTCCCTTACCCTCACAAATGGGGGCAGCTGGTTGTCAGCTCTGCTGACCTGAGGACTCCCGTGGTTCCACGGTGTTCTGATTGATGTTTGGGGGTGTCCCATGCTTTTCCCAGCACATTGCTTCTATTTGTCCTGTTCTTTTGCAGTGGATGCAGTATTTTGACATTGTTCCCTGCTCTGTCCCTGCTCATGGGATCCTACATTCTCTAGCAAAGTGTCCCTGTTGGCCACAGTTGTAGCAGGATTGTTTTATTCTATTCCCACCTCCATTCTGGTAGACTGCTTTGTCAGATCTTGCCTTTATTGCAGGAGTTTCTGTCTCCTGCACCCCGCTAGTCCACTCGACTAGGTCATCATAATCCTGGGACACTATTACTCATTTTCAGAATGACTTGGTGGGCACTGGAGAGCCCATCTTTAAAAGCTTGGATGACTGCCCGGTCCCCCCAATCTGGGTTTGCTTGCCCTGAGCATTCCTGATAGACCCTCAATAATTGTTCCCCATATTCAGAGGCTCCTTACCCGGTCCAGTTCAAGGGAGCATTTCCTAGTACCCTGGATTTCTTCTTTAATGTCGGGGAAGAGGGCCTGCTGGGCATCTATCTCAGCTGTAAGGGCAATGTCATGTGTTCTCCCTAAAGTCTCGGGCAGCTGTGGCATCAGGTCTGCCAGCTACCTGTCTCCACTTGTCCCCTAGGCAAGCTGCCTGAACCAGCTGGTGTATGTCTCTTAGGTGTAGTTGATGCCCTACCCATACACTATCCAGTTCTTCCCAGAACCTGCTTTTTGCGCTCCAGGGCTGTAATTTGCCCAGGGAGGCCATAATTTGCTGCCTTTCCCCTGGATTTATAATTTGCTTTGGGCTATGAGTCTGTTCCTCCTCTGATAATGGGCGCTAAGTTATATTCTTGCAGAGTTCGTCCAACAGATGGAGCAGTTGGTCCCTGCTGGTTGGTTTCTTGGGAAGGGAGGGAGTCCATAAGATCATAAGACATAGGAGGGGAAGTAAGGCCATTCGGCACATCGAATCCACTCTGCCATTCAATCATGCCTGATGGGCATTTCAATGCCACTTATCCACACTCTCCCTGTAGCCCTGCGTGACCAAGAATTTATCAATCTCTGCCTTGAAGACATTTAACATCCTGGACTCCACTGCATTTTGTGGCAATGTATTCCACAGGCCCACCACTCTCTGGCTGAAGAAATGTCTCCTCATTTTCGTTCTAAATTGGCTCCCTCTAATTCTAAAGCTGTGCCCACGGGTCCTAGTATCCTCGTCTAACGGAAACAAATCCCCAGTGTCTACCCTTTCTACTCCATGCATTATCTTGTAAGTTTCTATTAGATTTCCATCAACCTTCTCAACTCTAATGAATACGATTCCAGGATCCTCAGCCATTCATCGTATGTTAGGCCTACCATTCCAGGGATCATCCGTGTGAATTACCGCTGGATACGCTGCAGTGTCAGTATGTCCTTCCTGAGGTGTAAGGCCCAGAATTGGATACAGTATTCTAAATGGGGCCTAACTAGAGCTTTATAAAGTCTCAGTAGCACCTCACTGCTCTTACATTATAACCCTGTTGAGACAAATGACATTACATTTGCATTCTTAACCACAAACTCAACCTGCAAGTCAAACTTTAGAGAAGCCTGCACTAGCACTCCCAGATCCCCATGTACTTTGGCTTTATGAATTTTCTCACCATTTGGAAAATAGTCCATGCCTGTATACTTTTTTCTAAAGTGCAAGACCTCGCATTTGCTCACGTTGAATTTCATCAGCCATTTCTTGGTCCATTCTCCTAAACTGTCTAAATCTTTCTGTAGCCTCCCCACTTCCTTAGAACTACCGCCTAACATCGTATCATCGGCAAACTTCGCCAGAATGCCCGCAGTCCCCCTCATCCAGATCATTAATATATAAAACTGCGGCTTCAACACTGAACCCTGTGGGACAGCACTTGTCACGAGCTGCCATTCCGAAAAATAACCTCTTATCCCAACTCTCTGCCTTCTGTTAGACAGCCAATCCTCAATCCATGCCTCTAGCTCACCTCAAACCACCATGGGCCCTCACCTTACTCAGCAGCCTCCCGTGAGGCACCTTATCAAAGGCCTTTTGGAAATCTAGGTAGATAACATCCACTGGGTTTCCCTGGTCTAACCTATTTGTTAGCTCTTCAAAGAATTCTAACAGGTTTGTCAGGCTTGACGTCCTCTTACTAAATCCATGCTAACTTGTTCTAATCCAATCCTGCCCTTCCAAGAATTTATAAATCTCATCCTTAACGATGGATTCTAGAATTTTACCTACAACCGAGGTTAGATTAATCGGCCTATAATTTTCCATCTTTTGCCTTGATCCTTTCTTGAACAACGGGGTTACAATGGTAATTTTCCAATCATCTGGGACTTTCCCTGACTCCAGTGATTTTTGAAAGATTACAACCAACGCCTCGGCTATTTCTTCAGCCACCTCCCTCAGAACTCTAGGATGTCACCCATCCGGGCTAGGAGATTTATCAATTTTTAGATCATTTAGCTTTTCTAGCACTTTCTCTTTTGTAATGGCTGCCATATTCAACTCTGGCCCTTGACTCTCCTTCATTGTTGGGATATTACTCATGTCTTCCACTGTGAAGACTGACACAAAGTATTTAATAAGTTCTTCAGCTATTTCCTTATCTCTCATCACGAGCCTTCCTGCATCAATATGGAGCAGCCCAATTTCTACTTTTGCCTCTTGTTTATTTCTTATGTATTGAAAGCAACTTTGACTATAATTTCTAATATTACTGGCTAGCTTACCCATTTAATTGATCCTCTCCTTCCTTATTTCTTTCCTTGTTATCCTCTTTGTTTATGTAGTCTTCCCAACCTTCTGATTTCCCAGAGCTCTTGGCCACTTTATAGGCTCTCTCTTTTTCCTGACTTCCTTTGTCAGCCTTGGCGGTCTAATGCATCTCCACCCCCTCCACTGCAGGTAATCTTTCTTTTCTTTGGGATGAACCTCTGTACTGTGTCCTCAATTGTATCCAGAAACTCCTGCCATTGTTGCTGTACTGTCTTCCCCACTAGCCTTGCTTCCAATCGATTTTTATTAGTTCCTCTCTCATGCCCCTGTAATTACGTTTATTTAACTGTAACACCATTACATCCGATTCTGCCTTCTGTCTTTCAAACTGCAGACCAAACTCTACATATTATGATCGCTGCCTCTGAAGTGTTCCCTTACTTTAAGATCTCTTATTAAGTCTGGCTCATTACATAGCACTAAGACCAGAATAGCCTGCTCCCTTGTGGGCTCCATCGCAAGCTGTTCCAAAAAGCCATCCTGTAAGCATTCCATGAATTCTTTGGATCCACCGGTAACATTATTCACCCAGTCCATCTGCATATTGAAGTCCCCCATGATCGGCATGACCTTGCCTTTCCGACATGCCCTCTCTATTTCCTGGTACATCTTGCACCCCTGGTCCTGACCACTGCTGGGAGATCTGTACAGAACTCCCAATATGGTGTTTTTGCCTTTGTGGTTCCTCAACTACACCCACACAGACTCCACATCATCTGACCCTATGCCATTCAGTGCCATAGGTTTAATTTCATTCTTAACTAACAAGGCAACCCCAACCCCTCTGCTCACCTCCCTGTCCTTTTGATAAGTTGTAAGTCCTTTGCTGTTTAACTGCCAGTCCTGAACCCCCTGCAACCACATCTGTATTTGATGGTCTGAAGGTTTGGAAGTGATGGTGTTCACATAAACTTGCTACCCTTTCCTTCTCACATGTGGAGAGTGCAGGTTCGTGAGTTAATGTCAAAACTCTGGAGAGGTTTTGGAGAAACAACCGTAGAATCTTCAAATTTAAAATTCTGAAGGTGCCTGAACTGAACACACACTCAGCAGAGTAGGATGCTGCAAAATGGGCTCCTTCATTCTGTTTATTTCTTGTTTCCTTCTCATTTTTCCTTTTTTCTCTACTTTTCTGGTATTTTCCCCTTCTGAGTGTTTACCTTATGGCAAGTCTCTGCCTGGTCTCTTGTGATGGGTGCCGGCTGGGTCTCTCAGCAGCTCGTGGCGGCTCTCAGCCTAGTCTCTCAGCGGCTCGTGGCAGGTCCTGGCCTGGTTTTTCAGTGACTGTCAGCCAGGTTTCTTGGTGCTACGTCAGCCAGTCTCATAGCAGCTGAAAGTGGTGTCTCAGCTTGGTGTGCAAGTGGATCCTGCCCGGGTATGTTCTAGAGGCACCAGGGGAGATCAGAGAAGCAGTGGTTTCAGCAGCATCAACAGTATCTGCAGCAGTGGTGTTGAGAACAGTCAGCTGAGGTCTCCTGGAGAGCAGGTAAGTGGAAGACTCATCAAAGCCTGTGGAACTTTAAATTTATTCCTTTATTTTCTGAGTTGAAGCTATGAAAGACTGGAAAAGATTTGTAGCTCAAGTTGAGGTTTTGGATGTATGTTTGCTCACTGAGCTGGAAGGGTCATCCTCAGATGCCCCGTCACCACGCAAGGCACCATCACCAGTGAGCCTCAGGCAAAGCGGTGCGACGTTCTGCCCTCCATCCACATGTTTTTCTCTTTCTTGTATTTTTTCTAATGTGAATTCTCGATCCTTTATCCTGCCCTCCAGCTCTTTAATATGTTCCTGGTTCTTCCTCCACCTACTCGTGGAGGCACTCACTTGTTCAATTGGGCCTGCTAATTGGTATACTAACATCACCTCTATCTTTTTAGTATTATTCTGTTTCTGTTTATCTACCTACTCGCTCTGTTGTGTTAATATCTGGGATGGATCCCAACCACTTTTCTTCATTTGCTGTGTCAACCCTTGTCTGTCCGCCTTGTACTTCTCAATAAGGGAACCTGCAGTATCCCCCTTAAAACTGCGACCTGCCATTTAGCAGATTGTGTACCCCCGGATACCACCAACAGTAAGGTGTTCCTAACCAGTGAGGACTTCTCTACTCCCTGACCAATAATATTGTCCCAGCATCATCCATATGTTCGTAGCAGCCTCCTAGCAAGGTGTGCTCTCTACCGGTGAGACTTCTCTACTCTCCCAGCCACTATTACTAGTTAGTGCCTATCAGTCGGCTGGGAATGCTGGCTCAATAGGCTGTGCTGTTTACCGGGACTCCTCTACCCTCCTGGCCACCTCTACTGTTCCAACACCTCCTGATAGACCTTGAAACTTACCTCTAGCCTGGTGTGCTGTCTACCGGTGGGACTCTTTACCCTCCTGGCCACCGCCACTATTCAAGCTCTGTCATTCTACTACAGACTGACAGGGTATTACGGTTACTCACAGTGTCCATGCTCCCCACCTTGGTAACATGCGCTCCACTGAGGTTTGGGCTCTTGGTCAAAGTGATCAGCTCCTCTTCCTCATCACATTGGAAATTACAAGTACAAACAGCACCCAACTTTTAACTTTAACTGGACTCTGCGTTGTTCGCCTCTAAAGAATCCAATGTTACCTGACTTTTCCACTTGTGCTTCACAACTCTTGGCACCTCAATTCCCACTTCAAATCCAAACCTTTGCCTTCTGAGACAGCACTACCCTGTCCTCTGGCTGTTTCAGCACAAGCAGCAGGTTCTTACAGCAGTTAATACAGTTAAACACTGATTCTCCACAGACATGCACTTAAACATTTGTATCTCAGTACTGTAACAAATTAGACATTACAATACCTTGTAAACTGTGTCCTTGGCCTGGTCTGACTCTTCCCCTTTGCAGGCACAAATTGGTTCATAACCCGGACCCCGAATTCTGGCATTCGACCAGAGCACCAGTAATAAGAACCCTGCTCGCAGCACCAATTGTTGTGGGGAAAATCACCAGTCTCGGATTCAGAGTTGAGGTTCAATGACAGAGCTTATTGTACAAGGAAATACCGGAGCTCCGGGAAGAGAAAGACACCACAGCACAGTGGTCAGCTGCGATGCTTCTCTCGACCCGGAGCACATGTCAAGACACTTCTATACATTTTGTGATACAATAGGTCAGTGATTAGGTTATTGTCTTTGTATCATGGTTTGTTTGTTGTAAATATTGCAGAACCCTTGATAGTTTTGATGCAGTCATTGTCAGTTCCAGCGCAGCCTTCGTTAATGTCAGCGTGGTCGTTGTCAGTTTCAATGCAGATATTGTCAGTTTCAATGTCTGTATGGAAGTCCATTGCTATAGCTATGGGCGCTAATCGCTCTTCTTGCGAAGGACGATTACTGCAGCCCTGGCCTTTATCACTCTGTACTGAGTCCTTATCGAACTGTTTGCATTTCTATCAAAGGTATTGGCTGGATCCAGACACTTCGAGGGGCAGTGTAAGCGTCTTATGTGTATTATCTCCCCCACCTGCCTTAAACTAATCAACCAGGTTGTGAGTGCATTGTGTTGGCATTCTGGTGCCCCCAGGCAGTGTCTGTGTTTACTCTGCTGTCTCTCTTCATATTGTGGTCCAGTGGCCATCTTGTGTGTCAAGTGGCCAACTTATGGCCCAGCGGCCATCTTGTGTGTCCGTGTGCCAAATGTCATCCTGCCCTGGGAGCTGATACAGCAGAGGCACAGGAATTGGGAGTAAAGGGATTGCATTATTACAGGAGAGGGGATGGGAGGAGGTGTAATCAAGATAACTGTGGGAGTCAGGGAGTTTGAGGTAGATGTCAGTGTTGAGTTGGTCCCCGGAGACAGAGATGCAGAAGTCCAGGAAGGGGAGGGTGGTGTCAGAGATGTTTCAGGTGAATTTGAGGTCAGGGTGGAAGGTTTTGGTGTAGTTGTTGAACTGTTCAAGCTCCTTGTGGGAGCATGAGACAGCACTGATACAGTCATCTATGTAGCAAAGTAAAAGGTGGAGGATAGTGCCAGTGTAGCTATGTAAGAGGGTCTGTTCCATGTATCCAATGAAGAGGCAGGCATAGCTGGGAGCCACCCCTCTGGTTTGTAGAAAGTGGGAGGATTTAAAGGAGAAGTTGTTAAGGGTGAGAACCAGTTCTCCAATCGAAAGAGAGTGTTGGTTGAGGGGGACTGGTGGGTTGGTGGGAGAGGAAGAAATGGAAGACTTTTAGGCCTTCCTCATGTGGAATACAAATATAGGGGGATTGAACGTGTATGGTGAAGATGAAGTGTTGGGAAATCAAAAGTCACGATGGAGGTGGAGTCATGGTGAGTGCTGATTTGGATATGTGTGGGGAGTTCCTGGACCAAGGGGGACAGGACTGAGTCAAGATAAGCGGAGATGAGTTTGGTGGGTCAGGAGCAAGTGGAGACAATTGGTCGACTGGGACAGTCAGGGGTGGAGTTTGGGTGGAACCGGGTAGTGTGGGTTTGGGGAACTATGAGGTTGGTGTCCCGAGTCCTGATGAAGGCTCCTGCCGGAAATGTTGACTCTCCTACTCCTTGGATGCTGCTTGACCTGCTGTGCATTTCCCAGCACCACACTTTATTGAACCATGGAGCTCAGTTCATATGGTTGAAGGCTACTATCCATATCAACTGATTTTTTTTTTGGAAGAAATCGAGAACTTCTTAGATAAAGAGTGATCATTCCCTGTTTGTTAATTGTATTGATTGGAACCAGGGCCAGGTGGAACTCATTGATGATGATATCCTTGACTGGGGTTGTTAACCAGGGGGCCCAGGCTGACAGATATTAGCAGGAAATACAGAAGTTGTCTTTGTTCTAGGAACTGACTTTGAACTGGCTGATCAGAGCCCATGTATTGTGCACATGTAAATAAAGCATGACTTGGTGATAGGATACCTGCAGTTATTTCAGTGGTGACAAGAGAAAAACACACTCCTGAAGCGATTCACTCGCAACAATCCTTTTTGAGTTGGGGTAAGTATTTCTGCATTCATGCCTTTATTTGGGAAGCTTGACTTGTTCGATCCTGCTGTTGCAGGCTGGGCCCAGCATGTGTGTGCCGATGCTGCTCCTTTAACAAGGTTAGGTTGTCCATTTTTTTCCCAGATAGGTCATAAACACATGGATTCTGATGTGTCTGGTTTGTATGGGTTTTATGGCCAATTTGATTATAGCTCACAGATACTGCCTCAGTAAAAAAGGCTTTAAAATTAAAAAAAACATTTGTGCAATGGAAGGGGAGTGGCCAGTTCTCCCAGCTCAGCTTTTCTCTGGTTTGATTTGGTTTGGTTTCAGCTTGACACTGCTGCTCAAAGAAACAGTTTCATGTTGATGCTCTCTCTCTCTCTCTCTCTCTCTGACATCTCTCCTGTAAGAACCTATGTTTGATTTTATCTTTCTTGCCAAGGGGCTGTTTATGGGGATGTTACAAGTATTTAGAACAGCATCATTAAGTTGTGATAGCGTCGATTGGGTGTTTAAACAGTTATGTTATTCTAAATTCGATTTTCTTTTGTTCATGTGTAAATAAATAGTGTTTTGTTTAAAACTTAGTGGCTGAGCCAGTTGCATCACTCCTGGAATATCCACTCTACACCTGCTTAAAATGAAAAAAGTTAGGGTCTGGGCTATCCTCTTTAAATGTTTATAGGGAATCTGGCCTAGTCCATAACAGATTGGGGGCTCTTTGCGGGATTTGTTCATTAGTTCCAAACTGGGATTAGGGTTCTTGGACTCAAAGACTGTGAGTGGTAGGCATTAGTGAGGTTTGTTTCGGGTGTTGGATTTGGTTGGTTTAAACAATGCTTGTTGTAGTAACAGCTCTTACAGTCATTAATTCTTCCTGGGGGTGGAAGAAGTGACTTTGGGGGCTTTACCAAAAGTAAACAAGGAAAAGCTGCTGGAATTGGCAGTTGAGCTGGACTTTGAGCTCCCTCCTTCTGTGAGGAAAGGAGAGATAATTACAGCAATAACTCAGCATTTAGATTTGCTGGAATTGTCATCAGAATCTTCTGAGATAGGTAAAATTCAATAGAAAGTGAAGCAATTTGTGTTAGAAGCAAAAGAAAAGGAAAGGGTGAAAAAATAATGTTTGACTCTATGTTTGAATTACAATTAAAAGCAGAGGAAAGAGAAAAAGAATGAATTGATTTAACAGAACAAATAAAAGAGAGAAAAAGGAGAGAGAGGAAAGGTAGAAAAAGGGAGTTTGAACTTCAGAAATTGGCACTTAGATAGGCAAGTCAGCTTTAAAGGGTAGAGATGAAGGCTACAGGTAAGCTTAGTGAGGATGAGCAAACCCATGGTAGCCAAAGGCCTGGTGAGAATCTGTTTAAATATATTCGAGTAATGCCTAAATTTGAGGTGAAGCATTTTTCATCTCATTTGAGAAGGTAGCTCAACAAATGAAGTGGCCAGTGACCATGTGGGTTTTGTTGATCCAAACAAAACTTGTAGGTAGAACCAGTGAGGTATTTATATCACTATCAGAGGAGATATCTGGGGTGTATGAGGAGATGAAGAAAGCCATTTTAAGTGCATATGAGTTTGTGCCAAAAGCCTACAGATGTTTCAGGAATCTAATGAGGGACCCTGGTCAAACATACATTGAGTTTGAAACTATCAAACAAATTTTGATAGGTGGAAAAAGGCATTAAGAATAGAGCAAACCTATGACTCTCTTAGAAAGATGAATATTGAAGGAGTTCAAAAATTCATTTCCTGAAGTAGTGAGAACACGTGGAAGAGCAGAGTTAAAATAAGTTAAAGCAGGTGAAATGGCTGATGATTATGAGTTGATACATAAATCAAGGTTTGGCTTCCAATATCAATTTCAATCTGTGAGGGACAGAAATTGGGGAAAAGAGAAATCCTCACGTCGTAAGGGAAAGGTAGATCTCGGTGAAGAGCATAAAAATAATTTACCTCAGGGTAAAAAGGAAACCCTTGAAGGGGAGAGAGAGGTTAGAAAGCTCCAGTGTTTTCACTGCAATAAAGAAGGCCACGTCAAATCAGTGTTGGTATGTTAGAAAAAGCACTGGGAAGCCAGATGTACGAAAACAGCCAGTGAATTTTGTTGGTGTGGTCATGGAAAGCTCAGTGGAGGCTAAAAAGCTGCACCAGAATGTACAACCTGGATGGAGGTTGTTTAAGGAGGAAGTGCCAGGTCTTCTTAACCAAATACCTGCAAAAGTAAAGTTTACTTGCATAGGCTACAAGCAGCAGGTAAAGAGGTCATAATATTAAGAGATATTGAGAGGATCCTC
Organism: Chiloscyllium plagiosum; assembly: GCF_004010195.1. Classification (NCBI taxonomy): domain Eukaryota; kingdom Metazoa; phylum Chordata; class Chondrichthyes; order Orectolobiformes; family Hemiscylliidae; genus Chiloscyllium; species Chiloscyllium plagiosum. The sequence continues at coordinate 103,071,436 of NC_057713.1, read as the reverse complement.
TCAATCTTTGATGTTGAAAGATGAGGAGATCTGTACCTCGAAAGGACTATTGCCAGAAAAAGTGCTAGTAACAGGAATTCATGGTGAGATAAGAATGCTCAATTACATAGAGTGAGGTTAGAGTGTCCAGTGAAGAGTGGAGAAGTTGTAGTAGGAGTACTGGACAAACTCTCAGCTCCAGGAATACAATTTGTCCTTACTAATGATATACCAGGTTCACAGGTAGGAGTGCTGCTGACTGTGGTTGAAAACTCAGGTAACTGAACTATCACAGGAAGTGTATTCTGAAATTTTTCCAACTGTGGTAACAAGTTCACAAAGTCACCAGTTGAAACAGGAGGGATGAAAGAGTGCAGATAAAGAAGTTGACGTGGAGACCCTGTTTGACCAAATGGTTGAGACAAACCAGGAACAAATAGACGACAAAGCAAACATCTTTAGTTCAGAGAAATTAACTGAGTTACATCAGAAAGATGAGAAACAAAACCAATTGTATCAAAAAGCATACACGGAAGAAGCATCTGCATGTATTCCGGTGCACTAATATCTTAAAAATGATGTCGCAATGAGAAAATGGAGACCATCACATATTCAGGCAGATGAGAAACGGGTAGAAGTTTATCAAGTCATATTGCCAGCCTGTTATAGAAAACAGGTAGCGCAAGAGCTACCAGAAAGAGGTCATTTAGGGGTAAGAAGAACTCAAGTTAAAATACGAAAACTTTTCTACTGGCCTAGTCTGCACAGGGATATAGTTGAATTTTGCTAGACTTGTCATACAAATTAGGTAATTGGAAAACCACTAGTGGTAATAAAACCCGCACCTTTCATACCTATTCCTGCATTTGAGGAATCTTTTACAAGAGTTTTAACTGATTGTGTAGGACCCCTACCTTAAACAAAATAGTAGGAAATCAGTATTTGTTAACAATAGTGGATGTGCCCATTAGATTTCCAGTGGCCATTCCATTACCCAGTATCACTGCTAAAAGGATTGTAGAGGAGTTACTCAAATTTTTCACTAGATATAGACTACCCACAGAGATCAAGGGTCAAAGTTTACATCAAAATTATTCAAAGAAGGTATGGACTGCTTAAGAACAAAACAATTGAAATCTACTGCATGCCATCCAGAATGGCAAGGAGCGCTAGACATTAAACACCATGTTGAGAGTTTATAGCCAAGACTATCCAGATGATTCCAGATAAAGGAGTTCTGTTTGAATTTTTTGCCATCAGAGATGCACCAAATGAATTGACCAAATTCAGTCCATTTGAATTAGTTTTTAGGCCTGAAGTGAGAAGACCACTGAAATTGATTAAGGAAAAATTGGTAACTCATAATTCAGAGACCACATTATTGGATTGTGTGTCAGATTTTAGGGAATGATTAAACAGAGTTGGGGAGTTGGCCAGTCAGCATGTAAAAGTATCACAGCATACAATGAAATGGGAAGGAGTCAAGAAATCAAAAACTTGCAATTTTGCTATCGGAGTTAAGGTATTAGTGTTACTTCCAGTGATATGTGAACCTTTAAAAGCAAGGTTTAGTGGACCTAATCAAATCAAAAGGAGCTTGAGTGAGGTGAACTGTTTGTTAATGACTCCAGCCAGAAAGAAATTTCACAGCGTGTGTCATGTGAATATGCTCAAAAGGTATTTTGATAGGGGAGGAAAGCCAAAAGAAACCATGTTATTGGTTATACATGGAGGGAAGAACCAAGTTCAGAGGATTCTGAATTGGACATTCCTCAAATTAAATTGGACAATGTGGAAGTTGTCAAAAATTGGGATGAATTATTGAGTTACCTTATAGAGGAAAATCGAAATGACATGAAAGAGTTATTACTATCACGTGGGGAGATATGTGAAAATAAGCTGGGAAGTATAGGTAGACAACCCTTAACTGAAATCATGAAATCCGAAAAGCTCCAAAATCCGAAGTTTTTTGGTAAAGTTTTTGTCTCATTAACAAGGTTGTTTGGCGTACAAACAGTTAACCCAACTCCACACCCACTCGATGCATGTCACTCAGATGTGACATGGGAGGGCGTGGCCCAGCACTGATAGGCCTCAATTCTGTCTCAGGGCCCATAGTACTCACAGTGAGACTGCTGTTCAGTAAGATTTTTTAAAATTTCGCCGTCAAACTGTCACTTTATTACGAAATTTGAAAAGTTCCGAATTCCAAAAACCAGCTGGTCCTGAGCATTTCATATAAAGGATTGTGTACTTGTACTAACCTAATTATGCATGATGTAGATATAGGAGATACTGTTCCAATTAAGCAACATCCTTTAGGCATAATCCTCTAAAGTTGGCATAGGTTCAAAAGGAGATTGAACACATGCTCCAAGCCAACATAATTGAAGTGAATTACAGGGACTGGAGCTCACCCATAGTAATGATGCCAAAACTAGATGGTACCCAACGGATGTACGTGGATTATAGTAAAGTCAATGCAGTTATAAAGACTGATGCATTTGCAAGAATATGTTGAAAAGGTGGTACAAGCAACTTATATTTATAAGTTGAATTTGCTCAGAGGATACTAGCAGGTACCTTATTCCGAAAGATTGAAGTCAATTTTGGATTTTGTAATGCCGAATGGACTGTATCAGTTTAAAGTCATGCCGTTTGGTATGAAAAATGTGCCAGCCACGTTTTAGAGACTAACCAATAAGGTCACTTCTGGATTACCCAATTGTGTGGTTTATATTGATGACTTGGTGATTTTTAGTCACACATGGAAGGAATATTTGCAACATTTATCAGAATTGTTCAATCGACTTCGGGAGGCAGGCTTGGTGATAAACCTGGCTAAAAGTGAATTTGCCAAAGATCAAGTCACTTTCCTGGGTTATGTTGTTGGACATGGACAAATGGGCCAACGGAATGCAAAAACAAAGGTAACTGGGGAGTTTTCCATACCATTGACAAAAAGAGCAGTACTATGTTTCCTGGGATTGAGAGGATTTTATCAGAAATTTTACCAAATTTTAACAGTGTGTCTGCTCCACTTTTTGAATTACTAAAGAAAGGCAAGAAGTTCCAGTGGACAGTGGATTGTCAGAAGTCATTTAACCACTGCCCCAGTATTAGTCACACCGAATTATGCAAAGCATTCAAGGTGGCTATTGGTGCAAGTGATGTGAGTGTTGATGCTGTGCTCTTACAGGAAGACAACGAGAAAAAGAAAGACTTATTGGGTATTTCTTTAGGAAATTGAGCATTCATCAGCAGAAATATTCAGCGGTTGAGAAGGAGACTTTGAGCTTGGTGTTGGCATTACAACATTTCAACGTTCATGTTACCAGTAACGTATCTGAGACAATCATATACACTGATTATGACCCATTGAAGTTTGTGGAGAAATTTAAGGACAAAAATGCCAGACTGTTAGATGGAGCTTGTGGTTACAGCCATTCAATTTGAAAATTCTGCATGCGGTTGAATGAGAAAATAAGATTACCGATGCATTGTCGAGACTTGGATGAGAAATGGTGGCATTCAGTGGCAGTGGTAAAAGGACTGAAACAGAATGTAGTAGTGCATGCTTTCAAGTTTATAGTCAGTGTAATGTATATGTGTGTTGTACTGTACTAACAATATAAGATTAAGGGGTTTTAAAGTGAAACCATCTTTGGATACTGATGATTCATTTTATTTTAAGGGGAGAGTTGTGATGATGTTATTTCTTTAGCAAGGTTAGATTGTCCTTGTGTTTTTTTATTTCAGAGGAGTCGTAAACGCATAGATTCCGATGTGTCTGGTTTGTATGAGTTTTAGGGCCAATTTGATTATAACTAACAGATACTGCCTCTGGTAAAAGGCTTTCAAGTTAAAAAAAAAACACTTGTACAAAGGGAGTAGCCAGTTCTCCCAGCTCAGCTTTTCTCTGTTTGGTTTGGTTTTAGCAAGCAGTCAGTTTTTTGAGGCTGCTGGTCAAAAAGACAACTCCATGATGATGGAGGATGCTGATGTCTTGCTCTGACATCTCTCCTGTAAGAACTTGTGTTTGATTTTTTTTTGCCAAGGGAGTATTTATGGGGATGTTGCAAGTATTTGGAACAGCATCATTAAGCTACGCTAGAGTTGACTGGGTTTTTAAACAGTTATGTTATTCTAAATTCTGTTTCCTTTTGTCCATGTGTAAATAAATGCTGTTTTGTTTAAAACTGAGTGGTTGGGCTGGCTGCATCACTCCTGGAATATCCATTTTACACCTGCTTAAAACAACGAGAAAAATTAGTGTCTGGGCAACCCTCTTGAAATGTCTGGCCTGGTCCATAACATATGGAAAGAATGATTTTTTTTTTCTGAGCAAATAACATCAGGCAAATGAAAAGCAATGAGTAATCCTTCTGACTGCAGGCAGTTATGCTGCATTTTCAGTTATTAGGAGCTTAACTTTCTCAGAGTCACCAGATACTAAAACAAGGTAACAAGATGTAAGTGATATAACAGGGAAGCAGAGGAAATGAAATAAATATGTTTCTGGATTGAATGTTGCAGCACGGCCCATCAGAATTAAATTTAAATCCAGGGGTTATGGTATATTACAAAAGAGAAGGACAGAAAGCATGAAAAGGTTGGGTATGGTTGTGATCATTGATTGAAAATGGTATTTTTACAGCATAGCAACAAAACTATTAAGATACATTTTTTAAGGTTAATTGGCACTGAATGAATCTGAATAAGTCATTGAAAGTGTTGAGGGACCATGCACTTCACTTACCCTTGATGGACATGTGAGGCCAGATTAGAGCAAATGAATGACTGACTAAATATGACCAAAGTCACACAGTCAGAGACAAAGCCATTTATACCAGAGAACAGCAACTGAAAGTTAACACAAAATTAATATCTTTACCAGAAGAGGCAATGTATGGAGGAATGTCACTAGTATACAGAGCAGACAGGCACGATGCTGGAAGAACACAGCAAGCCAGGCAGCATCATGAAGTGGAGAAGTCGACATTTCAGGTGTAACCCTGCTTCAGGACTGGGGATGGGTGTAGGGGGAGCTGCAGATAAAGGGGTGGCAGAAGCAGAAAGTTGAAGTGGGGATAGGTGAAGACAGATAGAGGGTACGTTTGGCCAATAAGAGGAATGAATCCAGTTGGTGGAAGGGAGGGAAAGGGACTGGGGAGTCGGGGGATGAGAAGGGAGGTTATGTGAAATTGGAGAACCCAATGTTGAGTCCTCCGGGCTGCCCAGATGGAAGATGAGGTGTTGTTCCTCCAATTTAAGTCAATGACAAAGACAAACCTTGAGTAAATGTTCAAGGGACATTAAGAGGTAACTAGAAGGCAGGAAGTTCAGTATGAGTTCTGAAAGTGCACTTGGAAGGAAAAATGCCCATCGGAAATGATAGCCAACGTGTGAAAGGAATTCTGATCATAGAAAAAGGACATCTTGTCGTAACAGTCCCGAATGAGAGAGAAAGTTGACTAGAGGCCATTGTTTGACAAGAATAAGGACTATATAACAGGTTTGAAATACCACCAGACGTAGAAGCTCTTGTGATTGAGAAGTTTTAATGGCTACAAATAAATTAGAAGATAAGCTGATAAAGGTTACCAAGCAAGCAGAGTTGGAGAACTGGAAATAGTTTGGTGTGCACAGTGGAATACTCTGGTTGTCATACAGATATGCAGCAGAACAACATGTGCCCTGATAGGATTTATAATACTAAAGCCTGAGTATTGGCTCAGGGTTTCGAAGAAAAACATAGTGACTAAGATGTTAGGAAAAGCAATTATGAAGATGTGTTTAGCTCTTTCAACAACTAACCCCTGAGAATGTAAGTCAATCAAATACCAGTCTTCCATGTGGGTATTCTAATATGATATCCTAAATCTATCATATCATGTTCTTGGTGAAAAAGAATAATAAATATTATCCTTTGGTATAGGAAGGCAAGAAAGTAAAAGGGTTCGTTAAAAGTAGCTTAGCTGTTAAAACACTGGTACTCATGGAAGCAATAGGTATGGGGATGTAATTTCTTAACATTCTGATGAAAATCTTGCACAAGTGCCAATCTGAAAATGTTTGCCCATAATCCTACTCTTTGCGACAATGTTCATTCAACAAAGGTATCACAGAAACAGCTGTAAATGAGAAACAAGCTAACACGAAAATGGAAAGAATTCTCACTGTCTTCACGCATGCATTAGATGCATCACATCGACCTAGTGGGCACACACCATCCCATTAAGTATTGGAATTGGAATCAGAATCAGCTAGTGAAAATTGTTGTTGTGCCTAATCATGGATCTGATTTTAACTCTGTACAAGTGAATAGGATTTGAATAAGCTAAAATTTCACAATTTTTAACTTAATGTGTTTAAAAGCGACTGCCAAACTCATCGCAATTAAGTCCAGGTTTCCTGCATGTTTTTGGAAGTCAATTTCCACAATCCTCACCTCTACCCACATCACTACACCCAGTTCAACTCTTTTCAAGATCTAGCTTCATTATCTATAGTTCCCATCACCTGTTCCCTACCCACTGTTATTTTTCCCTCCCTGAAACGTAAATCAGATCACTTATGTCAGTGATATGTTTCACTACAAAATGATTTTCTGATTACATTTCTGCAACAATAGAGATCCTATGTGTAACACAGATCTATCCTGTCTCAATTTATGTATTCAATCATGCCTTTGTAACCACTAGATTCGATTAATCCAATTCACTCCTGATCAATATTCCAGCTTTTACCCTACAATTGTGAATTAATCCAAAATTCTGCTACGTATTTCTTAACTCTCATCAAGTTCTGTAGATCCATTATCCTTGTTCTCACTAAGTCTCTTGGTCTGCTGCATATGCTGCAGAGAGATTAAAAGGTGCAGGATTCGTTGGTGTCTATTTTATTTGGCTCTCTTGGCTTGTGAAGCTGTTATTTTCTGTTCACCTCTTCGAGTGCTCATCCAACCAGACAGCCTTCAGAGGTCACAGCTATCAGCAGTTGCCTTTCAGTTGTTCATGCCAAAGCTCATCATTTTCATATATCATTGACAGGTGTCCTTGTTGCAGAGGTATGGATGCCAGAAAATAGTGACCTAGTTGCCAATTCATTCTACAGAGGGTCTTTGGTACATGAGTCTGATCCATCTAAAAGATGTGGCAAAGCCAACACTGATATATTAGTAACAGTCGTATTGTTCTTTCATTGTTGTTGGTATTCTAAAAATAGCTTTTTTAACATTTAAAAAATGAAAACTGCAAAAGGTATTAGGAACTTCTAAGATTTGTTTGAAAATCAATATCAAAATCAAATATCATGTGAATTAAGAGTGTTTTTGAAATGTTGTTCTTGCTTTTTCAGACAAGATGGCTGGCAGGAAAAAAGACATTCAAATTCAGGTATGAACCAGGACATGTAATTTAAATGTGATTTTAAAATCTTGATAAATTATCAGTAATCATGTTTTCCCCCAATAGATACCATTACACAACGAAACAGAATGGGACGAAATGTTTGCAGCAAAAGGCTTATCAGGTTTGTGGATATCTTAAATTGAGAAGTAGGTATCATCCTAAATTACTTGTAGGTAACCTCTATGGCATTTATCCCTATTCAATTAATTTTGTTAACAGTATAAAACAATAAGCTAGTAATGACTGTTGGCTGTGTCATTGCCACATGACCTTTTAAATCTCTGTATTAAAGTTTTCTCTTTATTGTAATGCAGACATGTTTCTTTTGAAGCAAAAAGGAAAGTGCAATAAATACTGGAAATCTGAAACATAAACAAAAGTTGCTAGAAATACCCAACAGGTGAAACAACATCTGTAGAGAAAAACAGAGTTAACATTTCAGGTTGAGATGACCTATTAGGTCACTTCGATTGAAATGTTGGACGGGATTTTCATCAAGTTGGATAGCTCCAGTTGGAGGTGGCTATAGGGGCTACCAAGTGGCAAGGCTTGCTTTTTAAAAGGCCCACTCAGTTCTCCTGGCCTTTATCACAGTTGTTTCCTTGCATTATTTCTCACACTGTATAATGCTCAAAATGTGCATTTCAAAGCTGATAAAACACATGGGAAAATTCACTCATGGGGGCAAGAGACAATTGGTAAGGAACTTACCTCCAAAGTTCTCCTTTATATTTACTGCTTATAGGTTCACTATGAGCCAATCATAGGAACAGAGGAACAGGAGAGGCCATTCAGCCCCTCGAGCCTGTTCTGCCATTCATTGAGATCGTGACTGATTTGTAGCCTAACTGTATATACCTGCCTCATTAAAGTTTGTCTTCCCTAAATCTAAAATTCTGATTTGCACTTTTCAGTTTCACATGTTACATTTAACTCAGTCATGTTATGATCACCATTTGATAAATGATTGCACACAATTAGGTTACTAATTAAATCCGGCTCATTACCAAATCAATATCACTTATCCCCTTCGTTCATCCAGGATATATTGCTGTCAGAGAATATCCCTGATATGCCAGAAGTTCACTACCATTCTGACTGGTGCTTGTCTGCCTTTCCCAATCTATATTTAAGTTAAAATCCCTCATTAATACTAGTCTGCCTTTACTACACACTTGCCTTATTCCTGCATTTATATAATCTGGCACTTCAGTGCTCTTACCAATGAGTCTATAAACAACACCTACTACAATTTTAGCTACTTTACTGTTTCTCAGTTCCACCTAAGGTCTCCACTAGATGCTTTCCCCTTATTGAAGTGATTTTGTTTCTAATCAATAAGACTACTGCACCCTGTCAGCTATTTTCCCTATCCATCCTGTAAACTTTAGTTCCCAGTCCTGATGAGCCCACAGCCATGACTCTGTAATGACTGCTGTAGTGGGGGCTGAGTTAGCTCAGTTGGCTGGATAGCTAGTTTACAATTTAAAGTAACACCATGAGTTCAATTCCTGCACCAGCTGATGTTACTACAAAGGATTCTGTTTCTCAATCTTTCTCCTCGCTTCAGGCATGAATACCCTCAAGCTAATCTGCCCTCAGTCATCTCTCTCCAATGAGAAAGCAGTCAGAGAAGAGTGACAAATTTAACTGTTTATTAACTGATACCTATGGTACCAGGAGTGTGCTGGTTGATCAAATATTCCAGATAATCAAGTGGTCATAGTCATAGAGATGTACAACATAGAAACAGAGTCTTCAGTCCAACTTGACCATGCTGACCAGATATCCTAAATTAATATAGTCCATATGGCCCATATCCCTCTAACCCTTTCCTATTCATATACCCATCCAAAAGCCTTTCAAATGTTGTAATTGTACCAGCCTCCAGCACTTCCTCTGGCATCTCATTCCATATATGCATCACCCTCTGAGTGAAAAAGTTGCCTTTTAAATCTTTCCCCTCTCGCCCTAAACCTATGCCTTCTAGTTTTGGACTCCCCTACCCCCCGGAAAAGACCTTGCCTATTAACCCTATCCATGCCCCTCATTACTTTATAAACCTCTATGAGGTCACCCCTCAGCCTCTGACACTGCAGGAAAAACAGCCCCAGCCTCTCCTTATAGCTCAAACCCTCCAACCCTGGCAACATCCTTGTAAATCTTTTCTGAACCTTATCAAGTTTCACAACATCCTTCCTATAGCAGGGAGATCAGAACTATATACATTACTCCAAAAGTGGCCAAACCAATGTCCTGCACAGCCAACATGGCCTCCCAACTCCTATATTCAATACACTGAACAATAAAAGAAAGCATAACAAATGCCTTTTTCACTATCCGATCTACCTGCACGTCTGACACTCCAGGGAAAATATCCCCAGCGTATTCAACCTCTCTCTATAGCTCAAACCCTCCAACCCTGGCAACATCCTTGTAAATCTTTTCTGAACCCTTACAAGTTTCACAACATCCTTCTTATAGGAGGTCCACATAATCAATGTAAAAATACACCTTAAGTAGTAGAAATGTAATGCAGGGAAGATATATATCACTGTTATACTTTATTTACAGCATAAATCACTTTAATAATGCACCTTTACTTTAAATAAAACTTACCTGCAGAGAGCCTTCACACTTGCACCTTCAATTATTCAGACATTGTGGAGATCACAATAATACAGTAAACTTTGCCATATTTGAGGTATATAATTTTTGCCAGTTTATTGAGTATATCAGTTCATAAGTTGCCAGTTTAAACAAAGTTTGCTGTACGTCTTACAGTTTTGCCAATACCTGCCATACCTAGTAGGATTTCTGACTGTCCCTTTACTTCTGATCTATTACTTACTTCTGAAACAGTATTGACTTTTTCCAAGGTCTCCCTTTCATTTGCTCATTTAAAGTCCTTGTGATCATTCAATTTAGCCTTTTTGCTACGACATTTAGTCCTAGGTCAGTTCAGCCTGATCCATCGATTCAGTTCCTTCCAATCAGAAGCAAATGCGGGACAGGACCAACCATTGATCAGTGCAGCCATGAGAAGGTGATTGGCAGTAGTGAGCACAGATAAAAGAAGCCGTGGGAAAGAATGGTAGTGAGGCTGGCAGGTTTTGGGCTCAAGAACATGTTAGTGAGGACAGGTTCTGGGAATACTTAGACAATGATAGTCAATGTAAGGGTCAACTTATCTTTGCTGAGAGAAATTATTGCATTAAAAACATATGTGGGCGGCATGGTGGCACAGTGGTTAGCACTGCTGCCTCACAGCGCCTGAGACCTGGGTTCAATTCCCGCCTTTGGCGACTGACTGTGTGGAGTTGCACGTTCTCCCCGTGTCTGCATGGGTTTCCTCCGGGTGCTCCGGTTTCCTCCCACAGTCCAAAGATGTGCAGGGTCAGGTGAATTGGCCATACTAAATTGCCCGTAGTGTTAGGTAAGGGGTAAATGTAGGGGTATAGGTGGGTTTCGCTTCGGCAGGTCGGTGTGGACTTGTTGGGCCGAAGGGCCTGTTTCCACACTGTAATGTAATCTAATCTAATATTAGTATCACAAAGTATGGATTACATTGACATTTTGTACGCACTTTTCAAATGGTTTCTGACTCCTTAGTTGGCTTCCACCTGTGGACATGTGGTGTGAACTTTTAAGGGTTTCCAAAATCCATGCCAGCACGCGGAATTTGATTATGGGAGGAAATCCAATTTTCCTGTAGTCCTCACAATAGCGAACCTGCTGTGAAGAGGTACATGTACATTTTATATTCAAGGCCTCCTTGGTACATGTAAAGACTATTCAAAAATATTATGAATTTGGAAAGGCAGAGGAAAATTGTTTTTTTCTCAACAAAAAAGAATACAGTTGACATTTATCAATCCAAACCATGCTTTCTTTCGAATATTGTTATAAAGCAGAGGTTGACCCCAAACCCTGAGAACTAAAATCAAAAGATCCAAAGAGGAGTACCTCTCCCTGTAATCTGTAAATGGTGTGTGAAAAGTGGTGTAACCTGCTTCTCAGCAACTTCTAGTGGTTAAGTAAAATGAATCCCTGACACTCACTTTAAAATCAACAAGTACAATTTAATTATCTAAACCTAACTGAACAAATTAACTAAACTATTAATAAACCAAATAAATCCCTTCTAACTATTCCCGAAGATTCTAATTGTATGCTGTTCCAATAAGTATAAGTCCCATTCATATACACAAAAGCAGAATTTAGTCGATCGAAATTACAACCAGATTACATGTCTTCCAGAATGTTCTGTGCCTTCTTCTGTCGTTCTCCTGTCGGGAACACCTTTTCCTCCGATTCTTCATCATTGGTACCATTATTATTTAGATAGTGCTTTCTCTAATGCATAGATGATTGTGAGAGCCAATTTCTTGAGAGAGAGAGAGAGCTTAAGGCAGTTAGCTCTGGAAGATGGCAGTTAGCTCTGGGGTCTTTGTTGAACTGTCACCTCCTTTGATGATAGAACAATATTTCTTAGATAGGATTGGTCCTATGTTGTGAAAACCATCAGATTTAAACTTAATATGTTTTTGGGTATCTAAGTGCCTGGTTAAAATTGATTGGCTAAATTCAAAAGCTGTTGTATTGATAAAAACTACTGCTTGGCCTGCTAACTGTACGGCCTTTTGATACAACTGTTTCAGTTGGGCTGTCTGTGTACTAACAAACTTGAGCTGTTGCTCACAGACATCCATTTTAATCTCTAAACACAGAAAGAACACCATCTTTTAAAGGGACCACATAAAGCCAACCCCCGCTAAAATTTTACAATTCTATACACGCCAAATTCTAACTTTCTGTCACCCAATTTACAATTACTGTACCCAACTTAGCAACAATATGAAAATCACATCCCTGTAATCTTGTAATATGGAGTCCAAAATCATACATAAATCTCCAAGATCTGAATTTTACCATTTGATGTTAAAACGTGGTAGCGAGTGAATTTCACGGCATGAACTTGCAATAGCAGGAGGAAGAGGACAAACACAGCAACCAAGCTTGTGTGAATGAAATGTCTGAGGAAGTGAACAGCAAAAGTGCAGCCCTTCTAACCTAAAGATTGAGCAAATGGGACCTTAGAGGAAACATGAGATGCAAGCCCCAAAATCTGACTTTTGTAGCATTTGCCTACACAGTAGCCTCAGATCAAAGCACCTTGAAGTGGCATGCTTCTCTTCAGGTGTTTCGCAAATCCTCACCTGAGTATCAAATCTCCATTGTCTTGTTATCTTCGTACAGACATGAGGGATTGGATTACATGAAGTTTGGGAGAGGTCTGTCCACATATTTGACAAGGTGTCAACAGCTCCAGAGATTTTTTTTTGTTTGCACGGAACTTGGAAGATTGACCTTTTCAACATATTTGTAAAGGGTTTGTTATTAGCAGTTTAAATGATGACGTGAGAAAGTTCCTGCATCAGTTATTTTTGGAAGACTGAACCTCGGAATTGGAGGGAATAACATACAGGAGACTGATAGGAGTTCGGAGGAGGAGTCTGTTTTCAGTTGCTGGGAGTTTCAGCTAAATGCTGGATTTTAAGAATTTAAATATTCAAATTTTATTTTCTTCTCTGCAAACTTAAAATTAAAAACTGTGGGTAACAGAAGGATAGATTTATTTTTAAATGTTGCATTTAGAGCTGCTTCTTTAAGCCTTACAGTATAGCATATAAGCTTTAAGTTCTCCCAGCATTTTTTATCCGCAGTAATCAGCCTACAAACACTGGATTTGAGAAAAGTGTGAATCTTTTTAGGCAAGTCTGTCAGCAAATTTTTAAAGGGCTTACAGCAGTCAATGGAATGGTATGCTACTCCTGTTAGATGTGGAAGATCAGGGAACAGTTGATTGTTTTCAGAGACTGTGTCTGTAGGATTGTGTTTCCATCCATCTCATAAATTACTGTTTGGATTAGCAGTTGGAGTCACTGAGGAGTATACAGGAGGCAGAGTGTGATGACTAGATTTAGAGGTGGTCACACCTCAGATAGATGGGTGACTGTCAGGAGAGGTCGGAAGGTAGTTCAGGAGTCTCCTGTGACTATTCCTTTCTTAAACAGATATACCAGTTTGGGTACTTTTAGGGGAGATAGTCTCTTAGAGAAAAATAGAAGTGACAGCCAGATCTTGGGTACCAAGGAAGAATCCTCTGAAAGCAGGGTTTGCCAAGGTTCAAAAGAGTCATTGTCATAAGTGACTCTATTGTCAGGGAGAGAGACAGGAGCTATATGGCCGTGATTGAGAATTCAGGATGGTTGCCTCCCTGGTGCCAGAGTCTAAATCAGTGGCTGAGGAGCTGGTGCAGAAGATAGGAATTCAGAGGATCTCTCCAGGAGCAGAAAAACTTGTCAAAAGGGCCTGGTTTCACCTACTGAAGAATAATAGAATCCCTACAATATGGAAACAGGCCCTTCAGCCCAACAAGTCCACACTGACCCTCCAAAGAGTAACCCACTCAGACCCATTCTCCCTATCTATTACCTCACATTCCTGATGAAGGGCTTATTCCTGAAACGTCGATTCTCCTGCTCCTCGGATGCTGCCTGGTCGGCTGTGCGTTTCCAGTACCACACTCTTCAACTCTGATCTCCAGCATCTGCAGCCCTCACTTTCTCCAAGTATCAAGGTTCACTTATTCTTTGAACTTGCTGAATGAACCCAGAATTGCAACAATGAAGTCCAAAGCCAGCTGAGTCATCCTGGAAGCAGTGTAATATTGTCGCTGATCTCTAGAGCAGTGCCACATTGATCTGTACTGCTATTTTGGATTGTAAAATCAGTTAAGGTCGAGATCATATCCCTCATCTTCATCCTCAGAAAATTGTTCTCAGTCCCCAGTTTCGTCTGTCTAAGCTATACTGCAAGGGAGCAGCAGATGGCTCCAGGCATCGAAATCCCACCAGATATTCATCTTCCACCATAGCTGAGCAGCACTGTAATTTACTTCAATCTGAATTTTTCTTAATGTCATGAGCCATATTTGGACAGAATATCCCTTGTCTTGAAGCAGCTATCCTTTTATCATTTGATGACCTTAGTTCTTCGTCCTGAGTATGTACACATCATGGCAGCTCACAGAGTATCTAGCTTAGACCTCCAAAATTTAGCATTGATAGTTACAAATTATTTGAATCTGAAAGGAGATGAAGCCTTTTCTGTTGATTAACTCTACAGATTGGTAATAGAATACTCTCAAAGTAACATTGCTGCAATTGATAGTACCTTGTACCTAGAGGAATCCAGCAATGGTGATGAATCCAGATACTCTTAATTGACTGTCATGAGGTGTGTCATATCTTCATGGGTGCATTACGAACTACCTAGTGTTAGTGTCACATGATATACATGTATTGCTTTATTGTTGATTTTCCCCTAACAGTATGGACAGCAAGTTGTGTGTAGATACTTCACTGCAGGATAATATGAAGAAATCTGAATTGGTATATTATGAAATATGAAGTGGTATCTTTTGGTGAAAATAGCATCAGGAACATCCTGGATGCATTTACAGTTTGAGGATTTGGAGATGCCAAATAAGTCTCCAGTTGCTTCCTGAAATGAGCCACTATCACCTAATATATCTAGGCATCTGTGGCTTTGAGGACTACAAATATCAGATTGTCACCCAGTTTTTGTGAACACAAGTCTTCCTACAGCAGGTGACATAGTTTGAAGATGATGAGGCAGGATATCCTTAATCATTGCCTGCAGTGTCCTTCAGATAATTGAAGAAAGGTACCGGCCTAAAAG
Source organism: Chiloscyllium plagiosum (assembly GCF_004010195.1). Classification (NCBI taxonomy): domain Eukaryota; kingdom Metazoa; phylum Chordata; class Chondrichthyes; order Orectolobiformes; family Hemiscylliidae; genus Chiloscyllium; species Chiloscyllium plagiosum. The sequence continues at coordinate 103,056,278 of NC_057713.1, read as the reverse complement.
TCCTGGATTTTATCATTTGTGTATGTCTGTTAATTGGACATTTCTGTGTGGAGGCTGTGCAGCTATTCTAGCTGAAGATGTTCTAATTGCTATCTCTGTTATCTTCTGATTAATACAAAGCCAGAAGAATTCCAGTGATTGAATTGTCCATTTGAGTACCATGAGAAAATAAGCTGTGGAGGAAACCAGAAATCAGAAAGTGAAGTCAACGGTATTGAGGAACTCCTGTGCATGCACATCCATGACAACAAAACATAATGTTCTGGCCTCATATAGTGTGGCATGGAGGCTTCCCAAGGAAGTCATTTTCATGCTTCCGCAAGGAGATCTGTGGTATGTGACCGTATCCAGTTGCACAGTGGACAATCAATGTATTTGTTTTAAATTGGAAGTAGATTTTTGCCAGTAAGCCAACATGAAATATCTTCATCAATGCAAAGCCATCCTTTCACAGCACAGTCCATGTCCCTTGTAGACTTAAATTCATTTTGAGAATATAACAAACACAATGCATATCTTCCAGTACTTGCTGTGGAATGTAGTTAATAAACAGGACCTTCAGGTTGTGCATTTAGGTTCCTTGCTGTTGAACTTACATGACAAAGATGCAATCAGTAGGCACTTTGAAATCCTATGATTGCTTAATGCCATAATTTGTAATCTGCATTTTTTGGCAATTGTTCACCTCCAAACAAAAGGCAGATTGTGATTCCAGATGGGTGGAATCACTTAACTAGTGGAGACATGATTACTGCAAATTCCCCGAAGACAGCCTCTATACCAGTTATTAACTTAACACTCAAATAAAGAAATTAGTAATTTACTCTGCACATATTTTTAATGCAGTCACAGCCATTTTGTACAGTTACTTAATGTTGACTTTCGAATTGATTGGCAAAGTTTGTGGCCTCATGGCTCCACCTCTGATGGACCAATGTTCCCCATTCTTCACGTTCCCTTTGTATTGTTGCCATCTAGCCCTGATAACCTTTCAGCCTCCCTCTAACACAGTCATGACTGTGAAGCCCATCCCAAGCTTGAGTTGTAAACTTTCCTCAGAATGTAATGGACTGTCCCTGATAAGGTCCCTGACCATTATTAAGTAAAACTCCATGACAGATCATGGCCTAATCCCTGGACTGACTTGTTAAGACAGCCCTGAGTGAATAAGGCTCTCCATTGATGCTGCCAGATCTGCTGAACTTTTCCAGCAATTTATGTTTTTGTTGTTGGTTATGGCCCATTACTTGGTAATCCATTACTTAGACTCATGACTCATAGCACCTCAGCTGACATATATGTCTTTGTATGGACTGTCTGCATTTGACTTGTAGGACTGTGTGTAGCCAAATCCACACTGCAAGGACATAATTCCCCAGACTTTTGTAGAGCTAAAAGTCTAACTGATAGAGTTTTATAAAATCATGATGGGCATAGTAGTAAACGGCTTACCTTAGGGTGGGGAAGTTCAAAACTAGAGGGCATATTTCTAAGGTGAGAGGAGAAAGATTTAAAATAGACCTGAGCGGCAACTTTTTCACATAGAGAGTAGTTCATATATGCAATGAATAGCCAGAGACAGTGGTAGATAATACAGTTACAACATTCAAAAGACGTTGGACAGGTTTATAGGAAAGATTTAGAGGGATATGGACCAAACGCAGGCAAGCTGACTAGTTTAGTTTGGGAAACCTGGTTAGGCATCGACGAGTATGATCAAAAGGTCTGTTTCCATGCTGTATGACACTATGACCATGGACAACCCCAGACTGCAATTGGCCAAGCCCCTTTATAACTGTGGTGCTAACCCCTGACTGACAAATTCCCCTTCACCCAACTAAGCATTTTTCCCTTTTAACTTTCACATATCAACACTTCAAACATATGCAGTGTGTTTGCCACTCAGGTCACTTGCTACAGCTCTGACGTTGACTTAGCACCATACCGTACAAAGATTTGTCCACCCCACCTTGTCAGACTGGAACATTGGCTTTTCAGAGCCTTCCACCACCACAAAGTGCCTGCTTCTTTGCCAAAAAGCAAGGCCAAACTGCTGAGGTTGGCAGCCTCAAACAGTATGATAGATCTTACACACTGAAAAAGCAATGTTACCCAAAGAAGCTGATACCTCCAAGTACTACAGACAGGGTGCATGCACTCAGAAGCAATGTCACAAATAAGTACTGAATATCTCGAAGCACAAATAACATTGAACAATCAAAAGGAAGTGAAGACCCGTAAATACCCTATCTCTACCTCAGTGAAAAGCCATCTAGTCTAGATCCCTGAGATGCCTGGCTGTTCCTAAATTCAACACAACCTGACAGAAGGATCCAAGCTGTAGGTGTTCCTCAGCTTCAAAGTAGATGGTAGAAACCCTGAAACGGTGATTGCGTTGGTCCAAGGCATTGATGATGTGGTAAGGCTGATGATTTGGCAATGCCAAGTTGTGTGGCTGAAGTATTGAAGAGGATAGTGGACATAGAGCATACAGACCTTCCGCAGAAGATGCGGTTGTATGTAAAGAAAAGGCAAATGTCTGAAACAGGCATTCAGCAAGCTGCAGCAGTCACCAAGGAGACAGGTTAGCAGATACTTGCTCCACTATACTTGTTGAAATTTTCTACAATTTTTCCATCTTTCTCAATGGAAGAGAAAAGAATTGGAATTGTGATAGTAATAAAGCAAGTTGGGGAATTAATGAGGTGCAAATGCCTGGAAATAAGTTAGTTCATTAATCAAGAGAGATTTTCTAAATTTATCATTTCTGACTTGAGAGGAATATTGGGTGAGTTTCCTCAACGTCAAGAACCTGCTTTATTTTATTGTCACCTTATTCAGTTTGATTCGTGCCACACCAGGGAGTGGAAAAATTCCATCCCAAATTTAAATTAGTTCAGCATAACTTCCCTGCTTTTACATTCGATCTGTAGAGAACTCCAGTGTTTAGTATGCTTTTCTTTTGACTTTATTAACCTAACTTACGACTCTTAGTGATTGTATTTTTGTATCCTGTATTCTGTATCAGATCTCTCTGCACCTTTACACCATTTAGATACATAGAGCTAAATTTCATAGCACACCATTGTCCCCACAACCCTAGCTAAAAAGTTGAATTAGAAATAAAAAGATAGCCCAAAGAAAGATTAAAAATTAAAATATGTATGGATCAGATACTGAGTTTTTTTGTAAAATGTAGACAATAGAACATTGCAGACCTTGCATTGGATGATACTCAGTAATGTTTACATTGATAGTTCAGCAGCGATTTTGAAATTCTTGGCTTTATAAGTTGATTAAAATTCTTTTGTCCCAATTTGTATCAACAGTGACTGACTGGCTGGCTGGCAGCACTCAGTAAGTGAGTCTGTACTTTTTTAACCTCCAGTACAATGGTATTTGATGCTTGAGCTGTGACTAGTCCATACAATTGCATGTAAGATCACAACCTCACAGACCAGGAGTTGCAGTCAATCTTTAACCTTATTTAACCTTATTTTAACCTTGTGTTTTACTAGCTTGATTGAGATTTTTGAGGAAATGATGAAGAAGATTGATGAAGGCAAAGCAATGGATGTGGTCTATATCGACTTCAGTAAGGCGTTCGACAAGATTCCTCATGGTAGACTGGTTAACAAGGTTAGATCACATGAAATATAGGGGTAACTAGCCATTTGGATACATAACTAGTTCGAAGGTAGGAGACAGAAAGTGATAACGGAGGATTGCTTTTCAGACTGGAGGCCTATGACCAGCGGTGTGCCGCAAGGATCAATGCTGGGTCCACTGCTTTTTGTCATTTATATAAATGATTTGGGTATGAATATAGGAGATGTGGATAGTAAGTTTGCACATGACACTAAAATCGGACAGCCAAGAAGGTTACCTCAGAGTAAAACAGAACCTTGATCAGATGGACTAATGGACAGCAGAGAGGCAAATCGAGTTTAATTTAGGTAAATATGAGTTGCTGTATTTTGGTAGAGCAAATCAGGGTGTGCACTCTCCTGGATATGGGCTTTTGAGTTCTCTTACTTGATTCAGGCCTATTGGGACTCTTTTTGCTGTCTCAAATCCACTACTGACAGTAATTACAATAGTCTGCCAGCCCGGATTCGTGAGAAAATTTTAGCCATTTGGCTGAGGCTTTGATTTGTTTTTGGGTTTTGCTGTGGACTGACCTAGAGTCCTACTATTCAGGATATGCAATTGCCTCCACTTAAGTGGTGTTGCCCAAGCTCAGCCAGCCTGGTAACTTGCATTGGAATGCCTTGGAATCATATGCTGCAATTGCAGCATTTTCTAATGACAAAGCCAGTTATAGTGCCTGTTTAGGCTTTGTATAATTAGCCCTTTTGCATGGTCACATCCTTAATCCCACATACCAAACAGTCTCTCAGCATTTCACTTAGGGTTAGATCAAAACACATGCCTCTGCCAGTCATCAAACTTGTCAAAAATCGCAATATGGATTCCCCTCGTTCTCGAACTGCCGAGTGAAACCAATAGCGTGTCAGAGTGAGAGGAGGCTTGGGGTTGCAGTGTTCTTTAGCTAAATCTGTCAACTCTTGAAAGGTTTTCATATCTAGTGTCAGGATAATTATTCGTTTTCATCTTCCCCAATGCCATTAGCCTGGAAAAAAATAACACATTCTTTCCACATTTGGGGCCTAGTTTTCAACCGCCAGATCAAATGAGTCAAGCTTCTCAAATAGCGCTATGTTGCCTGAAATGCTTACAACAATTCAAAAATGAATATTGCAAGTGAATCTCTTCAGGGGCATGTTTCTCTTTCGTTTCCACTGAAATATTCCATGAAGGCCGGAAACCTGTCACAAATTTACACGTGCACGGGACAAGACACTAACTCGGCTATCTCAGAGCTGGCTCCGAGACTGAACAGGACTCCTGTTTATTTTCTTTCTTTTTTTCTTTTTTTATGATTGTGTAGCACTGTGATTCGGTGATGTGCCTTCCATAGCTGAATAATTGGAGGTATGTAGCACAGGTGAGAGGCTTGTGAGGCGAACAGTATTGGGCTTTTAGGTAAGATTCCTGACTGTCAAAGAAGGTTGCTCTGAAAGTGCTGGGATGCAGTACATTAAGCAGTTTGAGAGGTTTGTGGTGCAAGTTAGTAGCAGGTATCATGTGAAAATTATCACTGCTATGTTTCCCTAGGACCTGATACCATTCCCTTCTGAATGTGAACCATGAGTGTTTCTTGGTCCCAAACTGCAGGACTTTCACATTTGCATCGCTATTACTCATGCCTCCAGAGCTGCATCCATACTCAGTCGTGAAATAACTCCATAGATGTCGGTATCTTTTCACCAAGTCGCTCTTTATTTACATGTGCACAGTGGCTCATTGGTTAGCACTGCTGCCTCACAGCACCAGGTTCAATTCTGTGTGGAATTTGCACATTCTCCCCGTGTCTGCGTGGGTTTCCTCCAGGTGCTCTGGTTTCCTCCCACAGTCCAAAGATGTGCAAGCCAGGTGCAAAATTGTCCATAGTTGTAGGTGCATTAGCCAGAGGGAAGTGGATCTGGGTGGGTTGCTCTTCGGAGGGTCGGTGTGGACTGGTTGGGCCAAAGGGCCTGTTTCCACACTGTAGGGAAACTAATCTAATCTACATCACACTGGTCCGGCTTCCTCAAAGCCATCTCTCAATGTGAACGGAACCTTTGATACTCCTGTTTATTTTTTTCTCTCTTTTTTTTCTTTTTTTCCACCATTAAGAAGTTTAAGAGTTGCAACGTTGTAGGAAAGCCATCAACAAAAGTGAAATAACTCCACAGAGACCAGTAACTCAACACCAAGTTGCCCTTGATTTACACACAGAAAGTCCTTGACACTAATCCAGCTCCCTCAGAGCCAGCTCTCAGAGTGAATAGAACCTCTGACATTCCGTTTTTTTTCCCATTACCCCCACACTACCGCCTAACTGCGGTAGTGCTTATTTTTTCAGCACCCATGTTATGTGTGTGCAGGTGTGAGACACAAGGTACACAAATCTTTATTCAATTTCCACCACCAGGAAGAAAGGAAACACCCGAGTGGCCAGTGACAAGCAGTGCCCTTCACATCAAAGGGCAATGCTGCGTGATCAAACAGTGAAGGGGTGGGCAGGGATTAAATCAAAATAGAGTTGGAGGGGGAAATAATGCACTCCACTCCCTCCAGCACCCAGGACTCCTGTTTATTTATTTATTTTTTAAACCCCCACACTACCACCTAACTGCAGTAGTGCTTATTTTTTCCCCAGCACCCATGGTGTGTGTGTGCAGGTGTGAGACACAGTGAGAGAAACAAGATATACGACTCTTTATTCAATTTCCACCACCAGGAAGAAAGGAAAACACCCGAGTGGCCAGTGACCAGCAGTGCCCTTCACAAAAGGCAATGCTGTGTGATCAAACAGTGAAGGGGAGGGCAGGGATTAAATCAAAATAGAGTTGGAGGGGGAAATAATGCACTCCACTCCCTGCAGCGCCCAGGACTCCTGTTTATTTTTTTTATTTTTTTCTTTCTCTTTCTTTTTTTTCTTTTTTTTGTCAGAATGAACAGAACCTCTGACCCTCTTTCTTTTTGGATGTGTGCGCAGGTGAGAGACACAGTGAGAGACACAAGGTGTACGAATCTTTATTCAATTTCCACCACCAGGAAGAAAGGAAAACACCCGAGTGGCCAGTGACAAGCACTGCCCTTCACATCAAAGGGCAATGCTGTGTGATCAAAACAGTGAAGGGGAGGGTAGGGACTAAATCAAAATAGAGTTGGAGGGGGAAATACTGCACTCCACTCCCTGCAGCACCCAGGACTCCTGTTTATTTTTTTTTAACGTCCACACCCAATATACACGTGGTCCACAGACTCCACAGCGCCACAGAACAAGCAGTTGGGCTGGGAGTCCGTGAACCACTGCAATCTGCGGTTGAGGGGACCGCTGCGTGCAGCACCCTCCACCCCAGATCCCCGAGAGAAAGGGGGAGGACTCCTGCGTAGAGAGCCCTCCACTGGGGATCCCCACTGCCCGGTGGCAAATGGGCACGCCAAAGCGTGTCCGGACGGTGGATGAGGGAGAAGAGGTAGACGGTGTGCAGCAGCAGTGTATATTTTTTTAAATTAAATTAACCCCCACACTACCGCCTAACCGCAGTAGTGCTTATTTTTTCCCCCAGCACCCATGGTGTGTGTGTGCAGGTGTGAGACACAGTGAGAGACACAAAGTGCACAAATCTTTATTCAACTTTCACCACCAGGAAGATAGGAAAACACCCGGGTGGCCAGTGACAAACATTGCCCTTAACATCAAAGGACAATGCTGTGTGATCAAAACAGTGAAGGGGAGGGGTGCTCCTGTTTATTATTTATTTTTTTCTTTTCTCCCCCACACTACCACTTAAGTGCGGTAGTGCTTATTTGACTCCTGTTTAAATCTGTCAGGCAGGAGTCTCTGATTGGACAGGTTAACAGCCCCAATCAGGGGACTCATCTGTCCGTTCATAGGCATTTGCCAGCTGCATTATATACTTACCATTACAAATGACTTCTCAAATTCTGTCATATAATTCATATTGCTTGCTGACTTTAGGCTAGCAGATTAAAACGAATGTTAATTTCTACCAATTGTTATCATATTTGTAATATCAACTCTAATGTAAAGTTACTTATAAAAGTATACACAGTTACACCTAATACTATGATTCTGTGAGAAAGTTAACAATTTCAGGAGCAGCTGACCTTGTTCCAAATCACTGCACATTTATAAACAGATTCTTAGAAACTAAAGAAATCAAAAGAACACAAGGTGGATTACAATAGCTCAGGAAGGAAACTGACCACCATCAGCTTGTATGTTTGCTCGCTGAGCTGATAGGTGTGTACTCAGACATTTCATCACATGCTAGGTAATATCGTCAGTGAGCCTCTGATGAAGCACTGGTATTCTCTCCCACTTGCTATTTATGTGTCTTTGTCTGTTGTGGTGGGTGATATCACTTCTGGGTTTGTTTATGAGAGGTTGGTAAATGGGGTCCAAATCGACACCTTTGTTGATGGAGTTCCAGTTTGAATGCCAGGACTCCAGGAATTCTCATGCATGTCTTTGTTTAGCATGTCCCAGGATAGATGTATTGTCCCAGTTGAACTGGTGTCCCTCTTCAACTGTGTGTATGAATACCAGTGATGGTTGGTCATGTCTTTTGGTGACTAGTTGGTGCTCATTTATCCTGGTGGATATCTGTCCACTGTAATGTTTGTTGCAGTCATAGAGATGTGCAGTACAGAAACAGATTCCTCGGTCAACCAGATCTGTTAACCTAATCTAGTCCCATTTGCCAGCACTTGGCCTCTAAACCCTTCCTATTCATATACTCATCCACATGTTTTTTAAATGTTGCTATCATACCAGTCTCCACCACTTCCTCTGGCAGTGCATTCCATACACGCACCACCCTCTGCGTGAAAAAATTGCCTCTTAGGTCCCTTTTATATCTTTTCTCTCTTACCCTAAACCTATGCCCTCTAGTTCTGGACTCCCCCACCCCAGGGAAAAGACTTTGTCTATTTATCATGCCCCTCATGATTTTTAAACCTCTGTAAGGTCACCCCTCAGCTCCAGGGTAAACAGCCCCAGCCTATTCAGCCTCTCCCTATAGTTCAACCCTGGCAACATCCTTGTAAATCTTTTCTGAACCCTTTCAAGTTTCACAACGTCCTTCCAATAGGAAGGAGACCAGAATTGCACGCAATGTTCCAAAAGTGGCCTAACCAATGTCCTGTACAGTTACAACATGCCCTCTGAACTCCTAGACTCAATACTCTGACCAATAAAGGAAAGCATACCAAGCACCTTCTTCCCTATCCTATCTACCAGCAACTCTACTTTCAAGGAGATATGAACGTGCACTCCAAGGTCTCTTTGTTCAGCAACACTCCCTAGGACCTTACCATTAAGTGTATAAGTCCTGTTATGATTTACTTTTCCAAAATGCAACACCATGCACTTATCTAAATTAAACTCCATCTGCCACTCCTCAGCCCATTGGCCCATCTGATCAAGATCTCATTGTAATCTGAGGTAACCTTCTTCACTGACCACTACACCTCCAATTTTGGTGCCATCTGCAAACTTTCTAACTATACCTATATTCACATCCAAATCATTTATACAAATGACAAAAAGCAGTTGTCCCAGCACTGATCCTTGTGGCACACCACTGGTCGCAGGCCTCCAGTCTGAAAAGCAACCCTTCACCACCACTCTCTGTCTTCTACCTTCGAGTCAGTTGTATGTCCAAATGGTTAGTTCTCCCTGTATTCCATGTGATCTAATCTTGCTAACCAGTCTCCCATGGGCAACCTTGTTGAATACCTTACTAAAATCCATATAAATCACGTCCACTACTCTGCCCTCATCAATCCTCTTTGTTACTTCTTCATAAAACATAATCAAGTTCTTGAGAAATGATTTCCCACGCACAAAGCCATGCTGACTATCCCTAATCAGTCCTTGCCTTTCCAAATACATGAAAATCCTGTCTGTCAGGATTCCCTCCAACAACTTGCACACCACCTGCAACGTCAGGCTCACCAGTCTATAGTTCCCTGGCTTTCCCTTACCACCTTTCTTAAATAGTGGTGCCATGTTAGCCAACCTCCTGTCTTCTGGCACCTCACCTGTGACTATCGATGATACAAATATCTGAGCAAGGGGCCCCGCAATTACTTCCCTAGCTTCCCATAGAGTTCTAGGGTACACCTGATCAGGTCCTGGGGATTTATGCACTTTTGTGTGTTTCAAGACATCCAGCACCTCTTCCTTTGTAATGTGGACATTTTTCATGATGTTACCATTTATTTCCCCACATTCTATATCTTCCACGTTCTTTTCCACAGTAAACACTGATGCAAAATACTTGTTTAATATCTCCCCCATCTCCTGCAGCTCTACACATAGGCTGCCTTGCTGATCTTTGAGGGGCCCTATTCTCTCCTTGGTCACCTTTTTGTCCTTAATTTATTTATAAAATCCCTATTGATATCCTTAACCCTATTTGCCAAAGCTTTTTCATGTCCCTTTTTGCCCTCCTGATTTCCCTCTTAAGTATATTTCTCCTGCCTTTATACTCTTCTAAGGATTCTCTCAATCCCTCCTGTGTGTACCTGACATATGCTTCCTTCTTTTTCTTAACTAAATCCTCAGTTTCTCTAGTCGTCCAGCAATCCCTATATCTACCAGCCTTTCCTTTCACTCTAACAGGAATATACTGTCTCTGGACTCTCTTCTCATTTTTGAAGGCATTCCATTTTCCAGCTGTGCCTTTACCTGCAAACATCTGCCCAATCAGCTTTTGAAAGGTCTTGCCTTGTCAAAATTAGCCTTCCTCCAATTTAGAACTTCAACTTTTAGATCAGGTGTAATGTTTTCCATCACTATTTTAAATTATGGTCTCTGGCCCCAAAATGCTCCCCCACTGACACCTCAGTCACCGACCCTGCCTTATTTCCCAAGAGAATGTCAAGTTTTCCACCTTCTCTAGTAGGTACATTCTCATACTGAATCAGAAAATTTCCTTGTACACACTTAACAAATTCCTTTCCATCCAAACCCTTAACATTATGGCAGTCCCAGTTTTTGTTGAGAAGTTAAAATCCCCTACCATAACCACACTATTATTCTCCTTACAGGGTGTATTGTATACAATGTTTGTTCTGTTGGTTGTTGATATGGGGTCCTTTAACTTCATCAAATGCAACAAATTAGAAGAAACCCGCAAACACATAAACAACATCCTTACTGTTGTAAAGTTCACCAAAGAGTAAGACAACAACAATAGACTTCCCTCCTAGATGTCACTATGGAACAAAAAGCTAATGCAGAACTACAGACTAGTGTTTACAGGAAAGCCACACACACTGACCAGATACGAAAAGTGTGGTGCTGGAAAAGCACAGCTGGTCAGGCAGCATCCAAGAAACAAGAGAGTCGACGTTTTGAGCGTAAGCTCTTCTTCAGGAATGAGGTTGTGGCTCAAGGGGGGCTGAGAGATAAATGGGAGAGGGATGGAGCTGGGCAGAAGGTAGCTGGATATGCGAAAGTTAGATGGAAGTGGGGGAGGTGATGGTGATAGGTCAGAAAGAAAGATGGAGCAGATAGGTGCGAAGGAAGATGGACAGATAGGACAGTTCGAGGGCGGTGCCAAGTTGGAATGTTGGCTCTGGGATAAGGTGGGTGGAGGGGAAATGAAGGAACTGGTGATATCAACATTGATTCTGTGTGGTTGGAGGGTCCCAAGGCAGAAGCTGAGGCGTTCTTCGTCCAGGTGTCAGGTGGCTAGAGTTTGGTGGTAGAGGAGGACCAGGACTTGCATGTTCTTGTCAAAGTGGGAGAGCGAGTTACATAGAACATAGAACAATACAGCACAGAACAGACCCTTCGGCCCACGATGTTGTGCCGAACATTTATCCTAGCTGAAGCACCCATTCATGTACCTATCCAATTGCCGCCAAAGGTCACCAATGATTCTGACTCTGCCACTCCCACAGGCAGCGCATTCCATGCCCCCACCACTCTCTGGGTAAAGGACCTATCCCTGACATCCCCCCTATACCTTCCACCCTTCACCTTAAATTTATGTCCCCTTGTAACACTCTGTTGTACCCGGGGGAAAAGTTTCTGACTGTCTACTCTATCTATTCCTCTGAAGTTAAAGTGTTCAGCCATAGGGCGGTGGGATTGTTTAGTGCATGTGTCCCAGAGATGTTCTCTAAAACGTTCTGCAAGTTGGTGTCCTGTGTACTGAATGTAGATTAGACCACACCGAGGGCAATGGATGCAGTAGATGACGTGTGTGGAAGTAAAGATAAATCTGTCTGGTGGATGTGGAAGGATCCTTTGGGGCCTTGGATGGAGGTGAGGGGTAAGGTGTGGGTGCAGGTTCTGCAATTCTTGCTGTGGTAATGGAAATGCCAGGAGTGGAGGGTGGTAGGTGGGGATCATGGACCTAATAAGGGAGTCGCGGAGGGAATAGTCTATGTGGAACACAGGTAGGGCTGGGGAGGAAAACATATCTCTGGTGGTGGGGTCTGTTCGTTAGTGGCAGAAATGGCGGAGGATATTGCATTTTATGATGTTTTGTATGTGAAGCTGATCAGAGAATTAGATAGGGTGGGCAGTGAGAGCCTTTTTCCCCAGATAGTGATGGATAGCACAAGGGGACATATCTTTAAATTGAGGGGTGATAGATATAGGACAGATATCAGAGGTAGTTTGTTTACTCATAGAATGGTAAGGGCATGGAATGCCCTGCCTGCAACAGTAGTAGACTTGCCAGTGTTAAGGGCATTTAAATGGTCTGTGGATAAACATATGGATCATAATGAAATAGTGTAGGTTAAATGGGCTTCAGATTGGTTTCACAGATCGGCCACAACATTAAGCGCCAAAGGGCCTGTACTGCGCTGTAATGTTCTATTGGTAAATTTCCAGAGGTTGGGGTGGAAGGTGAGGACCCAGGTATGGGGGTCCTGTCCTTGTTGTGATGGGAGAGGTGGGGTTCAAGGGCAGAGGTGCAGGAATTAGAGGAGATGCCCTGGAGGGTGTCGTTGACAACGTGGGAGGGGAAATTGCGGTCCTTGAAAAAGGAGGCCATCTGGGATGTTCTGTGGTGGAATTGGTTATCGTGGGAGCAGATGTGGCAGAGGTGGAGGAATTATGAGTAAGGGATAGTGTTTTTACAGGAGGCAACATAGGAGGAGATGTAATCCAGGTAGGTGTGTGAGTTGGTGGGTTTGAAGTAGACTCTGTTTAGTGTGTGTGTCCCAGAGATGTTCTTTAAAACATTCCGCAAGTTGGTGGAACACTCTGCCAAGGACATGCAAGTCCTGGGCCTCCTCTAATGACAAACTAGCCACTTGTTGCCTGGAGGAAAAGCAACTCATCTTCAGCCTTAGGACCCTCCAACCACACAGGATCAATGTAGATTTTACCAGTTTCTTCATTTCCCTTCCCCCCATCTTTTCTCAGAACCAACCGTCCAACTTGGCACCACCCTCTTAAACTGTCCTACCTGTCCATCTTCCTTCTCAACTATCCGCTCCACTCTCCTTTCTGACCTATCACCATCACTCCCCACCTCCATCTACCTATCGCATTCCCACCTACCTTGCCCCCAGCCCCACCCCCCTCCCATTTATCTCTGAGCCCTTTGGGTCACCCCTTCATTCCTGATGAAGAGCTTATGCTCAAAACATCAACTCTTCTGCTTCTCGGATGCTGCCTGATCGGCTGTGCTTTTCCAGCACCACACTTTTAGACTCTAATCTCCAGCATCTTCATTTTCTCCACACTGACCAGATACTCATCTGCAGGAGGAATCATCCCAATACCCAGAAATGGAGCTGCATCAGGACATTATTTAAATGAGCCACAACACACTACAGCACGCAGGAACTATGAGAAGCTGAAGAAAACCACCTATACAACATATTTAGGATCAACGGGTACTGATAAGCGCAGTCCATCAATTCCTGCACAACAGACCTAAACAAGAAGGCATAACACGCCCAGAGACTGTAGCCACCCTGCCATACATTAAAGACATCTCAGAAATGACGACCAGACTACTCCAACCCTAGGCATCATGGTAACCCACAAACCTACCACTACACTGAAACAGCTCCTGCTGAATTTAATACACCCCGTACCAACAACCAGCAGAAGGAATGTCATATACAAAATATCCTGCAAGGACTGCAACAAACCTTACATTGGATAGACAGACAGGAAACTAGCCACCAGGATACATGAGCACCAACTAGCCACTAAAAGACATGACCAATTGTCACTAGTATCCACACTTATAGATGAAGAGGGACACCAGTTCAACTGGGACAATACATCCATCCTGGGACAGGCTAAACAAAGACATGTATGGGAATCCCCAGAGGCCTGGCATTCAAACCAGAACTCCATTAACAAACATATCGATTTGGACCCCATTTACCAACCTCTCAGAAACAGAACCGGAAGTAATATTACTCATCACAACAGACCAAGATGCATATATAGCAAGCTGGACTTCATCAGAGGTTTATTGATAATGTTAACTAGCATGGGGTCAAAACGTCTAAGACTAAACTGACAAGCTCAGTGAGCAAACTTACAACCCGAGCTACAACTTGAGCTACAAATGTTCCCCAAAATTGCAAACTGATCACCACCTTCTCAAGGGCAATTAGAGGTGAGCCACAAATGCTCACATTTGCCAGCAGCACTGATACAGGTATACCACAAAATCCAAAAGAAAGACTGTTATCCAGGAAGGTATAATTGATGTAGAAGCTCAGACTTGATCTTGTTGAATGACAAAACAAGCTCAAGGACCTAACGAGTCGATTACTGGTCATATTTCTTAAGTTCAGAGGATGCAGTCTATCCTTGTAATTAGAACTATCATCTTTCAACTTTGCTCTCACTGTCCTAGAGTCATAGAGATGTACAGCATGGGAACAGACCCTTCGGTCTTTCTCCTCTCATCCTAAACCTATGCCCTCGAGTTCTGGACTCCCCTACCCCAGGGAAAAGACTTTGTCTATTTACCCTATCTATACCCCTCATAATTTTGTAAACCTCTATAAGGTCACCCCTCAGCCTCCGACACTCCAGGGAAACCAGCCCCAGCCTGTTCAGCCTTTCCCCAGAGCTCAAATCCTTTAACCCTGGCAACAACCTTGTAAATCTTTTCTGAACCCTTTCAAGTTTCACAACATCTTTCCGATAGGAAGGAGACCAGAATTGCACGCAATCAATCCCTTCCTCAGATTGTTTCCTGCATCATAGTGCAACTGCTGCAATCCTGTTTGTCAAAACCTCACCCTATATTCTTACCTTCATGAATAACAATGAAATATTTTCTAATCAACCTATTCAGATGTCTTCTGATGTACTTCTGGAGCAGGTGGGACTTTAACCTTTTGGCCTGGATGAAGGGGCACTACCATCGCACTATAAAACATATCACTAGTAGCAATTACTTTGGATATTCCAAGGTGTGGCAGTGACAGTCAGATTGCCATTTCAATCCTTTTGTTTCTGTTAGAACTGAGCTCTGAATTTCTAACTGGTAATTCTGATCCAGCCCTTTCAGAAGTGTATCTGAAATCGAGCAGTTCCCTCAAAGTGCAAGATAGTTGAGGGACATCAAGTCACATCACCTTTGGTAGTTAAATGCCATATTCTGTGCTTTTAAATGTCCAGCAGCACAGCCAGCCACTTTGACCTCCTGTGAAATGATAGGAATGTAGATAAATGTGGGATTAGGGTGCAGGAGATTAAAGGATTTTGGTGTCAGATGGTGTTGGGGCAGCCCCTGATTTTTAGTTGGCCAAAGGTGGCACAAGATGGCTGCCCCTGATTTTTAGTTGGCATAAAATGGCTGAAAGGATTTTTCTAGCTGCACTAACTGAATTAGCTTGCTGGTTCAGTGTTAAAATGAAATTGTAAGTTGTGACAATGGTAGCTTTGAGAAGAAGGTAAACTCAAGGTAACAGACAGAGTATAGAATCTTACAAATTAAAATACAGCAACAGATGTCTGTAAGAGTCAGTATGATCAGAGCTGTTTGGGAACAGACAGCCCAAACTTTATAGTTTAGCAAGACTTAAAAGTACGATCCCACAATAACAGAGACTGGTTTCGATAAACACACTCGCAGGAACATTTTCTCTGTCAGTAGAGAAGATTAGAATGATAAAAAATAAGAAATAAGATAACTTCATGAGAGTACCAAGAGATAAATAATGCAACAAGGAGGGCAGAAACAATGGTGAAACAGGGTCACAATGACCTTGAGAATAAGTAATTGCCACATTGAACCTAACAACCGACCTGAAGAATCCAAATAAGCTTTTTTTAAGGACTTAATGGAGCTATAGAAGTGCTTGAATTTCATTCCTATTGATGGGATTTAAATAGGTGCTTTATGAAAAGTATTTAAAGTAATGATAGTAAAATCCATCCTATTATCAAATTTCAATTTTAAACCATCTTACAGCATGCAAAATAAAAGAAGTTGTAAAAGGCAGCTGCTAGGATTTGTTTGACTTTTCCAAATCAGCTGAGAGGGAAGCTGCTCCTGAAATTGTTTGCTTTCTCACAGAGTCATGGTATTAGGTGTAAAAATGTATAACTTTATAAGTACCTTTATATTAGAGCTGATATTACAAATATGATAACAATTGGTAGAAATTAACATTCTTTTTAATCTTCTGTCCTAAGGTCAGCAAGCATTACGAATCATATGACCGAACTCGAGTAGTCATTTGTAATAGCAAGTATATAATGCAGCTGGCAAATGTCTAGGAAGGGACATAACAATTGGTGCTGGAATGTAAAATAATGGGGTATGTTATAAGAGCGCAAGACCTAATGATAATAATATCTGGTAAATATCATGAGATCATAGGAAACTTATAATTAACCATGAAGTTATCCATTATTGATTGTGTATTCATGGGATTAGACGTGGGTGTCACAGCTGATGTGTCAAGCACTGATGTCAATGTTGCACATAAACAATGTAACATGTATAAATATCCTGTACTTTATTAGGAAAGGTAAAGAGTCACTGACCTCCAATCTGTAATTAAGAGGTCAGCTGGGCCCCATGCGACTGCTAGATTTGGGAAAGTCTTTGGCCTCTCCTGGAAGTGTGGTAAAAGAGCTCTGAACAAAAGTCACTTGTACTGCTGAACACAGAACTGGAGACTCCTCTTTGATGTCTCTTCCCAACAGGTGGTTAGGGAGCCAGAAAAGTACTGCTGCAGGGAAGACATAGGCTGCTAGATAAGTAGAAATGGAGGAATTATAAGACCTGAAGGGAAGAGGTGAGAATTAGGTCATGTAGGTTGCCATGGAATGTCAGGTCAGGTAGGGAAGGTGTTGTTGGTATGGAAGGGGTAGGATCCGTTCCAGCAGGGAGATCAGGCTTTGGGCCGGGGTGGGAATTGTTATGTCCCAGGATGAATGTGGAGATTAGAATCATGTAAGTTTGGGGAGTGGGGAGCTTGTTGGGTGTGTTTGTCAGGGGTCCAGTGTGTATGAGGACAGGAGAGGTATAATTGAAAGTTGAGGGGAAAGATCAGTTTAATAGTTACCCAGGAGTTACACAAGCTTTTAACTCTCTAAGTTTATCTGAGTAACTATTTGCTAAACTGAGGTGGATCCCTCTGAATTCCCCAGCTGTCCAGATTCTGGGGAATTTCCTACTAGAATCTTTGATTTAGCAGTTCCCACGGAGTCTGCTGCATCTGAGATTCCACAGGGTTTTGACATACAACATTAGTCTGTGCTTTTCCATTGGCTTTCTGGCCAACAAAGTATCTGGGACAACCTTTCTCCTGCAGTCAGTTTTTAAAAGATTCCCTTCCCCTTACCCTGCTAAGGATCACTCACCCATACCTACAACTGTACTTCCTGCTGTGCTGTGGCTGCTTTAGAGAAAACCATCTAACATTCCCAACTGCCCTTTTCTGTTGAAGTATCTCCTGTACATACTGCAGTTCCAATGCTCCGAGCTGCAATGTTTCAAGCTGGAGACATTAACTGGAGATGTAGCAATTTGGAGTATTCTCATATTACATGTCATGACTCTTCTCTGTGTTGTCATTGTTTATCCTTGTATCTGCATTAATCAGCACCAATTTGCATCTAGAACTAATTGAAAACTTTGAATCCTAGCTTAATTAGTTGATTGATTAGTTTTATTTGAAATTAATTAGTAATTAATTACATATTATTTATGTCTGGCAGATATTTATTTAATTCAACTGTATCTGTTAAACATTTCCTTCTGTTTAATATTATAATTTTCTCAAGGGCAATCAGGATGCATAACAGATACAGCAATGTCCATATCCTATGAAAGAATTTTTTAAATGTTGTATTTATTTTCTTCCCTAAACTCTTTGGCTTTTTAGTCCACTTGTTTACCTAAAGAATGTCATGCTGTTAAGTTAAAACCCTAATTCTAATCCTTAGGCTCCACTGCTTCTCATTCAGTGCTGACATTGACGTTACTGTTTGAGCTTTTCTGTCCCTTGCAGTGGTTTGCTTTGTGATTAAACAGGTGATTAATTAATCTTAAATTATTAATTCAGCTCAATTACCAATTGCTAACCATAAGATGAAGTTAAAAATCACACAACACAAGGTTATAGTCCAACGGGTTTATTTGGAAGCACTAGCTTTTGGAGAGCTGCTCCTTCATCAGATAGTTGTAGAGCAGGACCATAAAACACAGAATTTATAGCTAAAGATTACAGTGTCATGCAACTGAAATGATATATTGAACAAACCTTTCATATTTTAGAATGGGTTGCAGGCATCAATTCATTATCTTCTCAAGGGCAAGGGATAATGAACTGAAACCTGTAACCCATTCTAAAAGACGAAAGACTTAACAACAATCGAGGTTTGTTCAATATATCATTTCAATTGCATGACACTGTAATCTTTAGCTATAAATTCTGTGTCTTATGGTCCTGCTCTACAACTACCTGATGAAGGAGCAACACTCCGAAAGTTAGTGCTTCCAAATAAACCTGCTTGACTAGAACCTGGGTGTTGTGTAATTTTTTAACTTTGGCCATTCCAGTCCAACATCGGCTCCTCCACATCATAACCATAAGATGGCCTGTTCTCTTTTGGTTCAGGAATGTGTTGCCTCAGAAAACTACCCTAAATGAATTCCAGAAATAATACTGTCAAATATAATTACTAAGCCAGTATACTCTTGTAAAATAACAATTACTTTTAATTTTTTCACAGCTATTATGCATTATAGTTTACAAGTTATCACAACATATTGAAATCTATTGTTATGATTATGCATTGTCATATCATCAGATCTGTCAAACAGTAAGATAGTTCTGGAAATTAATGTTGTGTTTATTATGCAATATTTTAGTAGTGGATATCCATCAAGGCTGGTGTGGACCATGTAAAGCAATGTTAAGTGTGTTCAGAAAATTGAAAATGGAGTTTGGGGATGAGCTGTTACATTTTCATACAGTGAGTATCTGTGGAGTATAAAGAAGATTTTTAAAAAATATTGTATTCAACACAACTGCTATTAGTTTCAAAGTAATTTTACTTCCTAGGTTGAAGCTAGCCTCATTCCTTTGTTAAAAGGATTTGAAGGAAAGTGTGAACCTGCCTTCATATTCATTGTGGTAAGTTAAAAATACTGAGGGACATTGATCAGAAATTATGAATTATGAAATTTTAAAATAAATTTCTTCTTTTCAGGCTGGTAAGATTGCAGATTACGTAAAGGGTGTCAATGCACCAGTTATACATAACAAAATTGTTGCATTTTTGGAGAGGGAAATTGAATTCTATGAAAAAGGAGTTGAACGTGAAGAAGTAAGTATTATCATCAACCTATTATGAAAAGACACTTTATAACTTTCAAGACTTTTAACTGAATGTATATGTTCTGATATGGAGTAGCATTAGGAATATATCTAAAAAAGGGAAACAAAATGGACTACTTATTCTACAAAAGTTCCATGTTTTGAATTTTGAATTAATCTAATGCTTCGCCTCTATTACTTCACCTGATAGATCATTATTAATAGTTCTCATCGATTGGGTTAGTGCACCATTTATGCAGTTTCACAATACGACAAATCACCATGGTAAGAATTTCAGAAATAGAAGAGTACACCAAATAATCTTTGAGCCTCCTCCATCATTTGATTTAATTATGACTGATCTTCAGCTTCAACATGCACATTCCTGTCCACACTTACCTTGATTCATTCACTGAGAGGCCAGCTCTGTTCAACTTTAAATGTATTCACCAGTAGACCATTGACAACCTCTGTTATTCTATAAGGTGATGCAAGTAGGGGTCATTCATTAGCCGATTACTGGAACAAATCAGAGTTGGGATTTTGGAGTTAAAGTTTGGCATTGGGTATGTTAGAGGTTGTCACTTTTGCTAGCACCTTGGAAGAGTTTGTGGGTGGCACGGTGGCACAGTGGTTAGCACTGCTGCCTCACAGCGCCAGAGACCCGGGTTCAATTCCCGCCTCAGGCGACTGACTGTGTGGAGTTTGCACGTTCTCCCCGTGTCTGCGTGGGTTTCCTCCGGGTGCTCCGGTTTCCTCCCACAGTCCAAAAATGTGCAGGGGTCAGGTGAATTGGCCATGCTAAATTGCCCGTAGTGTTAGGTAAGGGGTAAATGTATGGGTGGGTTGCGCTTCGGCGGGGCGGTGTGGACTTGTTGGGCCGAAGGGCCTGTTTCCACACTGTAAGTAATCTAATCTAATCTATATCAGTTTTATCACTTGATCATTTGCTTTTCAGCGGATTACAAATATTTACGAATTGTTCCACAATTGAACAGCAAATCAGTTATGATAAGCAGCCAAGAAATTCTCACACCCACCAGGACATTCCAGGGCCTAAAATTCAGATGCTATATTTAAAGGTTCACTCAGATGGGCCTCCACTCACTACAAGTCTGAAGCATCATTGGTGCCTGTATTTGTCACTCCAACACAATATTCCCCAGTGATGTTTCTGAGTAATACAAACTGACCTCAAGATTCAGCCATCCCTCACTCGATGTTGTTCTCCAGGCTGTCCATGATAGATGTGAAGTCCTCTTCATTAAGAAATGGCAGCAAGAAGCCCTTCCATCAAATACTGATCAAGGCTTAACTCAAAGTACAGGTCAGCACTAGTGGCCTGCGTGAAAAGATCTGGATTCAGTGAACAAAGTAGTTGAATGATCTCCTGTACTCTGCAAGTGTAAGTGGCACGGCCTACTCACTGCAAACTGACTTATGATGCTCATAAGAGCATCATTAAATCTAACTGTGTCATTGCATATGCCACAGAATAATTGCCTACAATGCTTAGAACCACACTGCTGATGTGCAATGAAGGGCTCAGAATCATCTCATGCTCCTAATATTTGAACACTTCCCAGGAAACACTCATGTACCCATTGTCATCACACTTAATTCTCCTCTTTCTCCAGTGGTAGGACAAGATTATCCACAATAGTAAGGGGAAAACCTAGACCTGATAGTGCTGCTGAATATTTGCAACCATGTCCCTCTTAAATTTGAGGCTTCAGGGCCGGCAGCTATTTTTATTTTCTTTCTGCATAGACCTCCAGGATCTACTGGTGGCTTTGACTTCCAAAACTGAAAGTTGGTGCTGGGAACAGTATTAGTTGTGTTGATTGATGTGCATCAATTCTCGGAGCAGCTGCACACATGTACAGCTTAAAGGATATATTGGCCACCAGGGAAGGACTGTGATTATTTCTGCACTGTTAGTGAAGAGAAAGGAATGAAACAAAGCCAGTGAAGAAAATTGCAGTCTGCTGTTCTCAGATGTGCATTGTCACACATTGGTTGATATAAGAGATTGTGAATTTTTGCGAACTAATTATTTCACTCCTCCAATGCAGATGGAACAAAATGACAACTCCTTCACTGCCAAGGAGTCACCATCCTGGAACTCCCTTTCTAACAAAACTGTACATGCATCCATCGCCACTTTCTCAAGGACATGTAGGGATAGACAAAAAGTGCTGGCCCAGACAGCAATACCCATATCCATGAATGAATGGTAGTCTCCTTTTGCATCCACTGTAAAAGGTGAAAGCAGAAGATGTTACGACCTACCCCCAAGCAGCAGCACCACCACCATCATCTCTGAAGACAGAACAACAAAGAACAAAGAACAATACAGCATAGGGACAGGCCCTTCAGCCTTCTAAGACTGCACTAACATATTTTGCTCTTCCAAATTAAAACTGTCTTCACTTACAAGATCCATGTCCCTCTAATCCCTTCTAATCCATGTATTCATCCAGCTGCTTCTTGAATGCTGCTGTTGTGTCTGTTTCCACCACCTCCTCTGGCAGTATGTTCCAGGCACTCACCACTCTTTGTGTGAAAAACATGCTTCGCATATCTCTTTTAAACTTCCCCTCTCAGACCTTGAACCCATGTCCCCTAGTAATTGACCTTTCCACCCTGGGGAGAAAGCTTCATACTTTCCACTCTGTCCATGCCATTCACAATCTTATAAACTTCTATCAGGTCGCCCCCTCAACTTCCTGCGTTCTAGTAAAAGCAAACCCTATCTATCCAACCATTCTTCATAGCTAAAATCCCCCATATCAGGCAACATCCTGGTAAATCTTTTCTTATATTCAACACTTCTTCCAATAACGGCATGCATGCTATAAGTCTTTCTACCTGCACTGCCACTTCAGTGATCAGTGGACCTGCGCACCCAGATCTCTCTACATTTTAATACTCCTAAAGGTTCTGCCATTCATTTATAATTTCCACCTGTAATTGATCTTCCAAAATGCATCATCTCACATATGTCCGGATTAAAGTCCATCTGTGATTTTTCTGCTCATGATTCTAACTGATCTGTATCCTGCTGTATTCTCTGACAATCGTCCTCACTATCCGCAACTCCACCAATCTTTGCATCATCTGCAAACTTACTAATTAGACCAGCTACGTTTTCTTCCAAATCATTTATGTAGATCATGAGCAGCAAAGATCCCAGCACTGATCCCTGTGGAATACCACTAGTCACAGTCCTCCATTCCGAAAAGCGTTCTTCCATCACTATTTTCTATCTCCTATGACTAAGCCAGTTCTGTATCCATCTTGCCAGTTCACCCCGATACTATGAGACTTCACCGTTTGTACCAGTGTACCATGAGGGACCTTGCCAAAGGCTTTACTGAGGGGGATTCAAGATGGCGGCGTCTTGTTAGGATTGCGTTTGCTGGGCTCGCGCTGCAACACCAACCCGACAGAGCCAGGACCCATCCCAAACACTTTACTGTGAGTAGAAACACAGTAAAGCAGCTAGAAACCTGAAAAAAATGTACTTACCTTTGTCCTTGCAGCTGGAGAATGTCGAAGAAAGAAGGAAGCTCACCTGGTGCAGGGGCCACGGCCCAGCCCTCTAAAGCAGCGGGCTTGCTTATTCACCAGACCCTGGTTGAGGAGCTGGACAAATCTCGCAAGGAACTCGCAAGGAACTGGGAGGCAGATCCAGGAAAAAAATCAAGGAGAAGCTATGCTGCAAGACCTTGGAAAAAGGACCGATCAGCATGAGCGTCGGGCTGCAGGGGTAGAGGCAGAGACTGATTCCTCCAAGAGCCGGATTGAAGCCCTGGAAACACAGCTCCGTAGTCTGTTGGATCTGGTAGACGATCTCAAAAACAGGGGCAGAAGAAAGAACCTGCGCATTATTGGCACACCGGAAGGGATGGAAGGTGAACGGCTGGTGGAGTTCTTCGAGAAGTGGTTCCCGGAGTTCCTTGGTTTGGAGGTTGAGAAGGGAAGGATAACAATTGCAAGAGTCGACTGGATTGTGGCACGAAGCCCAGGTGCAGATCAGCGCCCATGCCCTGATGAGGTTTCATCATTATAAAGGCAAGAACAGGGTCGTAGAAGCCTCTAAAGCCCAGGAGAGGGATTCAAGGGCGTTGGTATGTGGCATTTCCACAGACATATTTTTTCAAGACTTCCCTGTGGCAGTGGTCTGGAAAAGAAAGTCCTACAATGGCATCAAGCTTGGGATCCAGTATTCTTTAAAATATCCAGCGGTGCTTTGGATCAATCATAATGGATCTGTACATTTGTTTGACTTGCCAGAGAAAGCAAAGAACTTTGTGGACATGCTAATTTATGTTGAACGGCCGAATAGGCATAGAGGACAGAGCTGTTCAAGTTTGCTCATCTTTGAAAAGGACTTGGTAGAGTCTCTTTTCTGGTAATAAGATGCATGAAATGACGTCTGGGATGGGCAAAGTATTTATCTTTAATCTCTAAGTTATGTTGAGGGATGGGTGATAAATTTATTTTTTAATTTACTTATTTATAGTACTAACCTTGCTTTTGGGTGTTTTTTTTTCTCCACCGGGTGGTTGGTGTATGTGGCACAACCCTAGCTGATAGAAGTTGACAGGGCGTTTGGGATGGTTAGTAGGGTTGTAGGATGTGTAAGTACCCCCTTTGAATGGTGGGTAAATTCCTCTAATCTTTATCTTTGGTGATGTTTTTGTTTCTCTGTTTTTGCTGTACATAATTTTGTACGTTTTGCAGATTTGTTGGCTGTAGTTATTTTAGTCTATGTAGTTTTTTTGGGTTTTGTGGATTCATTTGCATTAAAACTCAGTGATATGTAGTTCGGGTTCTTCGTCTCTGGAGTTCTATGTGGTGCTATAGAAGGTTATGGTTAAGGATGTGTTTAAGTGGTGCATCTGGAATATTAAGGGGAGTCATTCGCCTGTCAAGAGGACGAAGGTATTTCCCAGCCTTAAAAGGGAGAGGGTGGATGTTACCTTATTACAAGAAACACACTTAGATGATGCAGAGCATTTGAAGCTGCAACAGAATAGATATGACCAGGCTTAATTTTCCTCTTTCAATACGAGTAGTAGAGGGGTGGCCATTGTAGTTAGGAAGAATCTCCTGTTTAAGTTATTAGAGTGCATTAAAGACGCACGGGAGACTTGTAATCCTTCAAGCTTTGATACATGGGGAAGAATATGAGATCTTAAATGTTTACTGTCCCTCGGCCACTTCCTTCAATTCTTGACAGACAAACTTTCTAGACTGGTTAACCATGCATCTCAACATATCATTGTAGGAGGGGATTTCAATTCTCTCATAGACCCTACGGTAGACAGATTGCCCAAAGGCTTGTTGATATCTTCTCTGCAATCTAAACAATTAAGAAATTTGTGTTCTGAATTGTGGTTGGTAGATATTTGGAGGCACCTTCACCTTACTGGCAGGAACTTCATGTTCTTTTCGAACCCACATAAATGCCATACTAGGTTTCATTTTTTCCTGAGCCCCGCAGTACATCTGGACTCGGTGGCGTCATGTATAATTGGCAATATCACTATTTCTGATTATGGCCCAGTGTATTTATTTAATGGTTAAGAGTAAGGGTACGGTGCTAAGCTCGAGGCACTGGTGACTGGACCCCTTCACCTTCAAGAATAGCAAGTGTATTGAATTCTTTTCTACTGAGTTCAGGGCTTTTTTAGATGTTAATTCATGCACGCCCAGTAGCCCATCCATCCTTTACGAAACAGCTCAAGCCTATGCTAGGGGGTTGGTTATTTCCTATTCAACCAGTAGGAAACAGCAGATCGGTGAGCAGCAATGCTTGCTGGAGACGCATCTGAAAGTAGCTGTAAAGGCATATTTTGACAGGCCCTTACTAGTTAAACTGCAGAGGATCACGGAACTTCGGTCTACGCTGAACTGCATGCTCATATGGACAGCGAAGAGGGAGCTTACATTTGCAATTCAAAGGCTGTTTGAGCACGGGGATAAACCGGGCAAGTACCTAGCATATCTTGCTAAGAGAAAGTGTGTTCCCCCAGGCCATTCCCTTGTCAGAAAGAAGACTGGAAATTTGACCTACGATTTTAAAAGGATTAATGCAGCATTCCAGAAATTTTACTCTGAATTATACCAATCTGACAGCTGTGACAGTAGGCGGGATAGGATGGAGTCTTTTTTTAAGAATTTGGACCTTCTGGGAGTGACCCCTTAACAGGAATCTCTACTCAATGCCCCATTGTCAGAGCAAGAACTGCAGGAGGCTGTGAGGCAACTCCAGAATGGAAAGGTGCAGGGACCTGACGGGCTCCCCGGTGAGTTCTATAAGGAATTTATAAGTATATTGTCAGGGCCGATGCTTAGTATGTTTAATGATTCACATAGTCATGGTCTCCTTCCACCATCTCGGAAGAGAAGCAAACATCTCTCTCATTCTTAAAAAAGGGAAGGTGCCCGAAGACTGTGCTTCCTGTAGACCTATTTTACTCCTGAATGTCGACTTCAAAATCCTATCCAAGACTGTGGCATTAAGGCTAGAAACTGTACTGCCCTCCATCATTAAGGAGGACCAGACAGGGTTTATAAAAAGGTCACAGATCGACAGATAATGTCAGGACATTACTTAACATGATCCAAATGTGTCAGTAGCGATCGGTACAAGGATTGATCTCCTTATATGTGAAAAAGGCATTTGACAGGGTCGAGTGGCCATATCTTTTTCATACTTTGAAGTGGTTTGACCTGGGAGAGATTTTCATCATGTGGCTGGAGGTTTTGTATAGTGATCCTCTTGCCACGTCCTCACCAATGGTGTATGATCAAGCAATTTTAATATTTGTAGGGACAGTCAACAGGGCTGTCCCTTATCACCATTGCTTTTCACACATTGGTGATCGAACTGTAGGCAGAGGGATCCCAATATAACCACTCCAGAAGTGGGGACGAAGTCACATAAGATCGCACTGTATGCAGATGATGTTCTTGTCATTTTATCAAACCCAATGGCTCAGTGCCATACCTGATACAATGTATCAATCTGTTTGATCTATAAGATCAATTTTGCAAAGTCAGAGGCATTGCCCATGGGTGGTCTCCTGAAAGTGCCTGATCCTGAGGTCGGATTTTAGTTCCTTTTTTTTGGTCGCAGGAAGGCTTTCTCTACTTCAGTATATTTATTACTCCCAGTTTTGGTCAGCTATTTAAAGGCAATTTTGCCCATTTACTCAACAGAGTCAGGCAAGACCTACGTAGATGGGAGGCACTTCCGAATCTCTTGGTTAGGTCGGACAGTCCTCATTAAAATGAACATTCTGCCCTGCCTGTTGTATCCTATGCGAATGCTTCCTTGCTTTTTACTAAGCAAATATTTAGTAAACAGCTGATTTAGTTCTTTTATCTGGTATCGCAAGTGGCCCCTAACTAAATTGGCTAAATTGCAGTTACCTTACAGACTGGGAGGAGTGGGCCTCTCAGATATCAAAAACTATCAGTTAAGCTTGTTGCTATCTTGCATGAATGATTGGGCTTACGGGACCCTCACTCACTTTGGTTGGACATCGAAGCATCTCAGGCAAGATGCTCCCTTATTAGCCTTCTTAGACAAAGTGAGAACAGATAAGGAATATTACCATAGCCTAATAGTCATCAGTGGTGTCAAGATGTGGAAGGCAATGCATCAGGGTGAGGGCAATATCACCAAAATATAATTTTTGACACCAATAGTTGGTATGCCGGGCTTTCAGCCAGGGATGATGGACTCTGGGTTTAATTCATGAACAGCTAGGGGCATGTCTGCCTAGGTGATTTACTCGAAGGGGATGTCCTTTGACTAGTTGGCTCGGAAATATGAAATGCCCAGTAGGGACCTCTTTCATTTCTTTCCCACAATGTTTTCTTCAGTAAATCTATGATTGATTTGGTGTTGCTTCCTGTTCGCATTCAAAACTGGAATAAAATTAATTAATTTGCATTCAACTTCCTCCCTACTCCCATTATTTCCTGGTCCATCTCTGACCTTTCCCTTCCTTAACTCCTAATATTCATTGCAAGCCCACCAACTCCCAGAGCAATCTTGACTACACTTCTTCACACTCTGCATCTTGTAAGGACTTCATTCCATTCTCCTAGTTTATCCATCTCCATCCATCATGATACTTCAAACGGATCCAATCCATTTCCCTCACTTCTGCTCTCACCCTCTCCTTCCTCCCAGAACTGCCATAGGGTGCTCCTTGTTCTCACATTCCACCCCAACAGCCTCCATATTCAAAGGATCATCTTCTGCCATTTACACCTCCTTCAGCATGATGCCAACCACATCTTTCCCTCCCCTTCCCAGTCCGCATCCCAAAGACACTGTTCCCTCTGTGACTTATTGGTTTGCTCCTCTATCACCCCTACACTTCATCCTGCTCCCATGGTACTTTGCTATGCAATTGCAGGAAGTGTCATTTTACCTTTTCCTTCCTCATTGTGCAAGGCTCCGAACACTCTTTCCAGATGAAGCAGAACAACTAATACTTCTTTCATTCTCATCTACTGTATTCATTGCTCACAAAGTGGTCTCCTGTGTATTGGGATTCTAAATCCAGACTGGGTAACTGCTTTCATAACACTTTTCTTTCAGTCCACTAGTATGACCCTAACTTTCCAGTTATTTGCTATTTCAATACATTTTATTCTCATGCTCACATTACTGTTTTAGGTATGCTGTAGTGCTTTAGTGAAGCTCAATGCAAGCTGTAGGGGCAGCACTTCATTTTAAATCCTGGCACTTTAAAATCTTCTGGACTCAACATTGATATCAACAATATCAGACCATGAACTTTGTTCATTTAAACTTTGAAAAAGGAGAACTTGATGGATGCAACCCAGTAGAAGATGGCATCATTGGAACATGTGACAGAGATGAGAAACTGGGAGAATGGAATGGAATCTTTGCAAGGAGCAGGGTGTGGGGAGGCGTAGTTGAGGTAACAATGTGAGTTAATGAATTTGTATTGGATATTTGTGGACAGCCTATCCTCAGAAATGGAAATAGTGAAGTCCAAGAAGGGAAGTGAAGAATTGGAGACAAAGAAGGTGAAGCTTTATTGTGGCATTAATACCTCTTTGATTTTTAACTAGATTGAAACAGTTCAGTTATATGATGTGGAAGATGAAATGGAAGATTTTATGCAAGCAGTAACGACCAAACAAGTTGGTGAGTGATGCTGAAGAAGTAAAATATACAATTTAAAAAATTAAGATCTCAATTTTCAAAAGATATAAAGTAATTATGTCACGGCTGACCTGCGCTATAAGTTAATTTTCTTTCAATTTTTTCCTAACTCTACATATCACATAGGTTTATGATCTGTTGACCAGATATAATTTTTCCATCAGAGAGAATTGTTTAGAGTCATCGAGAGTCATAGAGATGTACAGCACGGGAATAGATACTTCGGTGCAATTCATCCATGCTGACCAGAAATCCTAAATTAATCTAGTCCCATTTGCCAGCACTTGGCCCATATCCCTCTAAACCCTTCCTATTCACCCACACATCTAAATGCCTGTTAAATGTTGTAATTATAACAGAGTCCACCACTTCCTCTGGCAGCTCATTCCATACTCGCACCACGCTTTGCATGAAAAAGTAGCCCCTTAGGTCTCTTTTAAATCTTTCCACTCTCACCCTAAACCTATGCGTTCTGGACTCCCCCAACCCTTGTCTATTTACTGTATCTATGCCCCTCATGATTTTATAAACCTCTATAAGGTCACCCCTCAGCCTCTGATTGTCCAGGGAAAACAGCCCCAGCTTATTCAGCCTCTCCCTATAGCTCAAACCCTTCAATCCTGGCAACATCCTTGTAAATCATTTCTGAGCCCTTTTAAGTTTCACAATATCCTTTCTATAGGAGGGAGATCAGAATTGCACACAATATTCTGAAAGTGACCTAACAAATGTTCTATACAGCCACAACATGACCTCCCAACTCCTGTACTCAATGCTCTGACCAATAAAGGAAAGCATACTAAACGCTTTCTTCACTATCTTGCTGAGACTCCACTTTCAAGGAACTCTGAGCCTGCACTCCAAGGTCTCTTTGTTCAGCATCTCTGCATCGATATAATTACTTAATAGGACTGAATTTGAGTCATAGAATGTAGTGCTGGAAAAGTGCAGCCGGTCAGGCAGCATCGAGGAGCAGAAAAGTCACTGTTTCAAGCATGAATTCTTCATGCAAAGTTCATGCTCGAAATGTCGACTCGCCTGCACCTTGAATGCTGCCTGACCAGCTGTGCTTTTCCAGCACCACACTTTTCATCTCTAATCTCCAGCATCAGCAGTCCTCAATTTCTCCTAGTACAGAATTTGAGTATTGCTGATAAAAGGTGATGTCAAAGCCTTTCAGCGCTCAACAGGAACAGAGTCAAGAATGTTAAAATATCAAAGAGAAAAACTTATACTGCATGAGAAAGCAGTCCTGACCGATTGCCAAATGGACTTTGATTAGTCATATTATGGCTATGCTGAATGCACTAAGAAACAGTTATACTCAAAGCTTTTGTTTAAATTCAAAAGGGAAGTCAGCTCTGACTATTTGAGACATTTCCAGGGAGAATGAAGCAGAAAAACATTGTCTGCGTGCTTGTGTTTAATTGAAAAGAAATGCAATGTATCTGTTATTTCTGCTCATTGATGAGGGGCCTGAGTATGTGCAACTTCTGGCAAGGATAAGTGGGCTAAATTTCAAACTAAACGGATAATCTAAAGCTGGTTGTATGTGTAATTCTTAGCTAATGCGGGATTATTCAGTAAATACTATCCAGTCACAGAATCACATTTAATGTCATACATTGTGTTCTGGGTTTGCACACAGAAGCTGGATGAGTCCAGTAAGTTGGGAACAGACAAAGTGACATGCTTTTTCATACAATCAATATTCACTAGGATGTCAGTCTACATACCTGACTCCACAGTGGCAGGAAGAATACAAAGTTTACTGTGGTGAGCAAAGCCAAGGTTAATCATGAACAGTTGTTTTACAATCTAAGAAAATCTAATTAATGTCTCTGGACACAAGATATCACTGTATTCTATTCTGACTCTCAGATCACTCCTTGTTCTGTAAAATATCAAGGCAGCACCTTTTCTGTCATTGTGACAACATCCCTCACTCAGCAAATTTAGTTCTATGTTGAATCTCTGCTCCATTGAGCTGGTCTCCAAATTATGTCATCTATACATGAGCAAAACCTTAGATTTATATTAGCCAGAATTCCAAAAACATGAACAAGGGCTTGCTAACTATTGAAACAGTTCTTACTCGCCATCAAATTAATTAATTATGCAACTCATACCAGTTAATAGCTTATTTTCATTGACTAAATGCTTTTAAAAATCGTTAATATTGAAGTTACATTTAGTGTGTTTTATTTACTCCAGACAAATTATTTACAGTTTTGGTAATAAAACCAAATACACTCATTACTGGAGATGACAGCT
Source organism: Chiloscyllium plagiosum (assembly GCF_004010195.1). Lineage (NCBI taxonomy): Eukaryota > Metazoa > Chordata > Chondrichthyes > Orectolobiformes > Hemiscylliidae > Chiloscyllium > Chiloscyllium plagiosum. Next base: position 103,025,362 of record NC_057713.1, on the reverse strand, counting down.
CTATCAAAGAACAAGTAAGTAATATCAAAGGCCAAATATGAAGCATTAATCAATTTAAGCAGTTGCAAAAAATGAAGAAACTATCAATTTCATGTTCTCTAAAGATCAGTGAAGCAGGATTCCAAATTATGGCAGAAGAAATGGTCCACTTGACTGAAGAAGAAGCCAAAGAGTTGTATGAGCACAAAAAACATCAGGTAAATAGCTTTTCAGAAAATCAGTAGCATGTCTTGCCAGTCGGTCCACATGAAATTTAAATATAATTTGTGCCCTACGATACCTAGTCACACCGGCTTTGAGAATTTAACCTCAGAAAAAGAGTAATTAAGTTGAGTGTGCAGCAGAAATACATCTGCAAACTGCATTTGTGTCAACGATGCCAGAGGATTATCAATATGAGGGGAAAAAAGAGAAAGGCACATCTGATTAAGAAACAAGAAAAAATAAGGACAAAATTGTAAGAAAAGAGTTAAAGGATGGTAAAGTAAAGAGAATAAAACAAACAACGAGAATGGAACTATGGGGAGGAAATTACTCTAATTTGTATTCCAGTCTTATTAACCAGATGTTGAATTTCTGGTTTTAGAGTTGAATTCAATCTGACAGAAATTGCAATCCTTTATGTTACATACCAGGGTTTTTCCATCATTAGGCATTCTTCTAATCCTGATAAATATGGTAGGACGATAAATTATAGAAAGGTAATCTCATTTAAGGATTATGCACCAATATTCAGAAATTCTATTCGACCACACACATTGATGCAGTGGCTGTTGAAGAAAATCAGATGCTACGTGTACTGCAATGAGTGGCTCACTTCCGGGCACTCCAAATTCTTTCCATTGTCTACCAGACATAATGTGATGGAATACTCTCCTGTTGTCTGGATGGGGTGCAATGCAGCATGGCTCAAGGTAATCGATACCATTCAAGGCTAAACATTCTACTCAATTACTCATGCCCAGTGTCTAACTACTATCCACAGGATGCAATGCAATAACTCACCAAGAATTCTCTAATAGTACCTACCAAGCACGTAGCTTGTACCAATTAGAAGGATATGAAAGGCAAGCCCATGAGAAAAATTATTACCTCCAAATCACACACCATCCCAACTTGGAAACATAGCACTGTTCTTTAATTCTCACTAGATCAAAATTCTAGAACTCCCTAACAGTATAGTTATCATGAAACAAATAAACTAAGGAAGAGTCAATGTGGTTTAGGCACTTCTGAAATGTTGCTAATTAGGGAGTTGCAGAATTTTATTATATGTAGTATGTAATTATCTGTATTATAGGGGGGTTGATGAAGATATAAATGGCAGGGAAGAGAAGTAAGGGAAATTAGGTATTCATTGCAGATAAGGAGTTGCACTGCAAAGTCTCAGAAAAATCAAAAAAGGGACTTCAGGTATAAAGACGCTAAGCAGGGTGGCTTACAACAAGGATTTTAAAGAAGAGGCAAGAGGGATTGTATGCAATTAGCTTTCAATTTCCTCAATATCAGGATTAAGAATGGGTTTGTCTTACCACAAACAGAACTCTATGACAGTTATGTTATGTAAAGATGACAGTAAAATTATGTCGTACCAATTCTCATAATAAATCATTCTCCTTATTAGCGTAACTTTGAAGAGATTGTGCAAACAATGTCAAGTGGTGTTTGTGATATTTTGCTATTATCTGAAGAAGGTGAAGTAAAGCAATTTGAACTTGAATTCGATGTGCAAGTAGCTGAAATTGCCAAAACAAATGATGAAGACAGGTATGAACTGTTTAGTTTGAGCATTGATTGATGTATTTAGCTGACTACTAACATTGGCCAAAGAAAAAATGTTGTGGCACAGTAGTAATGACCCCAACTGTGGGCCAATTCCCATCTGCCCCAGAATTGTGTTATAATATGTATGAATAGTTTGAATATAAATACTAACATTGACTATTACTACTAGGTATCCAGCAAACTATTGCATTCAGTGTATTTCAGCATGAGCATCATATTAAAATAAATTAATTTGCAGTGATAAAACAATTCTAATTAAGCTACTCTGAGCATTTAAATACAAGTAAATTCTTAACAGTGCAATGTTAAAGCAACAAACTTGATTTTTCACTTCAAATTTTTCTTCCATTCTCTCTTCAGTTTGCTTCTCAAAATATCATTATTATAGCTTGCTTTTTATGTTTTTTCTACTCTAATTTAACTGTAACCATTATAACCTTTTAATATTCCCAAAGATGTAATGTCTTCTAACCTTTATTCTTTTTATTTCTGATTGCCATTGTCCACCCTGAAAGTGAAAACAGCTAGTTTTTGATTGCCTTTATATCAGTTCAAACAGCCACATTTCCAGTTTGAAAAAGTTTGACACAGTTAAGATCATTTGAAAATCCCAAGCCAGCTGCTACCGGATGATTTTTAAAAATTCTTTGTTCCTGCGATGCGAGCATCTCTGGCAAACATACCATGGGAGGGTATGGAGAGTGATGGAGGAAGTGAAAGACCTTGAAGTGCACCTTACAGTTAAGGTGGCAGGAGAAGTAGATTAGTTGGTGAAGAAGACATATGGGATGCTTTCCTTCATTGGGCAAGGCATTGAATACAGAAGCAGGGATGTAATGCTGGAATTTAAAAGACACTGCTTAAGACACAGAAGGAGGTTTGTGTACAAACCTGGTCACGCATTTCAGGAAGGCATAATTGTTCTAGCAAGAGTGTAGAGGAGATTTACAAGAACATTGCCAGGTCTTGAACAGCAACTATGAGAAAATATTCAATAGGCTGCACTTCTTTTCCTTAGAACAGAGGAGGCTGATCTGTAATTGAATTGAGGTATATTTAATAATAAGGTCTTGGATATCGTGCACAAGGCACTTGTTTCTATGAGTGGAGAGGCCAGTTACGTGATGCCAGAAATTTAATTGATTGATAGAACAATTACAGGGGACATGAAGAAAAGCTTTTTCAGCTGAGGGCGGTGAGTATCTGGAATTTGCTGCCCTATTGCATAGTTGAAGCATAAACCCTCAAGTCATTTAAAACAAAACCTGAACCTGTACCTGAAGCATTGTGACCTCTAAGACTAGATGTGGTAATTGGGTTTGAATTAATGAATAGTTTAGTCAGCTGCTGCAGAGAAAATAGACTGAATGGCCTCTTTCTGAACTGTAACTTTTCTATGATTTGCATACACATTTATACATGTGCTTTGGTTGATAGCACATGAACTTTGTGTTGCACTATAGTCACTGTGTTACACATGCCAATGGTTACATTCACAGGTCAAATCAGTCTGTGATTATAGTTGTTCAAGGATGTTGCCTCATCCATTAACCTGTAAAACTTCCAAGCCCTTTACAGCATTCTAACCCAAGCTTCTCTAGACCTCTCTTCTAATAAAATACTGTGTTTATTTGTTATTAGCCACCAATCTTATCAGGAACTAACAATTATTGAAGATAGAACTTGCATGATTGCAGAGTTTCTTCCAGCAGAGGCCTGATGTTGGATCTGCTGTCTGACAGAAGAGGCCAATGCTAAGGCAGCAAACTAAATCCCATGTCCATTCACAGAGCGAGCAATATAGTTTTGCAAATCAGTGTGAGCCCTCCTTAAGTATTAACTCCTCATTATGTTCTTGAACTTCTCCTGCCCTCTCTCAGTTGTCTTACCATCCCTCAACTCCTCTCACTTGCCTCACCACACAACCCATTCACATGTAATTCATTATAAATATAACTCACATCTCCTAAAATAACATTTGGGAGTATTTGAAAAGCTCATCAGTCAGTTAACGTCATGGTCAGAGGGCGTGGTGAAAGATTCCAAAGGAAACTATTCCTATGTATTCTTGGGTGGCACAGTGGCTCAATGGTTAACACTGCTGCCTCACAGCGCCAGGGACCCGCATTCAATTCCAACCTTGGGCGAATGTCTGCATGGAGTTTGCACATTCTCTCCGTGCCTGCGTGGGTTTCCTCTGGGTGCTCCAGTTTCCTCCCACAATCCAAAGATGTGCAGGTTAGGTGAATTGGCCATGTTAAATTGCTCGTCGTGTTCAGGGATGTGTAAGTTTGGTGCATTAGTTGGGGTAAGCATAGGCCCGGGGAATGGGTCTGGGTGGGTTACTCTTTGGAGGGTTGGTTGGACTTGTTGGGCCGAAGGACCTGTTTCCACACTGTAGGGATTCTTTGTATATCTTCATGTTTTAAACTCTGTCTCTTTTCAAAAATGGGCAGTCTTGCTGACCTCAAAATGTCTGAGACTGATCATATGATTTTAATCCCCATCATTATATTGACAGTCCAGTTAAATCTAACACAAAGGTCTTAGAGACAACCCATCAGACCTTCCATCTCTTTCTTTTGCCTGCAAGAAGGAAAATGACTGGTTCCAGCTCACTGTGGAAATTATTATTAGACACTGACCTCTGTGAACTTGTGAACTGATATCAACATTTCCAGATTTATCAAAACTTGTAATTAATTATCTATCTGCTCTCTTATCCTGTATTCCTTAATTTCTGGACTGACTATGTGGATGGAATAGTGAACTAATTCCCACACTGAATATTTTGTTATTAAAAATTTATCTTTGCTTTCTTCTTAAAGAATTTTGCTGTAGTTTTTTTTCAAAAATTGGACCAGAGTTTAGAGAACATGTTTCTGTCTACCTCGTTAAGCGAGGGGAATAAAAAGGGAAATATTACATCAAACAATACCTCACTGTCTCAGGGCTAAGAGTGAAAATCAATCTGAATGTTAATTTAGCCCCTTTTTTTCTTTTTCCCTGTCAGAATTAGGGTCTGAAAAATCTAATCCAGGATTGTTTATAAGAGCTTATACAGTGTGTGGGCCCTTGAGTGTCTCCTTTCCCATAATGAAAATTGCTGATGCTTTAAATGGAGACAGGAATCCTGGATCCAGGGCCTGACTGCCATTTCAAAGCCCATAAAATTCACTTCACTCTCAGATCAAGACAGGGAAATCCACCCCTTTATATTTCAATATAACAGGAATTGTGCGCTGAACAGTTAAGGCTGTAAAATATTTTTTACGGCCTTTTGTTTACTGTAAGACTGGAAGTCACTTGGCACCAAAGATTCTGAGAGTCACCTACTTGAATAAGAATAGCAAGTCTTTTCTATCTATGTAGTTTGCTCAAATCACCACTCTTAATTATATTCAATTCTGTTATGCTTGCAGCAGAATGTGGAATCATATCATAGAATCCCTACAGTGTGGAGACAGGCCATTCAGCCCATTGAGTCCACACTGACCTCCAAAACGCATCCCACCCAGACCCACCTTCCTAGCCTAATGTAGCCCTGCATTTCCCATGGCTAATCGACCTAGCCTGCACATGCAACTTACCATGGCCAGTCCACCTAACCAGCACGTCGTTGAACTGTGGGAAAAAACTAGAGCATCCAGAAGAAACGCACACAGACACAGGGAGAATATGCAAATATCACATAGACAGTTGCCCGAGAATAGAAGCGAACCCAGGTCCCTAGTACTGTGAGGCAGCTGTGCGAGCCACTGACCTACTGTGCCACCACATTATGGATTATTATGGATTATGCTTGTCCTATAGAGCTGAGGGCTCCAATCCTGACAGTATCCTTCAGAGCTAAATGTATCAATGTATAAAGCCAATTGGAATAGACGCTTTATGCAGTTGGCCAGCATATTTGTTTCTGTGGGTGCATATCTGGTGTCAGCCTGGTTTTCAGATTCCTGTAACAATATTGTTTTAAATTTTATAATTTACCTTTCATCCAAAATATCCATTCAGTGTACAATCTGTTGTTACATAACCTTAGTTAATTGTTTGATTGTAATGAAAATTTCTGATTCAAATGAATTGAATTTTTATAAAACTTATACTCCTGTAAAATGAAAGGTTCAGTTGCATACATTTAAATTTAAATTTTTCTCTCCTGGAATTGATTTTAATTTCAAATTAAGATCGGAGACTCTGCAAATGGCCTAAAAAACATTAACGCCTTCTGCTAACAGGCATTTGTATTACTTGGAATCTTGTAACTGTAAATGAAAATACTTTCAATGTAATCAGGACGTGAGCTAGGCACATTACCAAACTGTTATTGAACGCGTACGGACAGAAGGGAACAACGTTGATCTTGCAGAATTTGTTTGACTTGAGCAATGGAGTCAAATCCATATGAGTCAAAATGCCATTTCAACAATAACTATTCAGTCAGCCTGCAACTCACCTCTGAAGCAGCAGTAGGAGACTGCAAAGGCAAATTTTGCTTGTAAAACCTTCAATGACTGCCATTCCTTTAAAACTTTCCTACCATTTTGGAAACAATTCTTTAATAAAAATAGCAATCAGTCAGTCCATATTAAAGTTTGATTCAAGCGTTTCACATTCTCTGCCTCCAGTACACCAAAACCTCCACTGCAGAGAGCAGCAGATTTGTGGGATAAGGTATGATACAAATTTGGAGGAAGTAAAGCTGCTTTGAGTATGTTCTTTTCTTTCCCCTTCAGTGACATTAGAGACCTAGCTTACAGGTTATTCAGTTTCTTCTTTCCGACGGTTTATGAAAAGTTTAAGAAAACTGAAAAGACACTAGCTATCATCAGACCACAGCTTCTTCAGGAACGGAAAGGTATAAAAAGTTATTTGCCTCTATAAATTGCAGAATAAGTATGAATTTTTGGACTAATTTTTATCTTCTAGAGTAAAGTATATACTGTATCTATGACTTTTGGAGATTGTTAGGGTCTGTGCACAAAGTCTTAACACGAAAATGGTGAGGTCCAGTAGCCCCGATTTTGAGCCTCTGATATCATTATAATATGGATGATGCTGGAGTAGGAAACTGCAAAGGCAAATTCACAAAGTTCAGTACTCTGTTGTAAAAACTTCAAATGGCTGCCATTCCTTTAAAACTTTCCTACCATTTTGGAAACAGTCCTTTAATAAAATAGCAATTTGTCAGTCCATATTGATTAATCTCTGGGATCAGGTGGATGCTTACTACAGCCATGAAATAAACAATAGCTGGTTGGAGTCATATCTAGCACAAAGGAAGACATTATTGTTGTTGGAGGTCAATCACCTTAGCTTCAATATGTCTCTGCAGGAGTTCCTAAGGGTAGTGACCTATGTCCAACTATCTTCAGCTGATCCATTAATAATTCTATGTCCATCATAAGTTCAGAAGTGGGGACATTCACTGATTATTGCACAATATTCTGCACCATTTGCGACTCCTCAGATACTGAAGCAGTCTATAACCAATAGCAGCAGGACTTGTACAGGTTTGGACTAACAAAAGGCAAGTAACATTCACACCATGCAAGTGCTGGACAACGACTATCTCCAAAAACACTGAAGCTAAACATTGCCCCTTGACAGTCAATAGTATCACCATCACTGAATTGTCCACTATCAATATACTGGCTGTTACCATGACCAGAAACCGAATAGGCCTAGCCACATAAATACTGTGGCTACAAGAGCAGGTCAGAGTCAAGGAATCCTGCAGAGTAACTCATCAGCTGACTCCTCAAAGCCTATCCACCACATACAAGCCACAAGTCAGGAATGTAATAGAATACTCCCTACTTGCCTGGATGAATGCAGCGCCAACAACTTATAAGAAGCTTGATACCACCAAGCTAAAGTAGCTCCCTTGATTTGCTCCACATCCACAAAAGTTCACACCCTTCACCACCAACACTCAATAGCAGCAGTGAGTACTATCTACAAGATGTACTACAAAAATTAATCTTAGATAGCATTTTTCAAACTCACTACCATCTAGAAGCAGATATATGGGGACACCACATGCAAGTTCTGTTCCAAATACTCACCACCTTGATCTGGGAATACATAGCTGTTCCTTCAGTATTGCTGGGTGAAAATTCCAGAACTCCCTTCCTAACATTGAGTGTACCTGCAAAAAATGGACTGAAGCTGTTCAAGAAGGCAGCTCACTGCCCTTTCAAGGCAAGGCATGGACAATAAATGCTCACCCAGCCATATGTCTAGCTCATATCTCATGATGAACAGAATATAACAAAAACAACACTTTTTGGGGGATGACACGGTGACTCAGTGGTTAGCACTGTTGCCTCACAGCGCCAGGGATCTGGGTTCAATTCCAATCTCAGTCGACTGTCTGTGTGGAGTTTGCATATTCTCCCTGTGTCCGTGTAGGTTTCCTCCAGGTGCTCCGGTTTTCTCCCACAGTCCAAAGATGTGCACGTTGGGTGAATTGACCATGCTAAATTGCCCATAGTGTTAGGTGCATTAGTCAAAGAGAAATGGGTCTGGGTGGGTTACTCTTCGGAGGGTCGGTGTGGACTTGTTGGGCTAAAGGGAATCTAATCTGAACATCTGAAATCTCTCTCTCTGCCCCTTTGGAAGAAATCCTGTTTCAATAGCACCAGTGCAGTTGGTTTCTGAATGTTAAGTCAGTCAATAAACAGTCATCCTAATGTGGTTTGACATCCAAGTAGGCAGTTGTTTGTTGTGTAAGCCAAATAAAATACAGAATTAACAAAAAAAAAAATCAATGTTACCCAAGTGTTTTTTAGTTGGTGGAGACTTCAAAGAATTCTGGAGGACTAAAATTCCTGTTCCAATATGTCGCCCCAACTGCATGGCAGATCATCCCCAATCACACAATTAGCACTAATGGGATTTGAGGCCAGCTCAGAAGTTAGGCTTCCAAGACACGGCGCCAGATACATCATAACTTCATATGCTGCTGAATTACTGCTCAATTAATTCTACTGAGAGGAATATGGTCTATGGAAATGCTATCTGAGAAAAGGTGATCTTAAAGCTACCCGGTTCCTTAATGAGCAGTAGAGGTCATAAGCATGGGAAAAGAATGAACCCTGTGAAACAACCAAAGGGGAAATGACAGATGTGATTAATTACAGCATAGGCGAGCAATTACATTTTCCTCTAAATGAAGGAAGCTTTAAGGAATTTAAGGTGCAATCCAAATGCAACAGCCATGCAATAATATTTTACAGATTTTGTGATGAAAAGGCTTTTGCAATATTGCAAGGATATGGAGTAGCTGGTTGATTTCTGAGCGAACCTGTTCAGCAAGTGAAATTAACTTTGGAACTCTTTTTCTAAGAAATCAGAAAGCAATTGTTCAAATAGAAGGATAAATCAAACCACTGATATGTGCTGTGCCACTGAAAACAATTTCTATTAGAGTGAACTTATTGATGTTTTATGCCTGCATCCTTTTGTTTTTCCACTGGACCAGGATCATTCTATCTAGTGAAGAAAAATCTTGCTTTATTAGTTTTAAAAGCAAATCTCTACCCATGGTATGCGGAATACATTTGAAGTTTGGCAACAATGATGACTGAATTTTGCAGTATCTAAAATATGACCATGTGAACCAAACCTATTTTATGCAACTTTTTTTTTGTATCATCTACAAGATCCATTGCAGCAATGCAGCAAGACTCCTTTGATCTTTCAAAGATCTAACCCTTCCAATTCTGCAATCTCTATCAACCAAAAACCCAAGGCAGCTGGTGCATAGAAATCCACCACTTGCAAGTTCCCCTTTAAGCCATACACCATCCTGACTTGGAACTGTATTGTATCAATTGTCTTTATACTATATATTTGGTGATGTTTACTGTGATCTAAGTGACATCATCAGTCAAATGATTGACTGTAATAGAAGGATGGAATAGTGTATAATAGAATTATAGAGAACTTCTTTGTAATTGACAATATTGTACATAATGAAGAGAGTTTGCAGAGATCCAGTAGAGTCAGACAGAAGTCACTCATTGGTAAAGGGATATCTGTATAAGTTACAAACTACCAGCAGAGACGGTAGCCATCTCTCCAATGTGCGGAATAAAACTCCAAACCACAAGCCTCCTCATAACACAAACCAGGGTAACAAAGGTGGAGACTCCAATTCATTCACAAATTGGTGCCATACAAGGGGGAACAAAAAAATCAAAAGACTAGTCGAGCTAAGAAGTACACTGAAAGCTGACAGCAATGCAATCACCTATTGAGCAGTTACTGCCCCTTCCATAGCCATTTGAAAACTCTGAAGGCGCTAAAAAAAGGTCAATCTTGGGAGTTGCAGAAGAAGCAATTCCAAAAGTATTGAGCAGTGATGTATTTGTATGTCAAAGAGCAGAAGTATCAGGTGGTTGTGTTCCTTTATTCATTTTGGCCACTTAATTTTGACTTCTTGAGACAAAGGTAGAAGAGACCCCTGTAGATTTAAAATGTATCCTAAAGACATTTGATGCATGTGACAGTCCTTAATGGAACACAAAAAGTGATATAATCAGACATCTGAGAGGCTGAGGAAAATCCATCAAATCATTTCTTGCAGACTGCAGACTTGCTAGTTGTTGCAGGTGTGCAATATTATTGAGACTATGCTCATCATTCAGTGTCAAGAGAATCTATCACAAAAACCAATTGGACTTTTTAAGGTCAAAAGACGACGACAGCTCTCAAACAAGCATATACACTATATGGGCCAAAGTCAAAGCTCAGAACTGGGCAATGATCAGAGGAAATGCAGTGGCTTTGAATTATTCAGTCAGTTTGGCATTCCAAAAGAAGCAGACCTGCACATCTAAAAGCCCACAAAATGGGACAACAGAAAAGCATTATACCTATTTTTAAATATTCATGTTGAAGACAACGTAATTCCACAGATCTCAGGAATGCCAAGCAGGAGAACAATATTTCCAAGCGGTAAGACAAAAAACCTCAAGCAACTTTGCAGTCAGCACTTAAGGTAAAAAGAGAGCAAAGCACACAAAATTCAAGAACTTGAAATTTTAAAAAAGTAGTAAAAACATATTTTTGGGGCAAAGTCAAGAAGGAAACAGATTCTACACACTAGGAGAAAAAGGTTTAAGTTAAATATTGGCAAGGCTTTTACAAAGTTAGTAGACTATGACATGGCTCGAAACAGTAGATGTCCACCGATCAAGAATTAAACTAAAAGATTCAATGATACAGATCTTCAGGTAAGACTAGAGACTCACTATACTTCACCACAAGGGATGAGAAATTAATGAGATTGTGAAGATTTTAAAGAATCAAAATAAACCTTTACTAAGCAAAAATGCACATATTAAATTAGGTCTTCTGGAAAAAGTATGCAGAGTCCTAGCACAAGATAATTGGACAGAATTCTGCTGAGAAATTATTTTCACTCATGATTTGGTGTCACTGGTTAGGCTAGCAATTATTGCCCATTTGAGTTGTCCTTGAGAAGGTGGTAGTGAGCTGCCTTCTTGAGCGGCTGGAGTTCTTTTTGTGTAGATATATGCACAATACTATTATGGATGCAGTTTCAGGATTTTGACACAGTGCCAGTGAAGGAACAGTGATATGTTTTCAAGTCTGGATGGTGAGTTGCTTGGAGGGTAACTTGCAGGAGATGATGTTCCCATCTGTCTGCTGCCCTTGTCCTTCTAGATGATACACAGCTCTTTCACAGACTGGATGAGCACAAGAAAGAATGTCTTATCAGGTTTAAGATGCATAGGAAATTTAGCATACAGCCAGAAGAGTACAGTAATACCATATCTGTTGTTGGAGAAAGTTAAGGAAGACGTTAACAGAGTAGTACGCAGGAGAGGAGCATTACATGCTACAAAATCAACTTGGTGCTATAACAGTTCCTAGGCCTAATGGGAGGTCAGACTATGGGCGATCTTATGGGTCTGAATGACATGGGCTCAGGTGAGATTTGTGACAGGATCAGATGTGAAGTGTAGCAAGGTCAGTTTTGATTGTCAAGATTATCTCACTCCATCTTTTACACTTTACACATGTGGCATGAAGAGATTCTTACCAGATAGCAGCGAGTTGCTAGTTGATGATTTTTAATGCACGGATTATGATCTTAACAATATTCCTAATAAACTAATTGTCAGGGGAACTTGATATGGAAATCAGGGCAGGTACCTGAAGGATTCACTTGCTGTTTGCTCCAAATAACCTCTACATTGGAAAACAGGCTCCAATATTTCAGGAAAAGCGCAGCAGGTCAGGCAGCATCCAAGGACCAGGAGAATCGACGTTTCGGACATGAGCCCTTCTTCAGGAATGAGGAAAGTGTGCCCAGCAGGCTAAGATAAAAGGTAGGGAGGAGGGACTTGGGGGAGGGGCGTTGGAAATGCGATAGGTGGAAGGAGGTTAAGGTGAGGGTGATAGGCCAGAGTGGGAGTGGGGGCGGAGAGGTCAGGAAGAAGATTGCAGGTTAGGAAGGTGGTGCTGAGTTCGAGGGTTGGGATTGAGACAAGGTGGAGGGAGGGGAAATGAGGAAACTGGAGAACTCATCCACCTGCAATCTTCTTCCTGACCTCTCCGCCCCCACCCCCACTCTGGCCTATCACCCTCACCTTAACCTCCTTCCACCTATCGCATTTCCAACCTTAACTTCCTTCCACCTATCGCCCCTCCCCCAAGTCCCTCCTCCCTACCTTTTATCTTAGCCTGCTGGGCACACTTTCCTCATTCCTGAAGAAGGGCTCATGCCCGAAACGTCGATTCTCCTGCTCCTTGGATCCTGCCTGACCTGCTGCGCTTTTCCAGCAACACATTTTCAGCTCTGATCTCCAGCATCTGCAGTCCTCACTTTCTCCTCCAATATTTCAGGGCTTGATGCATTGACATCAGCCACGTATACCCCACATTTCCACTGACAGTGGCATCTGATATGTGCCAGCTTCTGAGAACCATCATGGCACATCTCCAATCCACTTACAGGATGCTTCTGCACTATTTTTATAATGCTGCTGCAAGAACACTGTACACTCATGCACATGCACATAGCTCATGGACCGGACCAGGCTGTATTTCCAGGCTCTTCATTTGCTTTAATAGTTCTCACTTGTTCTGAAACTACCAGCTCACAGTATCACATATAGTCCTATATGTAGACCGAGCAATTAGATAAAGTCCACAGAGAGGACCATCCAATTTTGTTTCAGTGGAAGGCACTGGCAAAACCCATCAAAAGTGTACTGTTATTAAACTAAATGCTAAGTATTTTTTTGACAAATGTTCCCAGACTATGAGTCAAGGCTGTTAATATTTATCATGCCTTTCCAATAGTTCTGCCTCAATCACTTTCTTGGGTATCTGGAGCTCCTGAGATATTGCAACATACAATGCCATACAATATAGGCAGGAAAAATGAAGAAATGTTTTAGATGAATTACATATTTATACTACAAAACACAGGTGCAAAGACAGACTCTGAGCAGTTCTGAAAGTATTACAAAAGAGAGGTCTCATATATAATGAAAAGTGCAAATTTGGAAGAATGAGAATTGGATTCTCAGTACATGACAACAAAAAGAAATTGATAATGTTAGATCCTTGAAAACTGAAAACAACCGTGACTTCCTACAATCAAAGAATGTTAACAATGTTCAGAGATTTCTAGTAATGGTTACCCTAGTAATGAAGTTAATTCTAAATTTGGCAGCATTCGCAAAACCTTTAGGGGATCATTTGAGGAAAACAAAAGTCAGTGGTTTGGCAGTTTGGGAACACTGTAGCATTACAGAAGAGAAGAAAGGAATTTTTTTTTTTCAGATTTCCTGCCACATAGCGATCCCAGGTTGGCTAAAGTGCAAATGCATTCTTCGCAGGCTTTATTCACCAATATTCATTCAGATCCAGAATGATGGCAGAAGAAAATCAATCTACTTGATTTCCAGAATATAACTGAAACAAGAACTCCATGATGTAGTCACACAGAGAAGTAATAACAGCAGTGTGGAAACATGACTACCTGGCTGACGTTTCATATTAAGTCAGACCACAAACCACAGACAGTTAGATATACAATAGAATTCTAACGATAGTCAAAAATGCTGTTGCATATTGAGGCATTCAGACTCACTGAGGCATTCTGAATATACAAGTTAGGAGCAGGAGTAGGCCATGCAGCCACTCTAGCCTGCAGCACCATTCTCTAACATCGTAGTTGTATTCTCAACTCTATCCACCTACAATAATCATTGATTTCCTTGTCAGCCAAGAAGCTGTCTTCTTCTGCTTTAAATGTATTGAATGATCCTGGCTCCACCGAAGAGAGTTCCAAAGATTCATAATCTTCAGAATATTCGTCCTTATTTTTGAAATGTGTACTAGTTCCAGTCTCTCCTACAAGTGGAAATGTTCTTCCAGCATTCATCCAGTCAGGTCCTTTCAGGATCTCATGCTTCAGTAATATAACTTTTCCATCCTCCAAAGGATACAAGCCAGTATTTCTTCATAACATGACACATCTCTCACCCAACCCATGTATTGAAAAAGCCTTCTCTGTACTGCTACATTTACATTCTTCTTAAATAAAATGACAGACAATACAGTATTCAAGTTGTAATTGAAAAGCATGGCAATGGAAAAGCACAGCAGGTCAGGAAGTATCCGAGGAGCAGGAGAATCGACATTTCTGGCATAAGCCCTTCATCAGAAGTGAAGCGGTAAGGGGGCTGAGAGATAAATAGGAGGGGGAGAAGGTAGCTGGCACCTGCATCTACCTATCACTTTCCCACATACCTTCCCCTCAACCCACACACTCCTCCTCATTCTCCTGCTCCTTGGATGCTGCCCTGACCCGCTGTACTTATCCAGGGCCACCCTTTTTGATTCAAGTTGTAAACATATGAATCAGGAGAATGAGGTAATTCAGTCCCTCAAGCCAGCTTGCCACTCAGTGGCTCAGATTATGGTGATCTGATCACTCCATAATCTATTCTTCCTGAACAAATTTTAATCCCCTTGTTTATCAAAAATCTATCTACCCAAACTTTTAAAACATTCAAAGACTCTACCTCCACCTTTTGAGGAAGAGAGTCCCAAAATTTCATGACCTTCTGAGAAAAATCTCTTCCCCATCTATCTTCAATGGGCAATGACTTATTTCTAGAACCCCTGGGTTCTAGATTCTCCCACAAGAAGAAATATCCACCTGTCCATATCCACCTGTCAAGACCCCTCAGGATCTTTCATGTTCCATTCCAGTCTTGCCATTCTCTAAATTTCAGCAGATATATGTGTAGCCTGTCCATTTTTCTTCACAAGATAATCCATTCATTCGAGGTATCAGTCTAGCAAGCCATCTCTGAATTACGTCCAATGCATGTATATCTTTCTTAAATAAGGAGAATAATGCCAAACACAATAGCAGACCAGAACCCCTCAAAATATTTTAATAAGATAGCCTAGACCCTAATCTTTTCTTATTTTTAAGATAAATGTAAAGCGCCGTGTTCCAGATGCAATGTGACTGGTCAAAACTATTTGACTTTAGCAAAACAAAACTTATTTAAATATTGATTTGGAGGTGCTGGTATTGGACTGGGATGTACAAAGTTAAAAATCACTCAACACCAGGTTGTAGTCCAACAGGTTTATTTGGAAGCACTAGCTTTCTGAGCACTGTCCATCAACAGGTGGTTTTGGAATGTAAGATTGTAAGACACAGAATTTATAGCAAAAGTTTACAGTGTGATGCAACTGAAATTATATATTGAAAAAGTCCTGGATTGTTTGGTAAGTCTCTCATCTTTTTGAATGACCAGGTTGGTTTCAGTTCTTTCATATGTAAATCCCAGAACTTTCTTTTTAAAATTACATTCTCAAGTGAACTTTAACAATAGGTGCCATGTCATCTCAGATAATGCATTAAAGGTGTGAGGTGCCTGTGTGAGGCTGCCTGTGCCCCAATGTTCAGACTAATTGTATTTCTAAAAAAGGGATGTACAGAATCTCACATGGATTCATGCAGTTTTTGAGCAAAATAAAATATAATTCTGCAAGTACAAGTTCACCCCACAAACTTTAATAAGAACTAGAATGTTTGCCCTAGATCACATTAGCAACAAACAATTTAAATTTAATTCATTTTCCACAGATCATATACTATTTTAAATCTTAGAAACAAAATAGATCTTAACCACTCAACTGATGCTGAAACAGTTGGCTTCCACCCCTGTAGTACAGTGAGAATCAATTCCTACAGAGTGAAAGAAATGTTAGGAAAAGCAAAGCCGCACCTTTATTCACTTCACTCTCAACTCCTAGGGCTCCGTTCAAACATGTAATGAGATGCTTGTTTTCATATGCTGGGAGCTCAACACCAATTAACTAATTTTAGCTCTAGTGGAAAGTTTGTTTTTCCCTACTTAAGTCTGGATCAAACTTTGAATTTAATGGTAAATTTCAGTTAAATGAAATACAAACAAAATTTGATTTCTGTGAAATAAATTAGGATTCCTCTTGTTTACCCAACTCCTTGCAAACCATTAAAAGTTCTATTCTAATACTCTGTCCAAAGTTGCCTCACCAAAACTCTATACAGCTGTAGAAAAACATATTTACTTTTATATTCCATTCTCCTTTCATCAAAAAAAGTTGCCACACTACTCTCTTGCTGTACTTGCACATTAAGGTTTCAGGACATCCAGATTTCTCTATACCTCAGTTTTCCAATCTTTCCATTTAAGTAATATGCTACTTTTCTATTCCTAATGCCCAAGCAAACAAATTCATATTTTCATACATTAAATTCTATTTGGCAGATCTTTGCCCACTCACTTAAATGATCTGTATTCCTTTACAGACTCTCTACATCCTCTTCAAAATTTACTGTCCTAAACCACCCCTCCCTCCCCCCCCCTGCCTCAACCAGCACCACCCGTATCATCAGCCACTTTATCAATCATGAATTTGATCCTTTCATTCAAACCTTGGGTATAAATTGTAAATAACACTAATCTCTGTGGTACACTATTCGTCACTTCCTGTCAATCAGAAACAACCCACTTATACCTCACCCCTGCTTCCTATTAATCAACCAAATCTTTATCCTTGCTAATATGACCCCTGACACCATGAGCTGTCATTTTGCATTGGAGTCTTTGAGATAGCACCTTGTAAAGTCCCTTCTGGAAATTAAAGTACAGTACACACATCAGTTCCCCTTTATCTACATGATGTTACTTACTCAAAAGAATACAGATGAATTGGTTAAATCATTTTTAATCTGCCTGTTTGCATTAAGATCTTCAAAGCTGCTTGCTACAGCCTCCTTCACAATATTAAATGATGGACAACTAAACAACCTCCTACAGTAGGAGGCTCCCCAAATATCCCCATCCTCAATGGTTGAGAAGCATAGCACTTTAGTACAAAAGATGAAGCTGAAGCATTCATAATAATCATCAGCCAAAAGTGCCAAGTGTACGATCCAACTTAGCCTCTTCCAGAGGTGCCCAGCATCACAGAAATCAGTCTTCAGCCAACGTAATTCACTTCATTGATATTAAGAACCGGTTGGGTGTGCCAAATACTGCAAAGGCATTGACATTATTCCAGCAATAATAGTGAAGAGTTATGCCCTAAGCCAAAACACTGGCATTTATCTAACAATGGGGAAAATTGTCCAGGTATGTCTGTAAACAAAAAACCTGGCCCATTAGTCTAATCTCAATTATCAGTCTCTCTGAGCTGACCCCGAATCAGTCCCGGTCTCGGAGCCCCCTCTGTGTCCCTGGCTCACATCTCAATGTGTTGCTGGAAGGAGCATGTTATTCCCTCACTTCCCTGGGTGCTGATCTCTCCATTGTGGTCTGCTTTAAACAAACCTCTTCCACTCACTGAGTAAATGCTCCTCACTAACAACGCCATCAACAGTGCTACAAAGCAGCATCTATTGAACAAAAAGATGCTGAATGCTGCCCACTTTGCCAAGGTCACTTAGTCACTGACTTCATTACAGCCTTGGTTTAAACCTGAACAAAATAGCTAAATTCCAGAGGTGAAGTTAAAGTGACTGCCCTTGACATCAAGGCCACATTTGACCAGGTATGGTATCAAGGAGCTCAAGCAAAACTGGAGATAATGGAAATCAGGGGAAAACTCTCCATTGATTGGAGTCACACTGGCACATAGGAGATGATTGTGGTTGTTGGAGGTCAGTCATCTCAGCTCTAGGATATCACTGCAAGAGTTCCAGAGTAGTGTTCTTTGGCTCAACCATCTTCTGCTGTTTCAGCTATGACCTTCCCTCCACTATGGGGTGAGAAGTAAGAATGTTAGTCAATGGTTACACAATGTTCAGGTCCATCAAATATTGAAACAGTCCATATCCAAATTCAGTAAGACCTGGACAAAATCCAGGCTTGGGCTGAAAAATGACAAGTAACATTCACACTACACAATTACCACACAATGACCATTTCCAGTAAGAGACAATCTAATCACTGCCAGTTGCCATTCAATGGCATTTCAATCACTGGATTTTCCATTCTCAGCATCCCAGGGGTTACAATTGACCACAAACTGAACTGGACTCGCTGTGTAAACACAGATAGTACAAGAGCAGTTCAGAGGTTAGGACTACTGCAGCAAATAACTCACCTCCTGACTCCCCAAAGCTTGTCAACCATCTTCAAGGCACAAGTCAGGAGTGTGATGGAATATTCCCCACTTGCCTGGCTGGCTGCAGCTCCACAAGAATCTTGACACCATCAGGAAAAAGTAATCCACTTGATTTGTACATATCCATAAATATCCACTCCTTCCACTCAATAGCAGTGGTGTGTACCCCACTCAAGATGCACTGCATAAAATTAAGCCAGGCTCCCTAGACAGCACTTTCAAAACCCATGACCACTTCTATCTCGAAGGACAAGATCAGCAGATACATGGGAATACCACCACCTGCATGTTCCCCTCAAAGTCACTTACCATCCTGACTTGAAAATATATCTCTGCTCTTCCAATGTCTCTGGATCAAAATCTTTGAACTCCCTCTCCGACAGAATTGTGGATCTATCTGCAGTACTTGGACTGGTTAAAGATAGCAGCTTGCCACCACCTTCCCAAGATCAACTGGATACAGGCAATAAATGCTTGCCCAGCCACATCCCATAAGTGAATTTTTTAAAAAAGATTCCAGCTGTTATAGACCAAGCCAGACCCCCTCAAAACACCTATGTTACACCTGCTTTGCTGGTCGTTTCAAGCAGGTGTAACATAGATATTTTAGGAGTGATTCAGCTGGTCTAACCACTTAGTTTCAAACAAAACAGAATTTATTTACAAACTTACTAAATAAAACAGAAATAAAAGAGAACAGAATACTGAATAACTTAACCTGTCCGAAAACCCAACAAATTATACCAACTTAATAATGTTGTTCCAAATACGTGCAACAATCCCCATAAACACCCCTTGGCATAAAAGGTAAAATCAAACACAGGGTTTTATAGGAGAGAAGTCAGAGAGAGAAAATCAGTATGGACCGGCTTTGTTGGGTCTGGTAGCTTCACAACTGCCTGACTGCTTTCAGTGAATAGCCAGACCAAACCAAACCAAACCAGAGTAATCCTGTGCTGGGAGAACTGGCCACTTCCCTTTCATTGTACAAATTTTCTTTTAAACTTGAAAACCTTTTGGCTGAGGCAGTAACTGTTAGCTGTAATCAAGTTGACTCTAAAACCGTTCAAATTTAGACTTTTCAGAGTCTGTGTTATTTACGACCTCTCTGAAAAATAAACCCAAGGACATCATAACCTTGTTAAAGGAGCAGCATCATCAGGACAGCATTTTCCCTATTACAGATGTTAAGCTAACAGGTCTGTGATTTTGCTTCCTCCTTTCCCTTTTTTTCTTGAATAGGAGGTACCACATTCACTATTTTTAAATCCGATGGGTTCTAAATATTAGGATTCTGAAACATCCCCTTTCAAGTTTCTGCCCTCAATGCCCATAATATTCAAAATACCAGCATTCAATTTACATTTTTACCTCTAAAATGGAATGTGAAATTTAATAATTTGGTTGCTACTACCTTGGAGCACCTCTGCCTTGAGTTCTTTACTTAAATCAGTTTTGTTACTCATTACCAGGCTCTAATACAACCTTTTCTCTGGTTGGCGCTAGAACAGGCTGCTCTAAGAACTAACCATCCAGGCTACCCGTGCCAATCTGATTCATCCAATCTAAGTTAAATTAGAATCATCCATAATTTATGATTACACAACAGTATATGTACCAAGAGAAGCTCAGATCACAGTTTACACAGTCTAGACCTTGACTGGAAAGATTTAGTCCTTATTTCAGAAGAAACATCTTCATTGGCCCTAAAAAATACTCTCTCAACTTCTGATAAGTTACAAGAAATGAGAAGCACAGAAGGCAAATGCAGAATGTATCCAGTTCAGAAAACTTTGCATGTGGGTTGGTCAAATTATAGTTCAAATGATCAATTTTAAAGATGTAAGATGATTAGAGATGACCTTCTAGTCTATAGTCACAGGCTCATAATAGCAAAGGCTATGAGGGAAGAAATTCTTTACCATGCCCAGGGGGTGAATTGGAAAAACCCAAGTGTAGAGCTTGTGCACAAAAGTCTGATTAGTTGGAGATTTTATATCAATAGCTAGACATCAATTCTCTACCAACTTCTGATGAGTTACAAGAAATCAGAAGCACAAAAGATAAGTGTAGAATGTCTTCAAGGTAGGCCATGACAAAGATTGGGAGTAGACCACTTTGGCTTTTGAAGGAAATAATACTGGATTACAGTACACCAGAATTCCAGGTGGCAGGTTGTTACTTTCAAAGCACTGAGAAAAACCTTCTCTATGCAGGAGCTTCCAGGCTAGATTGATTTAGACAGTGCCGTGCATTTCATGAAAGGACATTTTAAGACATTTACCAAAGTCAAAGATTAATCACATCAAGAGTTCTCCTTCCCATTCACAGGCAGAGAAAATTGGTGAAGACCATGAAGCTGCTAAATGACTAAAATTAGTGATTGGGATTCAGCTTTACTAAATAACAGAGCAACATCCTTAAGTAAAATATATTTGGAAATTAATAATTTATACATTCTTTTTAGATGAAATTTTGGAAGAGATTGCGAACGCAAGATTTACTATCGGACGACAAAAAGAAATTACACTCACAGAAGATCAACTGACAACATTTTACCAGATAAATGAGAAAACTATTTTGACCCCAGAATTTATAGAATTCATGACAAGGTAATTTCTTCTTGTAAATATGAAGGGTTGAAATGGGCTTCCTCGGGATCCAAAATGGTAAATAAATAGCATTAATTCAGTCTGGAGAAGTGTCAGATAATTATTTGGGGATGTCCAAACCAGATAAGGGGATCACAATAAATGTTTGCTTACTGGGGGGGGGGGGGGGTTTATAAAGGAGCAGAGGAGCTTCGGAGTGCATGTCCATAGATTTATGCTGGTAGATTAGGTAGATAAGTGGTCAAAAACTTACATTGAATACTTGAGGAATAGAATACAAGTAATAGCAAAATGCTGTAGATACTGGAAATCGGCAATGAAAACAATAGTCATTTCTATCTCAAATCATTAACTGTTTGCCTTTCTACAGATACTGCCAAACTTAGTTTTTCTAGCATTTCCTTTATTTGAGTAGAATATGAACTGGAAGATTATGCTGAAATTATATAAAGCATTGGTTAGACCCCAATTAGAATATCAATCCTAGCCACTGCCTGACAAGAAAAATGATATTGCACTCAGTAGATTTATAAGGATATAAAGAATTTGACGTGTGAGGTTAAATTAGATAGGGTTGTTTTCTTCAAACCAAAAGGCATAGAGGGAAATGATTGAACTGTATAAAATTATTAGTGTTCTAGGTAAAGTGGATTTGTAGTCCCTATTCCCCTTGTTAAGGATTTTATAACTCGGGGGCTCAAATTAACATCTATATGTGTGGACCAAAGTCTGGACCAAAGGTAAATGGACCTGTAATTTCCTGACACCACAAATCCTCCTTCTAGGTCTTTTTGGAACATGCATATTTGGGTGGAAATGGTTATCTGCCACAAAAGGCAGTTAGACATTCACAAATAAAGAAATAACGAATGCATTCTCCATCTGCTGAAGAATTTTCTGTGGACAGAGGCTGGCAGGGAGACGAAGGCTACTTTTCAATCACCAGAAGCCAATGTGTAGTGATCGGAATCAGGTTGACCTTGTTGACTACAAGGTTGTTGATTGAATTTGTTAACCTGGGCCAATCAGGAAAGCCCAGGTTGACCAATAGAACCAAGAGAAAAAAATATAAGCACTACTGCAGTTAGGCGGTAGTTTGGAGGTATGAGAGGAAACAAAAAGAGAAAAAATTAGAACCAGGAGATTGAGGAGTGTGGACTGACTCAGAACTGTTTGGCACTGGCAGTGTACTGCAGGAAAAAGCTCTCTTGATTTGAGACATTTTGCCTTCCTTGTTTGTTTTCGTGTTTTGGTTTTGTTTCTCAACTATTGTAATTGGTGTTGAACTTTGTAACTTTTGTAGTTGCTGTCTAAATGTTTTGTTGGAGCTTAGAAGAATTAGTTTCATGGAAAGATTTTCATGCAACTATAGATTATTGTATTTATTATTATCAATGTAATACCTAACTATGGCAAATGCTTTACCTCAGTAGGTGCGGGTTATTAAAATAATAGCTACTCCAACCATATCTATGTGTGAAATGAGGAAAAGATTTACTCTGTCAGTCTGAAAAACAGATCCCGCAAGTACACCAAAACTTGGTTGTATGCATCATTTTCATCAAACCTCAGTTGCATGACTTTTCGAATCTTCAGATGGGCTGTGACGGATTTGATGATTTTGAACTGACATTATTTGAAAATCAGGAATATGTTGCCCAGCACCATGTTGTCCATTTGCAGCTCTCTCATACATTTCTCTTTTAAAGTTCTTTTCAAATTGTCCAGGTTCACCTGTGCAAATATGCTTAAAACAATCAGACATTCGGGGGATTCCTAGAGAATGTAACAGCCTAAAAATCATGGAATATTCCAAGGGGACAGTGCTATTAGATTAGATTCCCTACAGTACCTTCAGCCCAACAAGTCCACACTGACCCTCTGAAGAGTAACCCCCTCCCCTATCCTATATTTACCCCTGACTTGGCAATATAGCATAAGCAATTGACCAGATGTGCACACCTTTTGGATTGTGGGAGGAAACTCACGCAGACACGGGGAGAATGTGCAAACTCCACACAGGCAGGAATTGAACCGGGACCCTCGTGCTATGAGTCAGCAATGCTAACCATGCCGCCAAATAGTGGTAATGTTACTGGAATAGTCATTCAGAAAACCAGGCTAATTCTCTGAGGACATGGATTCAAATCCCACCATGGCAACAGGTGGAATGTCAACGTGTGGTGACCAGTGCAATGGTTAAATAGAGTCCATCATTAGAGGTCACAGTAATACCACAAGCAGGTATTACGGTAGCTGAAACTCATTTTAAGAATGAGGCTACTTCAAAAGTGGTGTTAACACATCTTTGTTAACTGAGGCTCAGGTGGCAGATCCAAAGTTAGAAACATAGAAGTATTGAACAGGGGTAGGAATAGACCTTAGAGCCATACAGGCGAAAGTGAGGACTGCAGATGCTGGAGATTAGAGTCAAAATTAGAGTGGTGCTGGAAAAGCACAGCAGGTCAGGCAGCATCCTGATGATGGGCTCCTGCCCGAAACATCGATTTTCCTGCTCCTCAGATGCTGCCTGACCTGCTATGCTTTTCCATCACCACTCTAATCTTGACCAAGCCATACAGTCATACAGCATGGAAACAATTCAATTAGTCTGCCGACCATGTATCCAAACTAATCTTGTCTCACTTGCCTGTGTTTGACCTTATCCCTCTAAACCTTTCCTATTCTTGTACTTATCCAAATGTCTTTTTAATGTTGTAACTGTAGCTGTATCCACCACTTTCTCAGACAATTCATTCCACACATGAACCACTCTCTATGTAAAAAGGTTGCCCCTCATTTCCTGTTTAAAACTTTCTCCTCTTACTGTAAAAATATGCTCCCTAGTTTTGAACTATTCCACCCAAAGGAAAAGACTCGTGCTATCCACCTTATCTATAACCCTATGGAGCCTGCTCTATCTTTCAATATGATCAGGCTGATCATCCCTCTTAGTATCCTGATCCAGCTTTCATCCCATACCTTTCAATCCTATTAGTCCTATGAACTATATCTAACTCCTTCGTGAAATCAGTCAATGTTTTTGCTTCAACCATTTTCTTTGGCAGAGAATTCCACAGGCTTGCCATTCTCTGGTTGAAGAAATGTCTCTTCATTTCAGTCATACGTGGCCCACCCTGTATCAATAGACCTTGGCCCTTGGTTGTGGATGTGCAGGTCATCAAAAACATCTTTCCATATTTATACTCTCTGGTCCTGTTAAAATGTTTCAGGTTTCTAAGAGATCCCCTCTCTTCTTCTAAACTCTAGTGAATATAATCCTAAGTGATCCAGTCTCTCTCCATAAATCAGTCCTGCCAGCCCAAGAATCAAAAGAACTAGGACAGGAGTAGGCCTAGTCCATCATTTAATTCAATTATGGTTGATCTCCTCTCAACCTCAATTCCACATTCCTGTCCACTTTCCATTATCCTTCAACATAATGCTAACTAAAGATCTGTATTTCTCCTTGTCAAATTTGTTCAATGTTCCAACATCTGCCATAAACTGGAGTAGTGAATTCCACAGATTCACGATCCTTTAAGAGAAGTAATTTCTCTATTTTAAATATGTTACCCTTTGTCCTAAAATTTGTCCTCATTCTGGATTGCTCCACATGAGGAAATTTCCTTCATAAGTCTACTTTATCAAGCTCCTTTTGCATCTAATTACCTCAATTAGATCTCCTCTCATTCTTTTAAACTCCAGAGAGTATAAGCTGAAACTACTCAATCTTTCTTCAGAAGACAATCTAGTGAACTTCCTCTGAACTGCCTCCAATATAACTTCATCCCTCCTCAAGTAAAGAAACCAGTATTGTATGCAATACTTCAGGTACAGTGTCACTATTGCCTTGTACAGTGCAGCAACACTTTCCAATTTTTATTGTCTATTCCTTTAGCAATAAATTCCAAAATTCCATTTGACTTCCTTATTATGTGTTGTACCTGCATTCTAGTTTTCTGCAATTCAGGCATAAGGACACCAAAATCTATCTCAGAAGTTTTAGTATATTTAGATAATAAGTTGTCTTTTTATTCCTCCAGCCAAAATGGATAATCTCACACTTATCTGCATTAAATTTCATCTGCCAAAATTTGGCCCATTCACCTAACCAATCTGTATACATTTGTAAATTTGTCATTTCTTTAATGTATTCTACTTTCCCACATTTTTACTGTCATATCCAAATTTGTCCACAATACTTTGTATCTCTGCATAGAGCAATTAATATAGATGGTAAATAGTGGGGCCTGAGGTCAGAACTCTGTAGTACCCCACTAATTACATCGTGCCAGCCAGAAAAACCCTTTTATCCTTACTTTGTTGGTTAGCTAATCCTCTATCCAAGCTAATAAATTACCTTTAAGCCCATATTAGTTTGATAAACCTTTGTTGCACTTTCTCCATAGCTAGAACATCTTTCCTCAAATAAGGAAACTAAACCAGTTATCTTCTTCTCCACATGAAGCACCTGCATGCTTACTTTCCACGACTGGTACTCAGGTCCCATTGTACGTCCCTTTTCTCAATCTATCACCATTCAGATAATACTTTTCAGTCATGTTTTTGCTACCAAAGTGGATAATCTCACCTTTATTCACATCATACTTCATCTGCTACATGTTGGCATACTCACTCAATTTGTCCAAATCAAACTAAAGCACTTTGTATCCCCCTGACAGTTCACCTTCCCAGCCAATTTTGTGCCATCTGCAAATTCAGAGATGTAACATTTAGTTCCCTCATTTTGTGAATAGCTGGGATCCAAGCACTGATCCCTGCATTACCTCATTAGTCACTGGTCATCACTCAGAAAAAAAATGACCTGTTTATTCTTACTTTTTGTTTCCTGTCTGCCAACTAGTTCTCTATCCATGTCAGTACACTACCCCAAATCCATACACTTTAATTTAACATGCTGATCTCTTATGTGGATGACTTCTGAAAGTCCAAGAAAACTATATCCACAGGCTCCTGCTTTGAATCCTTGAAAAAATTCTAGGAGATTGTCAAACGTGATTTCTCTTTTTTTATTCCATGCTGAATCTGTCTATTCCTGTCACTGTTTTTTAAAGTGCTTAAGTAATTAGCAAAGACAGCTCACACTGAAACTGAGGCAGATGGAGTTCCAGAGCATTGTTACATTGAAAACAGAATTTTGATGAGGAAGTGAAGATATCTGCACAGACCTGTGCACGAAGAATGGATTGTTGTTCATCAAATAATTGTTATCTCCAAGATGTTATAAGCAAATATTGTGAGCATCATGTGATGTTCTTATGACAGAACAAATTGGATTACGAGAAATGTGGGCATTAATAAACAGCTATTTTTCATGGTCAAGACTTCATAAAGTTGTAGTACAGTTCTGTAATTGTGATACATTTCAGGTTATAGGAAGACTTCAATATGTAATCAGACCAGCACATTTGATACCCGTACCAGTTTTTGAAGAACCATATACTTCAGTGTTAGCAGATTGTTTAGGATCACTATTAAAACAAAAGCAAGTCATCAGTATATCTTTACAATTATGGATATGACAGCCTGATTTCCAGATGTTATTCCTTTAGGGACAACTACTGCTAAGGCAATAGTGGAAAAAACAATGCCGTTTTTTAAAATTTGTTTCAGACTAGGAATTGAGGTCAAAAAATGGAGTTGAGATAGAGTCTGGTCAGGGTTCTAATGGTATGTCTAAAGTTTTCCAAGAAATCATTGTTTGTTTGGGTATAAAACAATTGAAATCACTGCATATCATCCACAAATGTAGGGAACTTTGGAGAGGTACCATCAGACTCTCAAAACCATAAATGACATGTAAACACAAAGGATTGGGATAAATGATTATGTTTCTTACTATTTGCTACCAGAAATTCTCCAAGTGAAATTACTGGGTTTAGCCTGTTTGAATTTGTTTATAGTTATGAGATTAGAGGTCCATTAAAGTTGATAAGGAAGAAGTACTTGAACAAAATAAAACATTCCCAATGTTGGATTATGCACCCGTGTTTCTAGAAACATTCACAGAAGCATATAGGCTAGTACAGGAGCATTTGAAAGTTTCACAAGTGAAAATGAAAGAATGATCAGATAAACATTCAATAACTAGAATATTTCAGGCAAGAGATAAAGTTTCCTACATTAAACTCTGAAAGGAAATTCAGTGATCTATATGAAGTAATTGGGAGGTTTAGGAAAGTGACTTATCTGATAAATATTTCTGCTCATAGAAAGAAGAATTAGTCATGTCACATAAACATGCTAAATAGATATTATTGTAGGGAAGAAAATGAGGAGGGGAGAGTGTGTTAGGTGGTAAGAGTAGTGGAAGATGACAGAGATAATGAAAGCAAGATGGAAGGAGAAATAGACAGGTCTTGAAATGAGCTACCTACAATTCGACTATATAACACAGAAATATCAGGATAATTAAACAATATGTTCTCATATTTAGAGAAAGGATAACAAGAGAATCTTGTAAGACTGCTCAGATAGTATGAGGTAATCTGTGGAGGTACATCGAGCCATGATGTAGACATAGGACAGTCAGGACTGATAAAACAATATCTTTATCAATTAAGCCACACAAAACTAGCTTAAATGGAAACAGATTCAGCTGGAAAACCGCTTGGTATAACCTAGTCAAAACAGCTGGAGTTCACCAACAGAATTGGATCCTAAATCAGATGGATCAATAGGTTTTGTATGGATAATAGAAAATTGAATGCAGTCACAAAGGTATTGTAGAGATTCATACCCAATGTCATGGTTGGATAGAATTAGCAATGCTTTATTCCTCTCTCAGATTGATCAGTTGAAAGGTGCCACGAACCTTAAGAGCTAAAGGAATACGCGCATCTGTTAGACCAAATGGATTATATATTGATTCATGTTATTTGGATTAAAGAATACCACAGCTATATTCCAAAGTCTTATGAATCAAATCATAGCTAGAGTTTGTCACTGCATAGTGTATTTAGATAATGTTGTAGTATTTGGGAAGAAATATTCAGATAGAATCTTTTGTGATAATTGAATGTAAATATTTTTCATATTACTGGCAAAGATAATGTAACTGTAATGTAAAATGTTGGAATAAATTAAAGGTTTAAGAGGTTTTACAATTTTTATATGTTTAAGAATTGATGACAGTGTATTATCATAATCCCACGTGTTTAAATTATGTGCATTAATCTCTTATGTGGGACTTCATCAAAAGCATTCTGGAGGTCTAAATATACCACTTGCATTGGTTCTCTATTAGTTATTCTACTAATTATAATCTCAAGCATCAAATAACAATTTTTCTTTCACAAATTTATTAGAATTTTCTCAGTGTTCTATCATGACATTCTTTATTGTAGACTCCAAGATTTTTCTACCTACTAATGAGAATCAGCTGGTACTGTTCCAGAATCTGGGAAGATAACATTCAATGCATCCAATATTTCCATGGCCACCTCATTTAGTATCAGAGGATGTAATCAGCTTTCAGTCTCATTAAGTTTCCAGCTTTTTTTAAAACTCAATCCGATCTCCTTCAATTCTTTCTTCCCAATAGACCCTTGCTTCTTTAGCATGTTGTTGGGCCAATCTCCTAGAATTCCTTATCTAATGGCATTGTGGGTCTATCTATAACATATGGACTGTAGCAGTTCAAGAAGGCAGGTCACCACCACTGCATGATTGACAATAAATACTGGCCTAGTCAGTGATACCTATGCCGTATGAGTGGTTTTCTTTTTAAATTCTGAAGACAGAACTAATATAGGTATTTAATAACCCTGCCATTTCCTTGCAAATGTACACATTCTTTATTTTTGCTAAATTCTAATCTGCTCCCAGTCCTTGGGCTAGTTATTTTTTTTCGAGCAACTAAGTAGATCTTGTTACAACCTATTGGGGTAGTCTACTTGAAATCAAGCCTATGCTGTTCTAAGAATCATCATGAAAGTTAAAGCTTTTAAAAAGTAGTTCCCTAAGTTACCTAATTTTCAAACTCAAGTTAATAGATAACACAGACCAGTTTTTCTGTACTAAACAAGAATCACTACTCATTACAAGTGCTTAGACTCTAACTACAGGTAAAAGTTACAAACAATCAGTATTATAATACTGCTAATTAAAGCTGACTGCAAAGAATGAAGAAACCACTCCTGGGCTGAGAAAAAACTTCATCTCTCTTTGTTACTGGTGCCCAGCTTCAGGCTGTTCAGGTAACCAAGAACCAATCATACAGTTGATGGCAGCCAAAAGGTCTTTGTCATTCTAACTGGTCATTAGTCATAGACCAATCAACTTTTTGCTGCTAGCAAAAGCTGCATCAGTACCCGACAGTTCCAAATTGTCTGCAATTCAAAGTCTAATTGCTGCTTGTTCAAGCTATTGTATATGATGCTTGCCATTGGTGTCAGAGTACTTGCTTCTCAAAGTGCAGTCACCCTTTCAAACACCTTTTTTTAAAAAACAACTCCTTTTCACTTCAGTTCTCAAGTTTTTAAAAATGCAAAAATAAAGACACATTCTTTACTATCCTTAATTTCTTTGTTAGTCATGGCTGGGCAATTTTTCCTATTATGTTTTCCTACCCAAAAGTAATGTATAACCTTTGCATTTGTTCCTTAAATATTAGCCACTGGTTACCACTGTCCATGCCTTTTAATTAAATTACTCAGTCTATTGCAGCCAGCTCATGCTCCTACATTCATAGTTTCATTTGTTTAAATAAGACCTGTTTTTCAGATTGCACTATTTCATTTTCTGTCCATGAAAAAATCTGACATGGTACAGTCACCTTTTCTCCTAAAGAACCTCTCACAATAAGATTATTAATTAACCCCTTCTCATTGCACTAAACTAAATCAAGGATAGCTTATTCCCCAGTTGGTTACTCAACATACTGGTTTTCAAAAGAAAATCCTGTATAGAATGTGTACAGTTCATCTGCTACAGTATTATTACTAATGTGGTTTGTCCAGACTATGTAGATTAAAGTCACCAATGATTGCTGCATACATCTCTAATTTGCCATTTAGTGCTACCCCTACTTTACCTCTACAGTTTGGAGGCCTATGGATAACTTCCACTTATTTTCCACCCCTTGTTGTTTATTACAGTCCCACTCAGACCAATTCTATATCTAGATTTTCAGAGCCAATATTCTTTCTCTCTGTTGGTACTGATTGCATCTTCCACTAACAACTCTACCCATCTCATTTCCTTTTGGTCTGTCTTCCGTAAAGATTGAATATTCATATATACTGAATTCCCAGCCTTGGTCACCTACAGCTATTATAGCATTACTGTTTACAATTATTTACACTGTTAATTAATCTACCTTATTGAACATTCAAGTATAGTGCAGTTCTTTGAAAGAACTTCCACCAATTCATAACTGAATAATCCTCTAAATAAAAAAATTCTAATGTCTTCCTTTTCTCTTCTTGGCTGTTTTCTTAAAGTTAAACTCTTTAGTTACCTATTCATGAGTAGTAAAATTAGGTTTGTTTTTTGCCATTTGGCTTCTTAAAACACTTGACTATTTTTGACATAACTATCAAATGGACTCATAGTCTTTTCTCAATTGCAGGGATTTCAGTTCTTTAGTCTGAATATATAACTAAAATTTGTGGGTTTCTTGTGACACAACGGTCGTCTCCTTAACTTTGTGCTAGAAGGGTTCAATTTCCTCCTACTCCAGAGGTGTGTCATTATCATTTGAACATGTTGCTGTAACAAAAATATCAATTCTTATATAATTAATGAATTTAGTTAACATGCTGATCTTCTTTTATTCTTCAAGGTCAAAAGGTGCAGTCATTTTTTTAACTTCCTGTGTTACAGTGGTCCAGTATTGGTGTTAGCTTTGGCAAGAGACAATGCGATAAAACATTGGAGGAATTTACTAGGACCTCATGATCTTGAAAAAGCAAAGCTTGAATACCCATCAAGGTAGAATATTTCACAAGATGATTTCATGTTTTGTGATAAACCAAAATGATACATGGGCTCAAATACACAAAGCACAGATTTTCTGCTTATCTGAGGACTGGGAGAGGTACACAAGGGCTGCCTAACAGCCATTTAGTGGCCATTAATAGGCTTCAAGTGGAATTTTCAACTTCCTAAATCAGGAAGTCCTACCTCAAAAAACCGCAGACCAACCAGAGGTCCGAAACTATCCTGCACTTCAGGTCAGGTATGTGGCATTGGACTGAGATTTAGATTGATGTTTGGGGATTTTGTTGGGTGCCAAGCTGAGAAGCCTTGGCTGAAGCAAGTGGAAAGGGAGGGAGTGGGACCCTGACCAGACCCATTTTGATTTTGAGGTCTTCTATCAAATCTCTTTTCAGCCTTCTTTCTCCAAGGGAAGATACTCCAATTTCTTCAACCTGCATACTTGAATTTCCTTTTGCCTGGAACTATTGCCATATATCTCTCCGGCACTGTCTCTAAAGATTTCATTAAGTGTGCTGCCCAGAAATGAACACAGTGGCTGGGATTTTACCAGCAACAACCAAGCTGTGATGTAAAGATGTAAGTGGTATGAGTACCTGGAGAGGGACAGATTATGAATGTAGTATTGTCAAGGCCAACCAATTAACTGCTGACAGGCTTTGGAGCAAGCCAGTTAGTTGTCTGGGTGAGTAGGGACAAACTTCCAGCTCAAACAAAGCAGATGGCCATATTTTAAAAGCGTCAACAGTACTTTTATATCCCATTGCCCGGGAAGAAACAAAAAAGTGCCTGAAACTGTAAAAATACTGATATCACCAGAAGTTAATTCAAGGTTAGTTCATGATTCGCCAATGCCTCCCTGATATATTCCTCCAGATTTCATTACCTAGGGATGATTTCCAATTCCCCTTGGGCCAACAAGAGGAGATCTGCTTGTCAAACCAAGACTAGACAGAAATAGCTAAGGAAATAGGTGGTCTCACAACATTGCTGCAAAAGAATCAATTACCTGACATTCTGTTTATGTGAATGCAGCTAATAATATTAAGCTCACAGCCATATATGTGTTTGTTGTTTTTCATCTGATCAAAAGTAGCTATTACCTTGTGATAAATGCCTAATTTGTTGCACAAAGTAATAGTGTTGAAGTTTATGTACATTTGCTCCAAACATTCTGCAAGCTAAAGAAGGATATATGGCAGTGAATTACCACAAACAATCTTTACCCAGTACCACATTCACATAGAAGTGGCAAATACCACAAGATGTCAGCAGTTTCCAACTTGGAAAATACCACATGATTGCAGTGGTGTGGATCTGACCCCACCATGAGGAGAAAAAAATCCAGAAAGAAGAGAAAAATCAAGGAAGTGAGTTTACTATATTAAGAGCATTGCTAGTTGAAGAAAACGTAGACCATTAGTCAGCAGCTAAAATGTACTTAGCAAGAGAAAAAAATAGCAGCAGATGTAAAAGCAGCAAAAAAGCAAACTTAACACTCCAAAGGCATTTGGAAGCTGGTAGGAAGTGTTGGGAAAAAGTGTGGATGAAAGAAAGAGAAAAGCTGGCTTCATTTAGAATATACAGAGGACTTAATGAAGGAGGTTCTGCAATGAACCAGTGAAGGTTCTAGAAGTTAACATTCAAGATCTCTAAGGGAAAAGGGAATAATGTTTTGCAAAGATAAGAACATGATGGCAAGGAAGTGTGTAAAAGACAGTTCTCACTCTCATATCAATCATTGCCATCAGTGACATTTAGCTCCATGATACTATGAAAAGCAGAAAAATGCCATCTTTGCAGCAGAAGGAGGGAAAACCCTAGATGAATTGGGTAACCAATTATTTAAAATGGCAGAAAACCTCTATAAAAGACAGGAATCCTCAGAAAGTACTATGAATGTAAAGTATTACATAGGAGCATATTTTAAAAATTTGAAAGCATTAAATTACTACTCTGTAACATAATTTAAAACTTTATTGAAGAATTCCATATATTGTTACAGCAATATAGATGGAAATCTTTTATGGGTATGAGCAATAAAAGCAATGTGAAATTTTTAGCAGAATCAAACAAGAAGTCTGATGGGGCTCATCACAATGTTGGAAGCATTTGATTCCATGTTTAACGATTTTCACAAGCATCGACGTGAGTTTTTCCCTGGGCAGCAGTAAATAGCCAATTAAGATGGGTTATTGCTTTTCAAAGGCTTCATTGACAGCCCAACTAGCCTCATAAATATTCTGTTTGCTGTCTTACCAAACAAGGTAGATATTGAGAAAGCTTAGCATAGAAACCAGAGTGGGTACCTGACAACTTCAAATTGCCATTGGCTCCGAACAACCACTATGCTGGATGCTAAATATCAACATTTCAGGGCACACTTCATGGGAACTGGCCATGTGCAGCCCACATTGTAAGATATTGGCATCCAACATGTATCAGCCTCTAAGAACCCTCATGACACATCACTAATCCACTTACAGGAAATTTCTGCGCTTCAATGCCGCACTTTAGGTTGCACCAGCAGTAATCCTTGTAATGCTGCAGCAAGGATGCTGTACATCAGGGACACACATTCAGCACAGTGACCTTTCACTCACTGTCAGTGTTTAGTTTAACCCATCTGGATGCTCATAGTGTCCGTATCATGCTTTACCTTTTTGTACTTTTCTTCCTCAGCCAGTGATATAAGATTTGTATTAGTCCTGCCATTTAACACAGACACAAAGGAAACAAGTTTGTCATGGTTGTCAGCAGGCCTCAGTCACGTCTCGTGGAATAGCCACTGCTCAGGGAGTCATGGCACAATAAGTTAATGGCAGCCACCAATAACAGTCCAGGCCCTTGAAAACTTACTGTAAGACATTCAGCACAGTCAGAGTTGAGATGTTCTCCACTAAACAAGTGAACAGCTGAATGTTAGACAGCCAACCTGAATCTGATTTGGACCTGTTGGACTATAACCTGGTATTGTGTGATTTTTAACTTTGTAAACCTGAATCTGAATGCGGCTGAGAACAAAGTTTTTTGAGTTTATCGTGTGTACCAATTAGATTACTTTGTTGTATAATTTTTGTCCTGCTAAAATTACTATATTGTTAATAAATTGCTAAGTTTTCTGTTTAAGATACAAACCAGTGCCTGGAATTGATTACTCACAGAATCTGGGATAGCATATTCAAAAGTCTGGTTGGGAATGATTGTGGTCAATTTTGAAGGTCTTTGAAGGTTTTAATTTCACTGCCTCAAATAGAGAGGCAGAAAGGCTGATTTGGTTTGGCTGTCTGAGGCTGTGTTGCAACAACACACACAAGCAGATTCAAGGTCAGCAAAGAAGTATACAGAACCCGGACTGGACTTCATGAACGTGACAGTTTTAAGATATAACATTGTCTTAAAATCAAGCACAAAGTCTGAGATGAGAAAATGATTACTTTATTCTAGTTAGTACATCTGAGTGAGGT
Source organism: Chiloscyllium plagiosum (assembly GCF_004010195.1). NCBI lineage: Eukaryota > Metazoa > Chordata > Chondrichthyes > Orectolobiformes > Hemiscylliidae > Chiloscyllium > Chiloscyllium plagiosum. The sequence goes on along the minus strand of NC_057713.1, from coordinate 102,990,852 downwards.
TGACAAAACATTAATAGACAAAACATCAAAAGAGAACACATAGCTTTAAAGATATCTTTAAAACTTTTATTATTTCAATTTTAGAACACACACAATTATTGAAGAACAAGATTTAACAAAAGTGTTTGGCAGCCAAAAGAATTTGTAAATTATTTCATAAATGATTATTACAGATTTGAAGAAAATCATGAAAATGGAGAGCTTTGGAATCAGAATTCCTAACAGCCAAAATTCTTGTTTAGAATTCATGATAAAACTTTATCAGATTTCTTACGTCCAAGGAATATTCAACATTGAAAGAAATTAACCTAATGATACTAGGGGCAGAAGTCAGAAAGGCTCACAAAAGGAAGAAGACCAAAACTATTTCAAGACGGAAATAGAGTTTATTAACTTTACTAGAAATGGACATTCTAAAGAGGTGTGATAAGCCTACGCAGAGAACAAACCAATTGTAGGGTCTGATTGTAGGTGGCAGAAATGACAAAGGATAATAAGCTGTATCCACCACCACAGATATATTTCCCTCCCCACCCCTATCAACATTCCGCAGAGACCATTCCCTCCGCAGCTCCCTCGTTAGGTCTGTGCCCCCCACCAACCCACCCTCCACACCTGGCACCTTCCCTTGCCGCCTCAAGAGGTGTAAAACCTGCACTCACACCTCACCCCTCACCTCCGTCCAAGGCCATAAAGGATCCTTCCACATCAGCAGAGAATTTCCTACACATCTGAACACCTCACCTATTGTGTCCATTGCTCTCAATGTGGTCTCCTGTACATTGGGGAGACAGGATGCCAACTTGCGAAACGTTTCAGGGAACATCGCTGGGGCACATGCACCAAACAACCCCAATGCCCTGTGGCCAATCACTCAACTCTCCTTCCACTCCACCAAAGGCATGCAAGTCCTGGGCCTCCTCCACTACCAAATCCAAGCCACCCAACGTCTGGAGGATGAATGCATCATCTTCTGCCTTGGGACCCTTCAACCACATGGCATTAACATCGATTTGACCAGTCCTCATCACCCCTCCTGCCACCTCATCCCAGATCCCACCCTCCAACCGGCACCATTCTCTTGAACTGTCCTAGCTATACATCTTTGTTACCCCTATCGGCTCCACCCAGACCTCTGACCTAACACTATCAACCCTCCACCTGCATCTAGCTTCATCTTCCCAGCTCCCTTCCTCTAGCCCCACCCTCACCTTCCTACTTATCTCTCAACCCCCCTTCCCACCACCTTTCCCCCCACCCACCACATTCCTGATAATGGGCTTATGCCTGAAATGTTGATTCACCTGCTCCTCAGATGCTGCCTGACCTGCTGTGCTTTTCCAGCATCACATTTTCCGACTCATCTATCTAGGAGTCAATCAAATAGTTGTTGTCAGGTTGGTGGTCTTCATCATCACAACTGCTTAAAACTCTACAAACACAATACCATTAGGGGGAAAATTCCAGGACTTTGACACTGAAGAAAGTTGATCCCTTAAGGTCAATTTCAATCCTCTTTATTGTAACACAAAGCAACTAAGATTGAATGGTTTCACTTCCCTGTTGCTCTGTGATTTTAATGCTGTGGAAGAGATTCTATCAGACTCTAATAGAAATCTCAAGAACAGTGCAAGTAAGTTGCTCTGCATACATCAGACCAAGCTGAAACCATAACTAACTGCAGAGCTAAGCCTCCAGTGTGATCGCCCAACCACTTGAACATATATACTTTAAAATCTTTCTTTGCAGAGCTCAGGGGAGCAGTAACTTCTGGTATAGGTTGCTAGTTGTGCTGCTTCTGTAAGTTCTGAAAATAATATTTACATATGTACTTCTTGTTTTATTTCTTAGCTTACGTGCAAAATTTGCAATAGAGGATATGCCATTTAACCAGCTACATGGAAGTGATGATGATGAAATTGCAACAAAAGAATTGCACTATTTCTTTCCTGTTGAACACACATTGGTGGCACTGAAAGCTGTTGCTTTACGTGAATGCAAAGGTAGACAATAAGTAACATAAAATAATAACAACAGAGATATAATATTACATTTTGTTAAAATCACATAAGGAGAACTGGATCAGCATGAGGGAAAATGGATTAGAAATAGGAATAGAAATAGGAATGAAATTGATAGGGTTAAATGATGGATAGGAAGAGAATTGTATGGAGTATAAACCAATTTGGCAAAATTGTTTACTTTGATGCTGAAAATATAATACATTTTTTTGTCAAACTTCAATAAAAGTTACCACCATAAGACCATAAGAAGTAGGTGCAGAAGTAGGCTGTTCAGCCCGTTAAGCTTTCTGATGGAAGATTGTTGATTTATTTTTCTTAAAACTTAGGGAACGTCCATAGCTTGGAGAGAGATCTTTCAGTATTTGTTTCAGGTGGGAGCTATTCCTCAAGGTTCATGCCTGAAGATGGATACATGAAATAGTTGCTCCTGAGAGAGGAAGAAGATAGTTTAGATTTGTTAAAAATAGATTATCTCAAAGTAAAGTGATTAGTAATACTTCTATACCAGAACTGTTTGGATACAGCCCTGAAAGAGTTACTTGAAGCTGAGAAAATTCAAGCAGGTGCATGAAGGCTACAGAAAGCGGCTATCAGAATCTCACAACTGGGAGTTAAATTAAGCCCATAATGATGATAGCAAACTAGATTCTCTGTTGTGTGAAAACTTTAATAGGTGACTTGGGGATCTGTAAAGGAGTGTTTTGGGAATTAATCTTTTCACCACATGTTTCAAAATCTTTAAACTTGTGTTATATGTAAATTATTTGAATTATTCTATTTTATCTTCAATTATTCTCACTTCTAATTTCATTTGCATAATAAATTTCTGTTCTGTTTTGAAAACAATTTTTGCGATATTACATGCTTATGGTTCAATGGGAGACCACCTTTAAAACTAATAAAAATATGATCCATCAAGCCAGAATTCAGTTTGGCATATGTATTGCCCAGTAATAGCGCCAGTTATAATCAAATCATTTGGAGCTGAATGGACTTCTACATTTCCAGTATGATGGATAGAAAGAAGGCATTTATTACTAGCTGGGAGTGCCATGTTGGTGTAGACAGTAAAATAGCTGTTCAGATACCACATCTGAAATATGCGTTATTTGGTTATGCTGGTAGTTTTCTACTGCTTGGTTGAGACCTCTGGTGCATTAAAAGTTGCTCTGAACTGGTCTAAGTTCTGTGTTGGCTGCATTTAGGGGAAAAAAGCACATAGACATGCTGCCTAACCAGTAATCTTTAAAAGTCCCATGCAGCTTTCCACCAAAGAGGTAAGTTTGTATAGTATACTAACCTCAACATGAAATCAAGAGAACCTCACTTTGGGTCACTGCGGGTGACCTCTTGTCTCTGCCTGAAAAATCAATCTCCCACTCACCTGATTAATCATCTCTCATTTCAATCCTCACTCTCCTAATCATTTTCCTCCCATTTATCTCATCATTTCCCCACCAACAGCTTTCTCTTCCAAATAAAAACTATCATCATAAGCCATCATAAGTACAAAGCTATGTAGCCAGCAAGGTGCTCGGAAGCACCCAGCAAGTGTCCACAGTTCATGAATCATGTTTAAATAAGATCCAAGGTCCAATATTGAGTACAATCAGACCTAGTCATATTGATTTTTCCTTCTAGCCTATAATGAGAAAGAGCTGAAATTCAAGAAAAATGATAACAGCAATAACACCACCTTCATAAATGACTAACTGCTTTCAGAACAAAAATAACTGTTATAGGAAAGATGAGCAAACCAGGAAGATGAATTAGTGCTTTTCAGTGCATGTTTCTAGGCTACTGAGTTAAGAATCCAGAAGAGACAATCCTCCTGAACTGATATTTGTAAAACATCGATACAGCGGACAAGAATGTAGACTGTAATACCCTCATTTGATTACTAACAGAATGGTAAAAGTTAATGTGCTGTAGGAATGAAATACATGAAAAAGCAGGAATCAAGTTCAGAATATTAAAGGGACAATAATTGAGCAAATAAATGAACAACTAATGCAATAGTTAGGTTGTGCAGAATACTTCAATAAAGGACAAATTGTATACCTTTACTGATATGAATAAATTCATCCTGAAAGCCAACAAACCTGGATAATAAAATTGTGAATAACTAAATTAACAATTAAATTTAAAACAAAAAATTGATCTAAAACAAATTACAAAGTCTGCAGAGAGAATGGAAAAGAAATAGCCTTGGTCTCAGATAATAAAACACAGATATGCTAAGGAGCACAGCTGCGGCGGCTCATAATTTCTTTTTAGCAATTAGTAAGAAATCATTCAAAGTAGGACTGAAATCTAGAAACTACTCAACCTGACTAGAAATTGAACATAAAATAGAGAAATTGTGAAATTAAGTATCAGGAAGACCAAAGCCATTGTTTATGGGCACATGTCTCAAAATCTGTTCCTTCACCACCAACTCCATCTCTCTCTCTCTCTTTTTCTCTGTAGCAACCATCTGAAGTTGAACCTAGATTATTTGCAATCTTGGCATCATTTTTGACCCTGAACTAGGCTCCTGATCCTATTCCCTCTGCTTCGTCAAGGTGTTGTAAGCAAATTTTAAAATTGTCCCATGGTTTGTTTTTCAAATGTGGTTCCCAGAACACTGTAAGAATTTGGCACATACACATTGCTAAGAACAGCCATGAATGGAATTTAAAAAGTTTTTTTTTAAACCTAGGTGCTATAATAATCAAGATCCAGCAAGCAAGCTTTACAATCACTGCAATTAAAGCAGTTGAGCTGACCGCAGAGACAGCAGCAGAATTCTACAAAGTGTATGAAGAAGAATCATTCTTCAATGAACTGATAGAAAATATGACTCAGTAAGTGATCGATAGTGCAAATAGTTCTTGCTTTTTGAAACTGCGTACACACATCCATATCAGGAGTAAAAGAACCCAAATGTTAATGAAAAGATGTACCACAGATTAGTGCTCACCACATTCTTCTGTACAAAAATGAAAAGCAATCTGATTGAAACATACGATATTCTTCGGGGACTTGATGAGTAAATGTTGATAGATCATTCCCTTCTGTGGGAAAGACTCGGACCAGAGGGCATTATCTCAGACTAAAGGGATTGGCTGTATAAAATAGAGATGAGAAGGAATTTCTTCCATCAAAGGATAGTGCATTTGTGGAAATATTTACTGCAGAAGGCTTCTGAGGCTGAGCCACTCAGTTTAGTCAAGACTGAGACAGACATAGTTTTCATCAGTCATGAAATCAAGGATTATTAGGGAAAGGCAGGAAAGTGGAGTTGTGGATTATCAGATCAGCTATGAACTCATTGAATGGCAGAGCAGAGTTGATGGACTGAATGGTTACTTCAGGTCCTACATCTTATGGTCTTACATAAATGATAAATGCAGTATTTTCAAAGAATTAAACCATGAATGAGTAAGCTATGCTCCTTTAAATACTGGGACCAAATTAGAATAATATGTACCAAAGGACGGAGAAGATCTGTATTGGGAATTTTTGTTCTCCTGCCTTATCTTCAGTATACAATTGAAAGAAAATCCAGAGAATCATCATAAATGGACATTCTTGCCTATTTCTGATATTTTCTCCATAGCCACATCATGAGATTGGAAATTATACCATGTTATTCTGGGGGTGTAAGGTTTCTACGTGCAGCAAGGCAAAACCTTACCCCAGTTCCAACCTTACAGCTCAGCACCATCCTCATGACCTGTCCTACCTGCCAATCTTCCTTCCCACCTATCCGCTCCACACTCCTCTCTGACCTATCACCTTCATCCCCACCTCCATCCACCTATTGCACTCTTGGCTACCTTTTCCCTAGCCCCACCCCCCATTTATCTCTCCACCCCTGATGCTCCCTGCCTTCATTCCTGATTAAGGGTTTTTGCCCGAAACATCGATTTTCCTGCTCCTCGGATGCTGCCTGACCTGCTGTGCTTTTCCAGTACCACTCTAATCTATCTCTTCTATGTGCAACAAGTTTGCTAAGGTTATTCATAAATTATTAACCTCTACATAGAACTATTGCTGCTAATAGGAGTATGAAGTTTGTAAATTTGCGAGCAGGGTGGAGTTAAGGTTAAAGAATATTTTATTATTATCTAGAATTATGTACCAGATGTTCTTCATTCATCGCTCATCCAGCTTAGTAATCTATTTATCGTATGCATTTGAACCTTCAGAAAGTACACTCCTTACCAATTTCTGAACAAACTAAATAAGATCCACGCTACAAAAATAAGGGATAAATGATCAAAATCAAGTCAACTAATTTTGACTGCACTTGGAAATCATTTCTAGCTGTATAATTGTAAACTATGTTGTTTTAATATTGTCTTTATACATACCTTTGTAAGATTGGAATGAGAGGGGATGTGCTTTAAGTGCCAATGGACTGAAAAGATCTTTCTAGGAAACCATGGGTTTCAACTAGCTTTTCATCTATCCATGGCAGAACAAAACCACATTTTTCAAAACAGTCTCCTCGTCTCCATGCCTAATTTCTGATATTCACTCTTGATGAACAAATTCTTCATTGAACATACACATTAGTAAAGCACACTCTTGGTTTTCTTCTAACCTTACCTCAAAATTAAATCAAAGTGCATTATCACACTTTCTACACGTTTGAATTCATTTAAAAGTGAGCGTTACAGATGTAGCTGAATCTATGATTGCATATATATATATATATATATATATATCCTAATATAAATAAATATATTTATTCATCCATACAAAGTTGCATTCTATTTTCCCTTGGTGTTTTCTTACCTGAGGTGCCTGCACTCAACCTTTATTCTATTATCTGGTCCAAGTGCAGAAGCATGTGGTGTCAGGTCAGTGTCTCACTTCTCACACAATGGATTTGTCCTCAAGTCACTTTCACCACCCTCTCTCCAGGAGCTCAGATATGGTTACACTGACAGATTGCAAGTCTACAATCTTCTTTTGGATTACAATAGTCCTGATGGTATAGCTTTCCAAAGTTCTTTATCAACCAACCAAATTGATTTATGACCTAGTATCTGATACAAATATTTAGCTCTTTAGAATGTCAAAGCTATTCACAAAACTTTTAGGCTTCAATCCCTTCTGCTTGTTTGCACATTACTTCACTTCTTCAGTTTTTTCTTCTAACTGCCAAACACAAACGCAGACTATTTGTAGAAAATGTTTTGTTTTTTCCTCACATTAATTTAGTGTTCCAAGCTGCAGGTCTGAGATAAGCTGTAATTTTGATCTTCCAGTTAGCTATCTATTAACCCTTTGATTCTTAGCTTTCATCCCCTAGCAAACTGAAGTCACATTGGCATTTCTTGGAACTAAATTACTTGCTAGAAAGTCTAATTACAACCCTCTCTGGATACTTCCCAGTTTTACTTTGGTATTAAAGGACCACCAAACAATATGAAAACGCTGACTTTTTCTCCAAAGCATGAGGGTTATTACTAAAAGTTAAACCATACATTGCCAATCAGATCACATACAAAGTAGATAATATTACATTTGTGGATGGCATATTTCCAATTGATATAAGCTTTCCTTCTGTTATTTCAGGAGTCCAACAGTGATGATGATTCTTACCAAGGAGAATGCTGTTAGAGATTGGAATGAATTGATGGGACCTGCAGACCATGAGTTGGCAAAGGCATCTTTTCCAAATTCCCTTCGAGCTCAGTTTGACACAAGTATTTTACGAAATGGATTTCATAGTTCCCCCAATGTAAAACATGCAAGATACTGCATCAGTTTATTTTTTGGAGATACAATCCTGGATTCATTTGGAGCTTCTCTAGGTAAATCCATGATATTTCCCAATTTCCAAGTCCAATCAAATAGAGTCATAGAGATATACAGCACGAAAACAGACACTTTCGTTCAAACTGTTTACACCAACCAAATATTCCAAACTAATCTACTCCCATTTGCCAGTACTTGGCCTTTCCTATTCATGTGCTTATCCAGATGTCTTTTAAATGTTATAATTGTATCAGCCTCCCCCATTCCTCTGGCAGCTCATTCGATACACGCACCACACTTGGCATGAAAAAGCTGTCCCTTAGATCCCTTTTAAATCTTTCCCATCTGACCTTAACCTATGCCCTCATGCTTGTATTTTCAATTCAACTCCAAAGCAATGCGCAATCTAATTTCCACCCCACAATGTAAGATTAAGAGTGGATTTTCTGCGGCGTGGCAATCCCACATAGTTACTCTGTCCCTTCTTTCTTCATGAAAGAAGGAAGTTCCAAATTTCTGACATGAGGTTTCAATCAGTGATTCTTCAGAAATGCACAGCTGCATTTCCATTCTAACAGTCCTTTCATGGTGCAGAGTTGTCGAAGGAAGGCAAGCCATGGCAAGTTTAAAACCCATCCTTCTTGCAATTAAGGATAACATTCTTCTTTGCTTTACCACTTACTTTTTAAAATCATTTATGTGATGTGGTGGTTACTGGCTGGACCAGCATTTATTGCACATCTCTAGTTATCTTTGCGGGTGGTGGTGAATTGCCTTCTTGAAGCGCTGTACCATTGGTGTCGGTAAACCCACAATGCCATTAGGGAGTAATTCCTGGATTTAGATCCATTAACACTGCTAGAACAGCAATATATTTCCAAGTCAGGGTGGTGAAAGCTTGGAGGGACTTATGTGTAATGAGTTTGCATGTACATGGTGCATTTGTTCTTCTAAGTGGTATTGATCATAGGTTTGGAAGGTGCTGTTGAAGGAATCAGTGAATTCCTGCAGTGCATTTTGTAGACTCCTTGTTTGCTATGATCTGTTTGTACTGCTCGCAAAACAAAGCTTTTCATTGCACTTAAGTACATGTGTGACTGTAACAAAGCAAATCAAATGGTACGCCCTGCTACTACGATACGTTGGTAGTGGAGATTGTGAATGTTTGTGGCTGCAGTGCCATTCAAGCAGGCGACTTTATCCTGGATGATGTCTAGCTTCTTCCTGGTAAATGGTGGACAGGCTTGGGAAAGCCAGGAGCTGAGTTACTCACTGCAGGATTTGATTTTATGATCTGATTTTATAGCCACAGTCCAGTTCAGTTTCTGCTCAATGTTAACCCAGAATGTTGATAATAGGGATCTCAGTGATGGTAATGCCATTGATTGTCAAATAGAAATGGTTAGATTCTGTCTTGTTGGAGATATTCATTGAGCTTTTGTGTGACTCAAATGTGACTTGACATTTGTCAGTTCAAGCCTAAGTATTGTCCAGGTGGTGCTTTTGGACATGGACTGCTTTAGTATTTGAGGAGTTGTAAATGGGACTGAATATTGCCCGATCATCAGCAAATATCCCCATTTCTGCTTTTATGATGGAGTGAATACCATTGACGGAGCAGCTGAAAATAGTTGGGCTTAGAACACTATTCCAAAGAACTCCTGCAGAGATATCCTGGAGCTGAGATGACAGACATCCAACCATCACAACCATCTTTCCTTGCGCCAGGTCTGATTCTAAGCAGTGAAAGGTTTCCCTCGATTCCCACTGACTCTAGTTTTGCTAGAGCTCCTTGATGCCAAACTCAGTCAAATGCAGCCTTGATGTCAAGGGCAGTCACTCTCACCATTTCTGGAATCAGGAGCTTCGTGATTTATGTGTACATGGCCCTTTATGTGTTTCTGAAATGCATTGATTGACAAATGTCACTTAGAAAAAAAAGCCTCTAAAAAGTTCTTACAGTTTCAATTGGCTTTATAATCTGTATTGGTTTGATTGTTGGGGCCATTCTGAATGTTTGGTGAGTTTGATAAACTTGTTATATCAGTAAGTGGTTATGTAGAATTTTTGATTAACAGTTTTAAGAATTTATGAAACAATTATTTGTCTTTGACGTACTTGATGAATATTGTTACAAATGCTGGCTTATACAATACAATTTTTTAAACTTTCTCATTTTATTTAAAGTGAAACAGAAATTCATGGAAATGGGATGGTAAGCTCATACCAAACGTCTGTTTAGAGGTCCATGTGATCTGGTTCTTGTTCTGATTCTGGTTTGAAACCCAAACTGAAATGCATTCAAAATCAAGTGACAGTTTTCTGACATTGATCTTGAAAATAAACATTTTTTTTAGCTGCAGAGACAGTGAATGAGACAAAGGAATTACTGTAGTGATGGAGAAGCAGAAGCTACTGTTGTAAAAAAGCAGGATACTTTTTGTTAACAACTATACAAAATGTTTGTAAAATTTGGTATTCTGTTCAAAAGGAGGGAACAGGATTGACAGGATTTTCAAAATTTAAAGGGCAAGGATTTCCCAAGATGGGGCTTACTGATAGAATGTAGTTATTTGAATACTCAGACTGATTGGAATAATTTTCATAGGTCATTATAGGATTTGACATGGCATGGTATAGGGAAATGATTTTGCTGGAAGCTTGGAGCACCTTGGAACTTAATCTTGTATTGCTATCAGAAGCACAGCACACAGCGAAAGGAAGTGAAAGAAAAATGGCAATTGAGTTAATTCATGTGGAAATATCTTTTCTTTAATTAGTTTCCTGTGAAGTCATGTTTGAGCTATGTGGATTATACTTAGTTTATCACAGTAAAAGTCTTAAGGTATGAAATCTTGTCCTTCAATAATTTCTGTCAGTAGCTTGGAAATACATCCTTCTCAAGAAGTTTTTGATTTTTATGAGGATTGTAATAAATATTTGTTTTTACAACAGTTGGTTAAGTCAGGGCATTTAGCTTTTTTGAATGGCTTTCTTATTGACAGTATTTTAACTGTTGACTGTTGGATTGAATGCTTTAATATTGTTAAAAGTTTAATTTATTCATGTCCTATACAAAGTGGTAGCTTCTGAGGTCTGCCCATATTCAGTACTGGGTAAGTGCCTCTGAAGTTGATACATGGGAGGGGCATGGAAAAAAATCAAAGAACTTGGGAGTTTAAGCGGTTTTGGAGAGCACGTGTAGTTCGAGTTGATGAGTGAGAATTTGAATTTATGACATCCATAACTACAACTGGGCTGATGCCCCAGTAAGTGGAGGCAGACTTTCTGCCTGCATACCACCCTACATGCCAGGACCAAAAATGTGGTTGGCAGAGACCATTTAAAGGAGACTGGTCTGCCAAGTTCTTAAGTTTCTGAACTTGACATCCCATCTTCTCCTTCAACATGCCCCCTTTTGTGGCCGCCTTACATCTTATTTATCTACCTATCTTTGTATCATCTACAATTGCAATCTGTTTAGTCACTTCATCCAAGTCATTAATAGAGATTGTAAGCAATTGAGGTCCCAATACTGATCCTTGTGGCACTCCATCTATTACAGTTTGCCAAGCTTAAGATGATTAATCTATCCCGGTTCTTGGTTTCCAGTTAGTTAACAAATTCTCTAAACATGTTAGTACATCACCTCTAACTCCATGAGTGTTTATTTTGTTCATTACCTTCTTAATTGCCTTTTGGGAAATTCAAATACACTATCCTCTAGTTCATCTTTTATGGACCAAGCCAGATCCCCTCAAAACATTTCAAGAAAGTAGCCCCGACCCAAACTTTGCTAGTTGCTTTAAGCAGATGTAAAGCGAATATTTCAGGAGCAATCCAGCTGGTCAAACACTTTATTTTACTTACAACATTACCGAATGAAACATAAACAAAAGAGAACAGAATACAGAATAGCTTAATCAGAAAACCCAACAGATTGCTCCAACTTAATGATGTTGTTCCAAGTACTTGCAACAATCCCCATAAACACCCCTTGTCACAAAAGGTAAAATCAAACACAGGGTTTTACAGGAGAGATGTCAGACAGAGGGAGCATCAGCATGGGCCTGCTTCTTTGGGGTGCAGCAGCTTCCTAACAACTGACTGCTTTCAGTGAACAGCCAAACTGCTAAAAACCAAACCAAAGCAAAGGAAAGCTGAGATGAGAGGACTGGCCACTTTCCTTTCATTATAAAAGTGTTTTTTTTAAACTTGAATGCCTTTTGTCTGAGGCAGTGTCTGATAACTATAATAAAATTGGCCATAAAACCCTTCAAACCTAGATCTTTTGGAATCGCTACTTTTACAACCTCTCTGAATAAAAAAGCCAAGGACAGCATAACCTTGTTAAAGGAGCAGCATCATCATAGTCTTTATCCACCCTGATAGTTATATTTTTAAAGAATTATAATAATTTTATGAAACTTGACTTCACACAGCAAGTAGTTAGCATAGCGAATGTACTGGCTGGAAATGTGGTGGAGGCAGGCTTAACTGAGGCATTCAAGAGGGCATTGGAAGATTGTTTGGATGGAAGTAATCGGTAAGGTTACGTGGAAAATGCAGGAGATGAGAACTAGATAATGACACTTCTTTGAAGAGCCACTGCAGACACAATAGGGTGAATAGCTTCTTTCTACATTGTAACAATACTTGATTCTCTAAGACAAAACCATATATTTAGAGCATTGGGGCATTGAATAGTTTTTGAAAATATTTTAGGGAGTTAACTCTGAGAAATAGCCAGGATAAAAGTGTGCTTATTTATTATGCAAAATCGCCCTAAAACGCTAATGGAAAGAGTTTAGTTTCTGCAGTCAGACAACCTCCTAACTTACCCTAAGTAGTGCAACCCAAAGAAAGTCAGAGTTATTGTGTTGTAATCCAACATATGCAAAAGAAGACTGTGGGAACATGATAGGAAGACCACAGGAGGTTGCAAAAATGCACCAGAAAATATTGTTTTTTTAAAGGCATACACATCCAAAAATTACTTCTGTACAATTTTGCTTCGAATCTTGCTTGCCTTATTCCAACATTAGTGCACTGAACTGCTTAGAGTATTCATCACTGTTGTGGAATGTTTTCTGCAATGGTTTAATCCCTATATTGAAAATTTGCACTATATTAATATGCTTTTAGCATAAAAATGAATCATAACATACACTGAATTTGCTGAAACCCTGTAACTTCCCAATATATTTTAAGTGGAAATGCATGAGTCATAGAGTCATAGAGATGTACAGCATGGAAACAGACCCTTCGGTCCAACCCGTCCATAACGACCAGATATCCCAACCCAATGTAGTCCCACCTGCCAGCACCTGACCCATATCCCTCCAAACCCTTCATATTCATATACACATCCAAATGTCTCTTAAGTGTTGCAATTGTACCAGCCTCCACCACTTCCTCTGGCAGCTCATTCCATACATGTACCACCCTCTGCGTGAAAAAGTTGCCCCTTAGGTCTCTTTTATATCTTTCCCCTCTCACCCTAAACCTATGCCCTCTAGTTCTGGACTCCCCAACCTCATTTGCCTATTTACCGTATCCATGCCCCTCATAATTTTGTAAACCACTATAAGGTCACCCCTCAGCCTCCGACGCTCCAGGGAAAACAGCCCCAGCCTGTTCAGCCTCTTCTTATAGCTCAAATCCTCCAACCCTGGCAACATCCATGTAAATCTTTTCTGAACCCTTTCAAGTTTCACAACATCTTTCCGATAGGAAGGAGTCCAGAATTGCACGCAATATTAACTCAAGAAGTTACAGTACCAAGTAAAGTGTAAATAATTTTAAATTCTAAATGTAATTATTAGTTTACTTACCTTTACAGAGGAGGAACAACCTGCTTCAGAATCTCCAAGTCCTGCAGCGAGTCCCACTGACGTTGAACCTTCTGACATGGTGGATGTAGAAGGTCCCACTGGTGAACAAGAAATAACTGCTTCAGGTACTGCATTGGCAACTGGGGCTGAAAGTGTACCTTCTCCTGGTGAACCCCCTGATGCCACCACTGCAGGTGTATCTTCTCCAGGTGAGGCCTCTGGTGCTGGCATCGAAGGTACAATTGTTCCTGATGAACCCTCTGATGCTGGCACTGAAGATATTCCAGTCCCTGGTGAAATCCCTGAAGCTAGCACCCAAGAAATAACTGCTCCCTCTGATGTTCCTGATTCTGGCACTCAAGTACCTGCAGCTGAGGAAGCCCCTGATGCCAGCACTGAAGATGTACCTGCACCAGAAGAAGCCCCTGATGCCAGCACTGAAGATGTACCTGCATCAGAAGAAGCCCCTGATGCCAGCACTGAAGATGTACCTGCACCTGAGGAAGCCCCTGAAGCCAGTGCTGAAGATGTACCTTCACCTGAGGAAGCCCCTGATGTCAGCGCTGAAGATATGCCTTCACCTGAGGAAGCCCCTGATGCCAGTGCTGAAGATGTACCTGCACCTGAGGAAGCCCCTGATGCCAGTGCTGAAGATGTGCCTTCACCTGAGGAAGCCCCTGATGCCAGCACTGAAGATGCACCTGCACCAGAGGAACCCCCTGATGCCAGTGCTGAAGATGCACCTGCACCTGAGGAAGCCCCTGATGCCAGTACTGAAGGTGTACCTGCACCAGAGGAAGCCCCTGATGCCAGCACTGAAGATGCACCTGCACCTGAGGAAGCCCCTGATGCCAGTGCTGAAGATGCACCTGCACCTGAGGAAGCTCCTGATGCCAGTGCTGAAGGTGTACCTGCACCAGAGGAAGCCCCTGATGCCAGTACTGAAGATGTACCTCCCCCTGCCGAATGATAGTGTCCAATAAATACCTGGTTCTGCCCTTATATCTTTTGCTGGCTCTTCAGATGTACTTGGCGCAATTTCTAGTGCGCATGCTGAAGCTGATGGCTGTTGAACTAGCTTTTACATGTAACTGCCTAAACAATGTAACTGCATCCTGACCTGACTGTCAATACAATTTCTGTCACATCTAGCTTGATCCTGGCTCTAAGGTGTAATACTTGTTTCGAGATCCTGTTATCTGTATCAAGTGAGATCGCAGCATTAATCTTGAGTCTAGGAATTGCACTCTTGAGTGTTGCATTCTAGAAGGAAAGAAAGCAGACATAAGGCAACAAAACTACTAATGTAACTTAAATGGAAATAGTGAGAATGTAAACACTATTAAATTAAGCTTGTCAGATCAAATAAGCTTGTCAAATAACCCATTTTGAACTTCACTACAAGATCTGTGGTTCTCTGGAATATTAGTTACATTCAAAAAAAGGCAATACATGATCAATAACATTCAACAGTATATAATTTCATATTTTATTGCATTATCAAAAGTCTTCATTATTTGGAACCAGGTAAACATTCAATAAATATTGGTTTTGAGTTAGTCATTGTTGATTCAAATACTTTACTATGGGTAGGATAGTATCACACAATGATTAAACATTGTTGCATGACTCAATGGGAGGTGAATTTATGACTGCAACTGATGGGTTTCTAATTTGGTCACGATGTTGTTGGGGAGTTAAGAATCTCATTCCTTGCATATTTCCTTGAGATATTAATGACCTAGATTTGGATCTGCAGGACTTCAAAACTTGTGGATACCACGCCAGTATAAAACTGGAGCATCTTCAGTACTAGCATCGGGGGTATTAAAGAATTATAAATTGTGAAGAAGATAGTATTAATCTTCATATTAAAAAGAATGAGCTGGCATGTCCAATTTAGAGTTGACTTATGAAGTCATACATGTTACAAATGATCACTTCCACCAGAGATGGTCCAAATGATTTATCTCATGTGATCATCTACTCTTTAGTACATAAACAGGCAAATCTGTTGTGCAGGTTGAAGGGAGAATCATATTGGATAGGCAGCCAGGTAGTTCTCACCCTTGTAGTACATTCTGGAGTCAAAGGTTCAGGCACCATATTCCACAGCCATTTAGACACTTCTTCACTCACTCACTCAAAGCAGTCCTCTGGAGAGGTTCACTATCTTAAATCATTTATATAAATGATTTAGATGTGAACATAGGAGGTATAATTAGCAAATTTGCAGATGACACCAAAATTGGAGGTGTAGTGGACAGTGAAGAAGGTTAGGAGAAAGTGAGGGCTACAGATGCTGGAGACCAGAGTTGAAAAATGTGGTGCTGAAAAAACACAGCAGGCCAGGCAGCATCTGAGGAGCAGGAGAATCGACGTTTCGGGCATAAGCCCTTCTTCAGGAATGAGGCTGGTGTGCCAAGCGCTCTTCCTCCAGGCGTCATGTGGTCAGGGTCTGGCGAAGGAGGAGGCCAAGGACCTGCATGTCCTTGGTGGAGTGGGAGGGGGAGTTAAAGTGTTCAGCCACAGAGTGGTTGGGTTGGTTGGTGCGGGTGTCCCAGAGATGTTCCCTGAAACGTTCCACAAGTAGACAGCCTGTCTCCACAATGTAGTGGAGACCACATTGGGTGCAGCGGATACAGTAAATGTTGTGTGTGGAGGTGCAGATGAATTTGTGACGGATATGGAAGGATCCATTGGGGCCTTGGAGGGAGGTGAGGGGGGAGGTATGGGTGCAAGTTTTGCACTTCTTGCGGTTGCAGGGGAAGGTGCCAGGAGTGGAGGTTGGGTTGGTGGGGAGTGTGGACCTGACGAGGGAGTCCCGGAGGGAGTGATGGTCTCTCCGGAACACTGATAGGGGTGGGGAGGGAAGTATGTCCCTGGTGGTGGGGTCTGTTTGGAGGTGGCGGAAATGACAGAGGATGGTACAATGTATCTGGAGGTTGGTGGGATGAAAGATGAGGACCAGTGGGGTTCTGTCCTGGTGGAGATTGGAGGGGCAGGGTTCAAGGGCGGAGGTGCAGGAAGTGGAGTAGATGCGGTGGAGAGCATCGTCGACCACATCGGAGGGGAAATTGCAGTCTTTGAAGAAGGAGGCCATCTGGGTTGTTCGGTAGTGGAATTCGTCCTCCTGGGAGCAGATGCGGCGGAGGCGAAGGAATTGGGAATATGGGATGGCGTTTTTACAGGGGGCAGGGTGGGAGGAGGTGTAATCTGGGTAGCTGTTGGAGTCGGTCGGTTTGTAGAAAATGTCTGTGTTGAGTTGGTCGCCCGAGATAGAAATGGAAAGGTCTAGAAAGGGGAGGGAGGAGTCTGAGACGGTCCAGGTAAATTTGAGGTTGGGGTAGAAGGTGTTAGTAAAGTGGATGAACTGTTCAGCCTTCTCGTGGGAGCACAAGGTAGTACCAATACAATCATCAATGTAGCGGAGGAAAAGGTGGGGGGTGGTGCCAGTGTAGCTGCATTGAAGAAGGTTACCTCAGATTACAATGGGATCTTGATCAGATGAGCCCATGGGCTGAGGAGTGTCAGGTGGAGTTTAATTGAGATAAATTTGAGGTGCTGCATTTTGGGAATGCAAATCTTAGCAGGACTTATACAATTAATGGTAAGGTCCTAGAGAGTGTTGCTGAACAAAGAGACCCTGGAGTGCGAGTTCATAGCTCCTTGAAAGTGGATAGTGAAGAAGGCGTTTGGTATGTTTTCTTTTATTGGTCAGAGTATTGAGTACAGGAGTTGGGAGGTCATGTCGCAGCTGAACAGGATATTGGTTAGGACACTGTTGGAATATTGCGTGCAATTCTGGTCTCCTTCCTATCGGAAAGATGTTGTGAAACATGAAAGAGTTCAGAAAAGATTTACAAGGATGTTGCCAGGGTTGGAGGATTTGAGCTACAGGGAGAGGTTGAATAGGCTGGGGCTGCTTTTCCTGGAGCGTCAGAGGCTGAGGGGTGACCTTATAGAGGTAAAAACAATGACTGCAGATGCTGGAATCCAGATTCTGGATTAGAGGTGCTGGAAAAGCACAGCAGTTCAGGCAGCATCCGAGGAGCAGTAAAATCAGGTTTACAAATTATGAGGGGCATGGATAGGATAAATAGACAAAGTCTTTTCCCTGGGGTCGGGGAGTCCTGAACTGGAGGTCATAGGTTTAAGATGAGAGAGGAAAGATATAAAAGGGACCTAAGGGGCAACTTTTTCACACAGAAGGTGGTATGTGTATGGACTGAGTTGCCAGAGGAAGTGGTGGAGGCTGGTACAATTGCAACATTTAAAAGGCATCTGGATGGGAACATGAATAGAAAGGGTTTAGAGGGAAATGGGCCAAATGCTGGCAAATGGGACTAGATTAGGTTGGATTATCTGGTCAGCATGGACAAGTTGGTTTGAAGGCTCTGTTTCCGTGCTGTACATCTCTATGACTCATACTAGATAAATACTTGACTCCAAAGACCTACTAGAGGTTCTGCTGCTGATCATCCAGGGAAAAACAAACTTTCCCACCAGACCCAGATGACCAGGATGAAGGTAACAGCCTGTTGTTTGCACAAAAAAAAACCCAGTTCCTGCGTTCAACACAGGAAAAGGATGAACCATCATCTGGGCTCCATAAGTTAAGTGGAACATGTGTT
Organism: Chiloscyllium plagiosum; assembly: GCF_004010195.1. Classification (NCBI taxonomy): domain Eukaryota; kingdom Metazoa; phylum Chordata; class Chondrichthyes; order Orectolobiformes; family Hemiscylliidae; genus Chiloscyllium; species Chiloscyllium plagiosum. The sequence goes on along the minus strand of NC_057713.1, from coordinate 102,972,606 downwards.
CATTGCAAGCTCGCACTCACATTGTCATCAGCCAATTGAATTGTGAAATGGCATAGGCATTTCATTGTAGAACAATCACATAAAGTTTCAGCATTTTTATTCTTGCATGGAATGTCAGCATCATTGGCTGGTCAGCATTTGTTGTTCATCCCTAATTGCTCTTGAGAGGGTAATGGTGAGCTGCCTTCTTGAACCACTTTTGTCCATTTGATATAGCTAGACTCACAATCCTTTTCAGAGCAAGTTCCAGGATATTGACACAGCACCAGTTTCCAAGTCAGGATGGTGAGTGCCTTGGAGGGGAACTTGAAGATGGTGGTGTTCCCATACATCTGCTGCCTTTGTCTATCTAGTTGAAAGTATTTGTAGGTTTGGAAGATTCTGTCTAAGGAGACTTGGTGAATTTCTGCAGTTCAACTTGGAGATGGCAGCTATTGTTGCCCCTGGGTGTTGGTGATGGAGGGAGTGAATATTTGGCCATGTGTTGCCAATAAAATAAGCTGCCTTGTCCCGAATGATATCAAGCTTTGCATACCTGATATGCATTGAAGGTTGCACAGCCACCTTTTGCCACCAATGGACCAGCACCTCAGAATGACTTACCAAAAGAGCTCAAGAACTAGCATAAAGTATTCATTCACCCATTATGATCACTCACAATTCTTCCCTTTGTCTATTTGTTGGATAAGATGGACCACACTGAGAGGGCAAGTACCCAGACAGTATCAGGTATATGAATCCTAGCCTTTAACTAACAACAACTGCAGATCCGGCAGGTGATGACAATGACCATTCTTCCACCAGTGCAAAATAGAAATGTCACCATCAGCCAGTGAGAAACATTGCAGCCTGCTACTCTCGGATATGCAGATAATGTTAAACATTCATTCACCAACTTTTTTTCTCCTCCTGTACAGGTACTAATGTGTGTCGGAGGAAGCACAGGATGTCACAACTTCCTTCTCCTCCCTCCCCTCACAGCAGCACCACCAGCACCTCTGATAATGATATCTCTGAAAACACAAGGGAAACACCAGAACAGTCTTCACCTGCATTCTCCACTACCATTCACCTCTAAGAGTAGGTTGCCTTGTAGGCTTATAGAGTCATAGAGGATGGAAACAGACTCTTCGGTCCAACCACTCCATGCTAACCATAAACCCAAACTAAACTAGTCCCACCTGCCTGCTCCTCACCCATATGCCTCCAAACCTCTCATATTCATGAACATATTCATATATCTTTTACGATGGAATTGTACCTGCATCCACCACTTGCTCTAGAAGTTCATTCCATGCGCGAACCACCCACTGCATAACAATATTTGCCTATGTCTTTTTATTAAAATCTCCTCTCACCTTAAGAATGTGTCGCCTAGTCTTGAATTTCCCCATCCTAGGGAAAAGGCAACTACCATTAGCTCTATCTATAGCCCACATTATTTTATAAACTTCCATAAAGTCTGCTTCTTAACCTCCTACACTACAATGAAAGGAAGTCCCAACCTATCCAGCCTTTCTTTATAACTCAAATCTTCTATACCCAGCAACATCCTGGTAAACCTCCTCTAAACCCTCTCCAGCTTACTAATATTCTTCCTATAACTGGGTGACCAGAATTGGACACAGTATTCCAGCAGAGCACATACATAAAAACATAACAGAAGAACTAGGAGCATGAGTAGGCCAGTTGGCCCTTCGAGCCTAATCCGCCATTCAATGAGATCATGGCTGATCATCCCATGGCCTCAGCTCCACTTACCCATCCTCCCACCATAACCCTTAATTCCTTTACTGTTCAATAAATTATCTATCTTAGCTTTAAAAACATGTACTGAAGAAGCAGTACTTCACTGGGCATGGAATTCCATAGATTCGCAACCCTCTAGGTGAAGACTTTCCTTCTCAATTCAGTACTACTTTTGAGGCTATGCCCTCTTGTCCTAGTTTCACCTGCCAGTGGAAACATCCTCTTTACTTCTATCTTATCTATTCCTTTCATAATTTTATAAGTTTCTATAAAATCCCTCCTCATTCTTCTAAATTCCATTGAATGTAATCCCAGTCTACTCATTCTCTCCTCATAAGGCAACCTTCTCAAATCTGGAATCAACCTAGTGAAACTCCTCTGGACCCCTCTAGTGCCAATACATCCTTTCTTAAGTGAGGAAACCAGAAGTGCACACAGTATTTCAGGTGTGGCCGCACCAGCACCCTGTACAGCTGCAACATAACCTCTCTGCTTTTAAACTCAATCCCTTTTGCAATGAAGGACAAGATTGCATTTGCCTTCCGTTATGAAGTAGAGGGTACTGTATCTTTAACAGATTTAAAACCTAGCAGAACAACAAACAGTACCAAGTGTTCTGAACAAGGTAACATTTTGTCGAACAGCTAAATTAGCTGGGTTACCTGGAGACAAAAGAAAATACAAATTCAGCCAATCAGTTTAAATTATGCCCCAAAATACCAAAGTCCAATCAAGTTTGAATTTAGTATTTTGACAATATTAACATCAATGAAACAATACGATGCTTTGGGGTATAAAACCGAAGAAAATTGAACAGTTGGAGGAGAACAGTCAAGCCACCAACACATGCAGACTGCCTGCAGAATAGCTCTCTTATAAGGACCTTTATCTATCAGTTACCTGTGAAACATAATCACTAAGAAGAAGAAAAGAAGACAGAGGAAGATGCCATGAGAAGATTCAACAGCTGGCTGGTTTTGAAATTTGAATTTTTTGTTAAATCTTAATTGGGGGTTTTATCGAACTAGTATTATAGAAGGGAAAGTAAAAGATAGGTTAGAGGAAAGAGTTGTAAACAGTTGTTAGTTAATTATTCTCTGTTAGACTTTTAAGTAAAAATAAAGTTGTTAATTTTTTTACTATAAATGGTTACCTTTGGAATAGTTCTTGGCCTCTTGAACTTTAACAGTTTACAGCTCAGAATGAATCTTTTCTGTTTTGCAGATTTAAATTAGCAGAGGGGTTTACTCCGTGTTGTAACAGTTTGGGAGCTTGTCTGGGATTTGAACTGGTTTGGACAGATTTGAATAGATTTGGGGGTATGAAAAATCCCAGCTGATTTAAGCACCTGCAGTTTGGTGACATAGACCTTTAAATAAAATGTAGGTGAGGCAATTTGTTTACTTTCGGTGACTTAGAATCATAGAGTTGTACAGCATGGAAACAGACCTTTCGATCCAACCCGTCCATGCTGACCAGATATTCCAACCCTCAGCCTCCGACGCTCCAGGGAAGACAGACCCAGCCTGTTCAGCCTCTCCCTATAGCTCAAATCCTCCAACCCTGGCAACATCCTTGTCAATCATTTCTGAACCCTTTCAAGTTTCACAACATCTTTCCGATAGGAAGGAGACCAGAATTGCACACAATATTCCAACAGTAGCCTAACCAATGTCCTATACAGCTGTAACATGACCTCCCAACTCCTGTACTCAATACTCTGACCAATAAAGGAAAGCATACCAAATGCCTTCTTCACTATCCGATTTACCTGTGACTCCACTTTCAAGGAGCTATGAACCTACACTCCAAGGTCTCTTTGTTCAGCAACATTCCCTAGGACCTTACCATTAAGTGTATAAGTCTGCAAAGATTTGCTTTCCCAAAATGCAGCACCTCAAATTTATCTAAATTAAACTCCATCTGCCACTTCTCAGACCATTAGCCCATCTCATCAAGATCTGAAGTAACCTTCTTCGCTGTCCACTATACCTCCAATTTTGATATCATTTGCAAACTTACTAACTACAATTCTTATGATCACATCCAAATCATTTATATAAATGATGAAAAGTAGTGGACCCAGCACCAATCCTTGGGACACTCCACTGGTCACAGGCTCGAGTTTGAAAATCAACCCTCAACCACCACCCTCTGTCTCCTACCTTTGAGCCAGTTCTGTATCCAAATGGCTAGTTCTCCCTGTATTCCATGAGATCTAATCTTGCTAATCAGTCTCCCATGGGGAACCTTGTCGAACGCCTTACTGAAGTCCATGCAGATTACATTTACTGCTCTGCCCTCATCAATCTTCTTTGTTACTTCTTCAAAAAACTCAATCAAGTTTGTGAGACATGATTTCCCATACACAACGCCATGTTGACTATCCTGAATCAGTCCTTGCCTTTCCAAGTACATGTACATTCTGTCCCTCAGGATTCCCTCCAACAACTTGCCCAGCACCGATGTCAGGCTCACTGATCTACAGTTCCCTGGCTTGTCCTTTACCACCTTTCTTAAACGTGGCACCCACGTTAGCCAACCTCCAGTTTTCTGGCACCTCACCTGTGACTATCAATGATACAAATATCTCAGTAAGAGGCCCAGCAATTGCTTCCCTAGCTTCCGACAGAGTTCTAAGGTACACCTGTTCAGGTCCTGGGGATTTATTCACTTTTATGTGTTTCAAGACATCAAGCACTTCCTCCTCTGTAATATGGACATTTTTCAAGATGTTACCATCTATTTCTCTACTTTCTATATCTTCCATGTCCTTTTCTACAGCAAATACTGATGCAAAATACTCATTTAGTATCTGCCCCATCTCCTGCGGCTCCACACAAAGGCCGCCTTGCTGATCTTTGAGAGGTCCTATTCTCTCCCGAGTTACCCTTTTGTCCTTAATGTATCTGTAAAAACGCTTTGGATTCTCCTTAACTCTATTTGTCAAAGCTATTTCATGTCCCCTTTTTTCTCTCTTCAGTATACTCCTCCTGCTATTATACTCTTCTAAGGATTCACTTGATCTATCCTGTCTATACCTGACATATGCTTCCTTCTTTTTCTTTACCAAACCCTCGATTTCTTTAGTCATCCAGCATTCCTATACCTACCAGCCTTTCCTTTCACCCTGACAGGAATATACTTTCTCTGGATTCTTGCTATCTCATTTCTGAAGGCTTCCCATTTTCCAGCCATCCCTTTGCCTGCGAACATTCTCCCCCAATCAGCTTTTGAAAGTTCTTGCCTAATACTGTCAAAATAAGCCTTCCTCCAATTTAGAACTTCAATTTGTAGATCTGGTCTATCCTTTTCCATCACTATTTTAGAACTAATAGAATTATAGTCGCTGGCCCCAAAAGTGCTCTTCCACTGACACCTCATTCACCTGCCCTGTCTTATTTCGCAAGAGTAGGTCAAGTTTTGAACCTTCTCTAGTAGGTACATCCATATACTGAATTAGAAAATTGTCTTGTACACACTTAACAAATTCCTCTCCATCTAAACCCTTAACTCTATGCAGTCTCAGTCTATGTTTGGAAAGTTAAAATCCCCTACCATAACCACTCTATTATTCTTACAGATAACTGAGACCTCCTTACAAATTTGTTTCTCAATTGCCCTCTGACTGTTAGGGGGTCTATAACACAATCCCAATAAGGTGATCATCCCTTTCTTATTTCTCAGTTCTACCCACATAACTTCCCTGGATGTATTTCCAGGAATATCCTTCCTAAGTACAGCTGTAATGCTATCCCTTATCAAAAACGCCCCTCCCTTTCCTCTCTTGCCTCCCTTTCTGTCCTTCCTGTAGCATTTGTATCCTGGAACATTAAGCTGCCAGTCCTGTTCATCCCTGAACTATATTTCTGTAATTGCTATGATATCCCAGTCCTATGTTCCTAACCATGTCCTGAGTTCATCTGCCTTCCCAGTTAGGCCTCTTGCATTGAAATAAATGCAGTTTAATTTATCAGTCCTACCTTGCTCTCTGCTTTGTCCCTGTCTGCCCTGACTGTTTGACTCGCCTTTGTTCTCAACTGTACCAGTCTCAGGTTGAAATCTTTCCTCACTATCTCCTTGGATCCCACTCCACAACCTTACTAGTTTAAATCCTCCCGAGCAGCTCTAGCAAATCTCCCTGTCAGTATATTAGGCCCCTTCCTATTTAGGTGCAATCGGTCCTTCTTGTACAGGTCACATCTACCCCAAAACAGCTTCCAATGATCCAAAAATGTGAATCTTTCTCCCGTACACCAGCTCCTCAGCCATGCATTCATCTGCTCTATTCTCCTATTCCTGTTAACACTAGCTCATAGCACCGAGAGTAATTCAGATATTACTATTCTCGAGGACCTCCTTTTTAAATTACTGCCTAACTCTCTGTAATCTCCCTGCAGAATCTCAACCTTTTTCCTTCCTATGTCATTGTTCCAATGTGGACAATTACCTCTAGCTGGCCCCTCTTCCCCCTTGAGAACATTCTGCACCCTCTTTGAGACATCCTTGATCCTGGCACCAGGGAAGCAACACACCATTCTGCCTCACAGCGCCTGAGACCTGGGTTCAATTCCCGCCTCAGGCGACTGACTGTGTGGAGTTTGCACGTTCTCCCCGTGTCTGCGTGGGTTTCCTCCGGGTGCTCCGGTTTCCTCCCACAGTCCAAAGATGTGCAGGGTCAGGTGAATTGGCCATACTAAATTGCCCGTAGTGTTAGGTAAGGGGTAAATGTAGGGGTATGGGTGGGTTCGCTTCGGCGGGTCGGTGTGGACTTGTTGGGCCGAAGGGCCTGTTTCCACACTGTAATGTAATCTGTAATCTGTAAATCTGTAAAATCTGATTACTGCATACAGTTCTGGTCGCCACGTTACCAAAAGGATGTGGATGCTTTGGGGAGGGTGCAGAGGAGGTTCACCAGGATCTTGCCTGATATGGAAGGTGCTGTCTATGAAGAGAAGATGAGTAGATTAGGATTATTTTCATTAGAAAGGTGGAGGGGTTTTGGGGGACCTGATTGAGGTCTACAAAATCATGAGGGGTATAAACAGGGTAGATAGCAACGTTTTTCCCCAGAGTGGGGGATTCAATTACTAGAGATCACGAGTTAAAGGTGAGAGGGGAAAAGTGTAAAGGAGATATGCATAGAAAGTTATTTACGCAGAGCGTGGTGGGTGCCTGGAATGCATTGCCATCAGAGGTGGTAGAGGCGGGCACAATAGAGTCATTTAAGATGTATCTAGACATACATAAATGGGCAGGGAGCAGAGGGATACAGTTTCTTGGAAAATAGACGACAGGTTTAGATAGAGGATCTGGATCAACGCAGGCTTGGAGGGCCAAAGGGTCTGTTCCTGTGCTGTAATTTTCTTTGTTCTTGACCCCTAGTTCTGGACTTCCCCAACATTGGGAACAATCTTCCTGAATTTAGCCTGTCCAGTCCCATCAGGATTTTATTTGTTACTATGAGATCCTCCCTATGTTTTTGAAATTCCAGTGAGTACAAGCCCAGTCAAATCAATCTTTCTTCACATGTAAGCCCTGCCATCTTGGGAATCAGTCAGGTAAACCTTCGCTGACCTCCCTCAATAGCAAGAATGTCTTCCCTCAAATGAGGAGACCAAAACTGGATACAATACTCAAGGTGTGGGCCTCACTAAAGCCCTGTATAACTGTAGCAAGATATCCCTACTCCAGTACTCAAGTCCTCTTGCTCTGAAGGCCAGCATGCCATTAGCTTTCCTCACCACCTGCTGCACCTGCATGTCAACCTTCAGTGACTGTTCCACCATGACACCTAGGTCTCATTGCCCCTCACTTTTTCCCAAACTGTCACCATTCAGATAATGGATAGTCTCACATTTATCCACATTATATTGTATTTGTTAAGTATTTGGCCATTCAGCTAGCTTGCCCAAGTCACACTGCAGCTTCTTAGCATCCTCCACACAGCATACACTGCTATCCAGCTTAGTCTAATCTGAAAATTTGGAGATACCGCATTCAATTCCTTTGTCCAAATTGTTAATATATATTGTGAATATCTAGGGTTGCAGCACTAAATTCTGTGGAATCCCACTCGTCACTCCCTGCCGTTTTATTCCAACTCTCTGCTTCCTATCTTCAACCAGTTCTCTATCCACATCAATGTATTAACTCTGGTACCATGAGTTCTAATTTTGCTTTCTAATGTCTTGTGTGGAACCTTTCAAAAGCCTTTAGAATGTCCAGATACACACCATCTACTGATTTACCTTACGTCTCTATTGGTCACATTCTCAAAAACTTCCAGAAGATTTGTCAAGCATGATTTCCCTTTAGTGAATCCATGCTGACTTGAACCAATTCTGACACTGCTTTCCAAATACTCAGTTATTGCATCTTTAATAATTGACTCCAGCATTCTCCCCGCCATCGATGTCAGGCTAATCAGTCTATAATTCCCCATTTTATCTCTCCCTCGTTTTTCAAAATGTGGGGTTAGAAGTGGGACTGTCCTCCAGCCCATTGGAACTCTTCCAGAATCTACAGATGCTGAAAAATGATCACCAATGCGTCTACTATTTCTATGGCCACTTTCTGAAGTTCTCTGGGATGCAGAGCATCAAGCTTTGGAGATTTATCAGATTTAATTCCATTAATTTCCCCATTACCCTACTAATAATGATTTATTTCAGTTCCTCCTTTTTGTTTGACCCTCTGTCCTCTAGCATTTCTGGAAGTTTTTTTGTGTCCTCCTTACTGAAGACAGATCCAACATAATTGTTCAACTGGCCTGCCATCTCTTTGTTGTCCTTTATGAATTCACCCAAAGCCAACTGTATGGCACTTACATTTGTCTTCACATATCTACAGAAGCTTTTGCTGTCAGTTTTCATGTTTTCCTCAAGCTTATTTTCATATTCTATTTTCCCTTTCCGATTTAAACCCTTTGTCCTCCTTAGCTGAATTCTAAATTTCTCCCAGTCCTCAGGTTTGCTGCTTTTCCTGGCCAATTTATATGCCTCCTCTTTGGCTTTAACACTATCTCTGATGTCCTTTGTTAGACATGGTTGAGCCTGATTTACCCATCATGATTCACATGATTTACCCATACACCAGACAGGGATGTACAATTGTTGAAGTTTATCCATTTTTTCTTTAAATGTCTGTCATTATCTATCCACCATCAACCCCTTAAGTATCCCTGACTAGCTTATCCTAGCCAATCCATGCCTCATATCATTAAAGTTAGTTTTCTTTATATTCGGGAACCTGAAATGTGTCTTCTCCATCTTAATGAAGAATTCTACCACATTATGGTCACTCTTCCCCAAAGGATCTCGTACCTCAAGGTTGCTCAGTAATCCTCTCACATTACACAACACCCCGTCTCAGATAGCCTGCTGTCTGGTTGATTCTATGACATGTTGGTCGAGGAAACCATCTGTCAGACATCCAGGAAATCTTCCTCTATCGCATTGCTACAGGTTTGGTTAGTCCAAACAATATGCAGATTGAAGTCCCCCTTAACAATTGCTGTACCCTTACATCTGCAATTTGCTGTTTGATGCTATCCCTAACCTTACAACTATTGTGGTCTGTACACAACCCCCACTTTTGGTGTTTCACTGCTCCACCCATACAGATTCCACATCATCCAGGCTAATGTCCTCCCTTACTACTGTGTTAATTTCCTCCTTAACCAGCAACATTAGCCCACCTCCCTTTCCTTTCCATCTATCTTTCCATCATGACAAACTGCCTGTCTCTACTTTTTTGCAAGAAAACATACATGCCAAGAAGGCTGACAAGCTGTAACTTAGCACTGAAGAGCTGTATACTAAAACGCAATGGAAGTAAGGTGTAACTTAGCACAGAGGAGACTCTGTGCTAAAAACAATGCAAAACACAGAGACTAAGAGCTCCAAGTAAGCGCAAAGTGAATGAGCATGAGGAAGGCAAGTTAACAGACGTAGATGCATTCCATGAATGAAGTGCATGTATGTCCCTGTGCACAAAACAACCTGACAGAAACATGCAAATCATGGATATCCCTGAGACACAAAAGAAAGTGTTGAAGGGCTGAACTGGTGTGACAATTGGTCTGAGAGCAGCCATGGTACTGCAGTGAGGCTGGTGGATTTGTTGATGCGTGGATGAAGGTTTGAGGAGTTGTGGCCATGGAGCTGGGCCTAGTATCCATCAAGCTGCTACTGCAAGATATCCAGTCAGACATTGTTAGGAATTAGAAAAGAGGAAATTGGAAGTGGAATAGAAATTAGGCACGTTAGGCAGTTAATGAGCTGCAAATACATGGAACTAAAGTAGTCAACACTGAATAACAAGATTCTGAAATTGCTATTTAAAACTTAAGGGGAAAGTCACAAATGTTTTCTTGGTATTGAGATTAGAGTCATAGAGTCATAGAGATGTACAGCATGGAAATAGACCCTTCAGTCCAACCCGTCCATGCCGACCAGATATCCCAACCCAATCTACTCCCATCTGCCAGCACCCAGCCCATATCCCTCCAAACCCTTCATATTCATATACCCATCCAAATGCCGCTTAAATGTTGCAATTGTACCAGCCTCCACCACTTCCTCTGGCAGCTCATTCCATACACGTACCACCCTCTGCATGAAAACGTTGCCCCTTAGATTTCTTTTATATCTTTCCCCTCTCACCCTAAACCTATGCCCTCTAGTTCTGGACCCCCCAACCCCAGGGAAAAGCCTTTGCCTATTTACCCTATCCATGCCCCTCATAACTTTGTAAACCTCTATAAGGTCACCCCTCAGCCTCCGATGCTCCAGGTAAAACAGCCCCAGCCTGTTCAGCCTCTCCCTATAGCTGAAATCCTCCAACCCTGGCAACATCCTTGTAAATCTTTTCTGAACCCATCTCACAAACTTGATTGAGTTTTTTGAAGAAGTAACAAAGAGGATTGATGAGGGCAGAGCAGTAGATGTGATCTATATGGGCTTCAGTAAGGCGTTCGACAAGGTTCCCCATGGGAGACTGATTAGCAAGGTTAGATTGCATGGAATACAGGGAGAATTAGCCATTTGGATACAGAACTGGCTCAAAGGTAGAAGACAGATGGTGGTGGTGCATTCTCATCATATTTTACCACCTTCCCCTCCATTGCCCACAACACACTAGGAAGGGAAAAATTTCACTCTTAAAGTACAAAAGCAAGCATGTTATTATATACCAGTATACTGCACTTGTTTGGCCTCAGTTAGACTATTGTGTTCTAGGTGCCAAACCTTAGGAAGGATGTGAAGTTAATAGAAAGAGTACAAAGGACATGCAAATTATGGGTCCAGTGGTGAATAACTTCAGTCATATGGTTAGACTGGAGGAATTGGAGCTGTTCTCCCTCAAGAAGAGACGATTAAGGGAAAATTTGATAAAGGAATTAAAATTCAAGAAGGGCTTTTGCAGAACAGTTAGAGAGATTGGTTCCATTGAGGACCAGAGCATACCAATTTAAAGTGATTGTCAAAAAAGGTAATACCAAGAAAAATGTGGTTAGGATGTGGAATGCTCTTCCTGAGACGGTGGTGGAACCAGATTCAATCGAGGCTTTAAAAGAAAAGTTGATATTTGTCAGAAATGAATATGGTTACAGGGTAACGGCGAAAAGCAGGGGAATGAGACTGCATCGGTTGCTTTTGCAGAAATCTGGCAGGGACATGAGTGGCCAAATACCAACCTCTATACTGTAACCATTCTATGCTGCCACGCGACAGCAAAAATAGTAGAAATAATGATTCTCTGGAGCAAACATCTGTATTTTCTCGTGGTTGATTCAGTGTGCCATTGGTTGAATGTGGTGGAAGGCCATTCAGCCATGCTGTCAGCCACACTTACTGTAGAAAGGATGTGGAAAGGATGTTTTCTTTTGTCACTGATTCTAGAATGAGGGAGTATCCTTAGAATTAGGGAGCATCTTTAAACACAAAGAAGAGGAGAGATTATTTTTCTTTCAGTGGGCTGTGCAACCAGAACACTATGCCTTTAAAGGTGTAAGCAGGTAAATGAATATTTTTAAGGTAGAGGTGGACAGATAGATTTTATTTTAAGCATTGTAATCAAAGGTTATTGGAAGCAGATGGTAAATGTGGAATTTGAAGCATCAACAGATCAGTCAAGATCTTAGTGAATGGTGGAAAAGTTCAAGGTTTGAATGGCCTATCCTGCCTCCTTATGCATATATTTTTATGTTCATAAGTAACCCAGGAACATTATGGACAAGGTAGTTGGAAACAAAAACAAAATTTACTTAATTAATTTCATCTGGGAATTGCTGGCAAGACTATTTATTGCCCACTCCTACCTACCTAAAATGGCAGTGATGTACCTTAGAACATAGAACATTGTTCAGTACAGCACAGGAACAGGCTCCTCAGTCCAGGATGGTGTGCTAAACATGAAGCCAAATTAAACTAATCCCTTCTGTCTGTCCTTGGTCTACATCCCTCCATTCCTTGTATATACATTTGTTTATCTAAAAGTCCCTTAAACATCCAAACTGTATCTGCCTCTACCACTACCTGGCAGCACATTCCAGACTCCTCTATGTAATATACTTGCCCCTCAAATCTCCTTTGAAGTTTCCCACTCTCAACCTAAATGCGTGCCCCCGAGTATTCAACTCTGGGAAAAAGATTCTGACCATCAACCCTATCTATGCCTCTCATAATTTGATCAACTTCTATCAAGTCTCTCCTCAGCCTCTAACAATCCAGAGAAAGCAACTCAAGTTTTTCTGGCCTCTCCTTATAGCTTATAAACTCTAATCCAGACATCATCCTGGTAAACCTCTTCTTCACTCTCTCCAAAGTCTCCACATCTTTCCTGTAATGTGGCGATCAGAATTGTACACAGTACTCCAAGTGTGGCCTAACCACCGTCTTATAAAGGTGCAACATGACATTCTGATTCTTGTATTCAGTTCCCTGACCAATGAAGGCAAGTAAGCCATGCCCCTTTATTACCCACCCTAACTACCTACATGACCACTTTCAGGGAGCAATGGACTTGAACCCCAAGATCCCTCTGTACATCAATGCTGTTCAGAGTCCTGCCATTATCTGTATACTTTTCCTTAACATTTCATCTCCCAAATTGCAGTACCTCACAGTTACCCAGTCCAAAGATGTGCAGGTCAGGTGAATCGGCCACGCTAAATTGCCCATCGTGTTAGGTGCTTTAGTCAGAGGGAAATGGGTCTGGGTGGGTTTCTCTTCAGAGGGTTGGTGTGGATTTGTTGGGCCGAAAGGCCTGTTTTCACACTGTAGAGAATCTAATCTAATCTAAATCTAATTCAACTCCACCTGCCAAAACTGCAGTTGATCTATGTCAGTTGTATCATTTGACAACAGTCTTCACTATCTATAACTCCACCAATCCAGAGTGAAAGATAGAACAATGCCATTCATCCAAAGTTTCAGCCATAGTTACTGCAGAGCCAAGAACATCATGGATAAGGTAGGCAGTAACAATGATATAAGTTACTTTGTTTTAATTGATTTCTAAAATATGGATTTTATTGGTAAGACTGAAATTGACATCCCACCCTAATTGTCCTCAGGTGATGATGATGATGAGCTATCTTCTTAAACTGCTGCAATTCATGAGGTCTCGGTACTGCCACAATTTTGTTAGGAAGGGCGCACATGATTTTGACACAGTAATAATGAAGAAATACAAAAACTGACAAAGTACAAAAAAAAATTATGAAGATATTGGTACACTGCTTCTGAGGATCAAAGTGTGTTGGAAACAGATTCACAGAAAAAAATTGGATAAATGCATGAAAAATAAAAAAAAACTATGGAGAAAGAGAAAGGGAAATGGGTTAATCGAATAGATCTTCCAGAGATCTGGGATAACCATAAATGGTTGAATAGCCTTTTTCTATGCTGTATCCGTCGATAAATCAATAAATTTGCCAGACTGAGACATCTGGAGCAACACCCACATACTTGATACTGCTACTGGATAGAAGAAAATGATTGTACCAAGTAGAGATGTGAAGGATAGAATTTCTGTTCAGGGAAGCAAGGATCATGAAGAGGTGAAGACCACAGAATCAATAGACAATTCCTTGCGATACGAATTCCATTTGATTATACTGAATGAAGCAAACTTTGCTTCATAGCCATCCTACTAAAAGTAGAAGGAGCTTTGAACTTTCGAATGAATTTAGAAAGAGTACAGCAAACTCTATAAAAATACAGTGTAGAGTTTTCAGTTGTGTTAAAAACTTAACTTTAACCTACCTTTTTTGCATCTTAGTATGTTATTTAAGTTTTAATTAAAGTTATTCAATTTTGATTTTAGTTTATTTATTATAGTAAGACTTAAAACTTGAAATCTTGTCATCTGACCTTTGTGTAATTAATTAGGATTTTTAAAAAATCTATTTTCATTCGCACCTGCAGAAATTGTAACAGCATCTATGAGGAAGCTGCTACTAGCTGACTGTTGCTTGGTAGCATTATCAATAAACCTTTTCATTATTTTGATGATGTTTGAGAGTAAGCAATGGTAACCACCTTCAGTGTAAACTTGACATGGTGAAAAGGCTTGCGTGTTCCAATGATACCTTGAGTGATTTCATCTAGAGCTCCTTGCTCCAGGTAGTGCTACTCAATGTGGAAAAGTCAGAAGAAGTGCAGTCCAAAAAGTCCCCAAAAGCATAGCTGGAAAAGGAAACTTAATCAGCTTCTTACTGGTGGAGAAGGGCTCAATAAGAAGTTGATCTCAACCTTTGCAGCTTGACACATCGCCCACATTCTGTTCACCAAACTGTCAAGGTTGAAAGTTCCAAGGTCTCTACATTAAACAAAATCACATGTAGGCTTCTACCAGGATCCATTTCCCACATTCTGTGCCAATTGAGAATTGGCAATGGAGTCAAAACTATGAACCTGGGAGTCTTTAATCAAGAATCTGCACACTGTTAATAGATGCATGAAGGTCACTGAATACTTATGTTGAAATAGAGTTGTTTTAAGCAGTTACATTTGTAACTGAGCAGTCCACTTCATGATATCCTATGATCACCCCAAATAGAGCTGAAAAATGTGTTGCTGGAAAAGCAGGTCAGACCGCATCCAAGGAGCAGGAGAATCGACGTTTCAGGCATAAGCCCTTCTCCAGCATCTGCAGTCCTCGCTTTCACCCCAAATAGAGACAAAGAAAAAAATGCCCGACATTACTGGCTGGGTGAACTTTACCGAATGTTCAGAATGACAACTTGTCAATCAAGCTGCACACACTGTAAATCGCAACATTTTAGTGATGAGGGAGCTTCTGTGAAGAACGTTTCAGATCATTTACCTATCATTGGAACTGGAAGTATTTTAGCGATCAATAGTTTCAATAACATCTTGCATTTCTGATTAAAATTAATTGGCCCAGAATTTTAATTCTGTTTCTCTCTAGGTCGTTGATCTGCAGACTGTTTTAACACCATTTTCATTTTATTTTCAACCGCAAACAAAAAGTTCACCAATGGGATTGATTTGGTGGTGATTATTATTTACCTGAAAAGAAAATACTAAATAAATACAAAGAGGTACACCTGCCATAAATGTTTATTTCATATTTCTGTGGGAGAGGAATGTTGAATTTTAGGCATTTAAGAGATGCGCTTAAATGGGACAGGCAAGCTCTAAAAACTTTTCAGTAAAAAATTTCTTGTTATTTACATTAAAATGTTGTTATAATCAAATTAATTGTAGCTGTGATTGATCACATGCAGATATTCTACATTACTAAAGATCTACTTTCAGTATTTCCAGCAATCACAACATAATCATTGCCAATAAAACCACAATCAACATTTCAGTTCTTAGGGTTTACTTATTTTTGTTTCTGTATTTTTGCCTCAAATTTAATAAAATCATTTAACAGTTTGCAAATCCCTAACGTGTCTTGTTGATTTGCAACTTCTATGACCAGCAGCAGAAAGATCCTGAACTACATAAAGACAGCAACACTGACTAAGGAGCTAAAATTGTACTAGCAGGTAAAAATATTTATATTCTCTTAAAATAGCTGCTTTTCATCTTATCATCACATTTTATGTTGTAAAGCACTTCTTAAACATGTTCAGAAGTTCCCATGTTGACACTGATATGTCATTGTCTGTAGTCAGCAAATTCTCCAGTCCAGTAAAGACCTAATCCTAAAACTGCCAGATTATGGACATACAATCTGGATTTGTAAAAGTCACAACTAGTTTTAACATTATCAGAAACATCCAGATAACTGTTTTGTACAAATTACAGGAAATTAACAAATTTGATGCATGTTCATTAAGGTGCATTCCTGGAAACACAAAACTCTTAAGAATGGCTTGAAATTTTCAAAAATTTATAAAGATAATAATTAAAAATACAAAGATAAAATCCAGTCTGAAAATCTGCAGCTCTGTATATTAAGCTGTGTGTTGCAGAATAATGTTTTAAATAAGTAATGCTAAATATCGTGTTTTGCAGCGACATGATCTATGCAATGGGAAGAGTCAGTTCAAATGTAAAGAGTGACTTGTGGAGACCACTTTGGCAACAAACCCAATACAGCAAAACAACAAAGTCAGTAGCACAAGTATCGAAATACTAAGGAGCATTAGCTGCAATAAAGAGATTGATATCACATGTACCTTTGCTATGAAAAATGGCAAGTGAGAAAGATGAAGGCATAGAAATGTCCACCATTTTGTAGTGCAAACCAATGAACATGGTTAGCAGTATCTGCATATGACATTTAAAGTTTTAGAGTTTTAACAATGTTAAACAATAATTTGGAAATGCAATAGTGCAATAATTACCAGGTTGCTTATAGGTAGAAATAATCTGCAGATTGTTACTTGCTACTGAACCAAGATCTGACTTTCCAAGTATTAGATGATTGCAGTTATAGAAATTTTCCAGTTCATACTTCTTTGGCTTCCTTCTTGCCTTTATTTTTGTTGATCTTCCTGGGGTTGCTAGGAGATTTATTTGCATTCTTTGAATTTGACTTTGGACCACCACTGTGTTCACTACGTCCTGCATTTTGCTTTCTTTCTTCCATGATACGCATCTGCTGTTGCTGATCTAGTCTTTGTTCCCAGCGCTAATGAAAGCAAAATAACAAGACACCAGTAAAATGAAACAATATGGAAAGGTAATTTCTAAAATAAAGCACCATCTTTGATATTAAATATGGCAAATAGAGCAGTAGGTCCTTAGGGTTCAGGTACATAAGTCTTTGAAGTTTGCGTTACATATAGACGGAGTGGTTAAAAAAGCATTTAGCACGCTTGCCTTCATTTGAGTATAGGAATTGGGAACTTATGTTGAGGTTATACAGGACATTGGAAAGGCCTCTTCTGGAGTATCATATTCATTTGTGGTCATCCAATTATAGGAAGGATATTATCAAGCTGGAGAGAGTTAAGAAGAGATTAACCAGAATGTTGCTGGGTATGAAAGATTTAAGTTGCAAAGAAAGGCCGAATAGGCTAGTTCATAAGAGGTTGAGAGGTGACCTTACAAAAGTTTATAAAATTAGGGCAAATGATAAGTGTCTTTTCCTTAGTATGGGGGATTTCAAAACTAAGGGGCAGAGGAGAGATATTTACAAATACATGAGGGGCAAATATTTTACACAGAGGGTGGTTCATGTGTCAAATAAACTTCCTGAAGAAGTGATGGATATGGGCACAGTTACAACAGTTAAAAGATATTTGGATTTGTTTATGAATAGGAAAGGTTTGGAGAGATATTGGCCAGAAGCAGGCAGATGGGATTAGTTTAGTCTGGGATTATGTTCAGAATGGACTGGTTGGATTGAACGGTCTTTTCCATGTTGATGATTCTAATATTCTGTGACTCCATGATCATGTATGCTGTGGAAAAGCACTAAGGCGACAATATATTTGGATCAGGATATATCATTACATCATTCTCATTTTATGGTAATGTGTGACACTATCAATAGGTATTTTTTTTATCTTCTAAGTAATAAAGTTCGTTCAAGAAAACATCTCAAAACTTTGGTCAACAATCAATATGAACTATTTTCTCCCCATTCCCATTCTTTACTGAGATATTGATAGGATGCTTCTGGGTTTGCCTGGAACTGCTGTGCATTAATGATTGTGTATGTTGGCAGGTTCTTCAGTATGGGGAAGGCACAACATTAGAACACAGTGGATTTGATTGTAGGAAAGAGGAGGAACTATAGCAGGAGGTGAAGCAATAACAGCATGTGCAGTTAGAGAAAGGGATAGGAAAGGTAGGAGGCTAACAGTTGCCCAATGTTATGAGTGCAGCGTAGCGATTCCAGCATACATAGATGCATAGAGATGTACAGTACAGAAACAAACCCTTTGGTCCAACTTGTCCAAGCCAACCAGATATCCTAATCTAATCTAGTTCCATTTGACACAATTTGGCCCATATCCCTCTAAACTCTTCATATTCATATACCTATCCAGATGCCTTTTAAATATTGTAATTGTACCAGCCTGCACCACTTCCATTCACACAGCACCCTCTGTATGAAAAAGTTGTACCTTAGGTCCCTTTCAAATCTCTCCCCCTCACCTTAAACCTATGCCCTCAAGTTCTGGACTTCCCAACCTAAAGGAAAAGACCTTGTCCATTTAGCCTATCCATGCCTCTCATGATTTTCTAAACCTCTAAGGTCACACCTCAGCCTCTGACATTCCACGGAAAACTGCCTCAGCTCTATTCAGCCTCTCCAAAAGTTCAAACCCTCCAATCCTGGCAACATCGTTGTAAATCTTTTCTGAACCCATTCAAGTGTCACAACATCCTTCCAATAGGAGGGAGACCAGAATTGCACACAATATTCCAAAAATGGTCTAACCAATGTCCCGTATAGCCACAGTATGACATCTTAACTCCTATACTCAATGCACTGACCAATAAAGAAAGGATACCAAATGCCTTCTTCATTTTCCCATCTACTGTGACTCAAATTTCAAAGAACTATGAACGTGCACCCCAAGGTCTCTTTGTTTAGCAACACTCCCCAGGACCTTACCATTAAGTGTATAAGTCCTGCCCTGATTTGCCTTTCCAAAACGCAGCACCTCACAGTTATCTAAATTAAACTCCATCTGCCACTCCTTGGCCCACTGGCCCATCTGATCAAGATCCCGTTGTATTCTGAGGTAACTTTCCTGACCATCCACTACATCTCCAATTTTGGTGTCATCTGCAATGAGATAACAAGAATCCAGAGAAAGTATATTCCTGTCAGGGTGAAAGAGAAGGCTAGTAGGTATAGGGAATGCTGGATGACTAAAGAAATTGAGGGTTTGGTTAAGAAAAAGGAAGCATATGTCAGGTACAGACAGGATAGATCGAGTGAATCCTTAGAAGAGTATAAAGAAAGTCGGAGTATACTTAAGAGGGAAATCAGGAGGGAAAAACTGGGACATGAGATAGCTTTGGCAAATAGAATTAAGTAGAATCCAAAGAGGTTTTACAAATATATTAAGGACAAAAGGGTAACTAGGGAGAGAATAGGGCCCCTCAAAGATCAGCAAGGCGGCCTTTGTGTGGAGCCACAGAAAATGGGGGAGATACTAAATGAATATTTTGCACCAGTATTTACGGTGGAAAAGGATATGGAAGATATAGACTGTAGGAAAATAGATGGTGACAGCTTGCAAAATGTCCAGATTACAGAGGAGGAAGTGCTGGATGTCTTGAAACAGTTAAAGGTGGATAAATCCCCAGGATCTGATCAGGTGTATCCGAGAACTCTGTGGGAAGCTAGAGAAGTGATTGC